>NC_036856.1:26604728-26757940 GCF_002910315.2 Salvelinus sp. IW2-2015
GGTTGAGTTGTCAACTAACGTGAATTCAATGTGAAATCAACAAAAAAATGTCAGCATGTCATTGGATTTAGGTTAAAACTTGGGTGAAAAAAATAGGAAATCCCCTTACGTCTGTCTCTTATACACATCTAGATGTGTATAAGAGACAGCACTAACACGGTAAGGCCTTGATTATTTGCGTTGACACCCCCCTTCGTTTTTACACTGCTGCTACTCGCTGTTTACTATCTATGCAGAGTCACTTTACAAATTACCTCGACTAACCTGTACCCCCGCACATTGACTCGGTACCTCGATACAGATGTGTTTCAGTCTTCTGTTTTATCTGGTGCAATATTATGTCTAGCTGGCAGGTATTGTATTTTACCAGACCTTCTCTCACCCTTTGACAGAGCATTCTGGCTGGTGACAGAACATAGGCTTTCCGCTTGGCTGAGTTCTCACACTCAGAGAGTTGTCTTGGGGATGCTTGTCGTTCACAATTAGTAAGTCATCAGAATGAGTTTAGTTCTTCACCTGAATGTAATAGTTGGTAGCTGAAACAATTTGAACTGTTGGTAATATATAACCATACATGRCATTTAGCAGAAGCTTTTATCCAGAGCAACTTACAGTCATGCGTGCATACATTTTACATATGTGTGGCCAGGGGAATCAAACCCATAATCCTGGCATTGCAAATTCCAATGCTCTACCAACTGAGCAATACAGAACCATACAGGACTATGGGTGGGAGGCTGAAGGAGTTGGGGGTGTGAAACGACAAACCACCCCCAAGACAACTCTCTGAGTGTGAGAACTCAGCCAAGTGCAAAGCATGTGTTCTGTCACCAGCCAGAATGCTCTGTCAAAGGATGAGAAGGGCTGGTAAAATACAATTTATTTAACTAGGCAAGTCCGTTAAGAACAAATTCTTATTTACGATGACGGCCTACACAATACCTGCCAGCTGGACATAATATTGCACCAGATAAAACAGAAGACGTATACACATCTGTATCATGATGCAGGATCAATTACAGTTTTTTTCAATCACTTCAGTGCAATTTTCAGAAGTAATGTATGTGGCACAAAAAACAAAACAGATAATCAAAATGGCTCATGTTTCAAAACTCTACAACCAAATTCTCAAAATCACTTGTTCACTGCACCAAATCACTCTTTCAATTTGTATAGATATTCAATCTGCTTTTTAAAATGCAATATTCACTTTTGAAATGATTTTCTTGTAATGTGTTAACAATACAATTAAAGATGCACTATGCAGATATCGCTCCGCCATTTCATAGTTGCTAAAATTCGAATAGTTTGCCTAATTTCAGTTTGTGACAAAACAAGCAAGTATAGTGTAGAGAATCATTGTACCATCTAAACCACCATAAAATATATTTTACAAAACAAAAAATATTGTATTTTCAGCTGTTTGAAGCTACTTTACAAAACCGAAAGTAAAAGATGACAAAAATAAATCTAAGAACGGGAAGCATAGAAATAGCGCACATAGAACAGATCTAACACTTCTTAGACTATGTGAATTTGGTTGGGTCGCCCAAACTTAACTATCACTTAATTAAACCTCTCAAAACCGAAAACTACTGAACCAAAATTATGTAGTGCCTAGTCAACAGTTTTTTTCAATTGCTTTGGTGCTAGTTTCACAAGTATGTGGGGAATTTTCAAAATTCTTAGTACAAAACTCCAAACGGGAACACTTGTTATGCAGCCAGTCTTAAAGTCATTGGTATATTCCCACTGGGCACAGACGTCAGTTCAAAGTCTAGTTGATTTACATTTGGTTGAGTTGTCAACTAACGTGAATTCAATGTGAAATCAACAAAAAAATGTCAGCATGTCATTGGATTTAGGTTAAAACTTGGGTGAAAAAAATARGAAATCCAATCAGTTTTCCATGTTGATTCAATGTCATAAAATTTATTTTGGGGGGTTTAAATGACGTGGAAACAACGTTGATTTAACCAGTTTTTGTCCAGTGCATTGAGACAATAAGCAGCCTTTCTGGTCTAGTCTGTTTAGAAAGGTGGATTTGAATCATAACAGAATGTGGTGCAGCACAATAGAGTTGGGTGAGATCTCAATCTTGTGTAGGCGATGTTTCAGAGAAAGACAACATTTGTGTGTGTAGTTTTTTTGAGCACACTAAGTAGGCTATGGTCACGAATATTTCAGCTAACACACACACACACACACACACACACACACACTCCGCTTTCGTGTTCACTGACAATTTTCCAGTTGCGTCAGGACCTCTTTGTGCAAGTTTCTTATGCAGTATCTGTCTTTCTGCAAAATCATGCCACCACAAAAATAACCATATAACAATGCTTTTAATTCAAGACACCTCGTAACACAAATAAGACTTTTGGACCAACAAAGACTATTTTATTTGGATTCTTTCATTTCATTGTGTACATTCAACATCACTGTACAATGGTCATTAAGGGGTTGGGGCAGAGGTCTGAACCACTCTATGAAGGTTGTGGCTGTTCAGTTCAATACCCCATACCTTACATTTAATCAAATTCTAGGGATCTTCTTCCATTTCTTGGCTGTAAGTAAGATAAGGAAATGTTACTGATGAATGAAATCAAACAAACATTTTAACAGAGTTTATTCCTGTCCTCTGAATGTGTGTATTCATACCCGATATAAGAAGTATCCTCTGCTCTGAATTCCCTCAGGTCCCTGGAGATCATCCTAAAACAGAAAGTAAAGCAGGACAGAATATATCAATGAACAGGTGCTCTACATTCAGGTATGGTCTCATTTGAGTATGGCAGTATTTATTCAGCCGACAACTGCTTCCCGATGAGAAGAAAGTCTTACAATTTCAGTTGGAACAGAAAGCAGTGTGCTAGATATAGTTGTTGAAGCTTATTTCCACTTATTTCATTCTTTCGTGGGCAAAACCATTAGAGTAGAGATCACTCCCATTGAGTTTCCACCGTAAACAGACACACACTAAGCTGAGCACTTTTCCTCTCACAAGTCTGCTGTAGCTACTATGTCAACGCCAATCCCATGTAGGATGAAGGATTAATTATGTTGAGTTAAAGCACAGCAATGTGGAAGTTCACCTGTCAGATGCACTAATTTTAGACCGTAATTACCTGCATCATGGAAAAGAACAGCTAATGTAGACAGAGCGAGTACAGAGTGACAGTATGTGTGTAAAAAAGGTAGCCTCGATACGCACAATGAATCACATGCATATACTGTACACAAACAGACATCACATACACAACAGTCTCATAATAGGGTAACGCACTGAAAAAATGACAAATCATGTACACATTGACAAGGTGAAAAGAGCATATCCTCCAGATGCCCTATATTGACTCCTGAGTGGCGCAGCAGTCCAAGGCACTGCATCTCAGTGCTACAGACCCTGGTTCGATCCCGGGCTGATCAGGAGGGCGGCGCACAATTGGCCCAGCGTCGTCCGGGTTAGGGGAGTGTTTAGCCGGGGTCGGCCGTCATTGTAAAATAAGAATTTGTTCTTAACTGACTTGCCTAGTTAAATAAAGGTTTGACTGCTAAAATTGACTTCTAAGGGCACATCAAGAGTTTTAGCTCTCCCATGTAAATAAAAGAGATTTACAAGATCTTTCATTTGATCATTACTATCACACTATAACAAAGTATTGTAAATTGTGGTGGCTTTGTTGTAAACTCAGCAAAAAAAGAAACGTCCCTTTTTCAGGACCCTGTCTTTCAAAGATAATTCGTAAAAATCCAAATAACTTCACAGATCTTCATTGAAAAGTGTTTAAACACTGTTTCTCATGCTTGTTCAATGAACCATAAACAATTAACGAACATGTACCTGTGGAACGGTCGTTAAGACACTAACTGCTTACAGACGGTAGACAATAAAGGTCACAGTTATGAAAACTTAGGACACTAAAGAGGCCTTTCTACTGACTCTGAAAAACACCAAAATAAAGATGCCCAGGGTCCCTGCTCAACTGCGTGAATGTGCCTTAGGCATGCTGCAAGGAGGCATGAGGACTGCAGATGTGGCCAGGGCAATAAATTGCAATGTCCGTACAGTGAGACGCCTAAAACAGCACTACAGGGAGACAGGACGGACAGCTGATTGTCCTTGCAGTGGCAGACCACATGTAACAACACCTGCAGGATCGGTACATCCGAACATCACACCTTCGGGACAGGTACAGGATGGCAACAACAACTGCCCGAGTCACACCAGGAACACACAATCCCTCCATCAATGCTCAAGACTGTCCTCAATAGGCTGAGAGAGGCTGGACTGAGGTTCTTGTAGGCCTGTTGTAAGGCAGGTCCTCACCAAACATCACCGGCAACAAGGTCGCCTATGGGCACAAACCCACCATCGCTGGACCAGACAGGACTGGCAAAAAGTGCTCTTCACTGACGAGTCGCGGTTTTGTCTCACCAGAGGTGATTGTCGGATTTATGTTTATCATTGAAGGAATGAGCGTTACACCAAGGCCTGTACTCTGGAGCGGGATCGATTTGGAGGTGGAGGATCCGTCGTGGTCTGGGGCGGTGTGTCACAGCATCATCAGACTGAGCTTGTTGTCATTGCAGACATTCTCAACGCTGTGCGTTACAGGGAAGACACCCTCCTCCCTCATGTGGTACCCTTCCTGCAGGCTCATCCTGACATGACCCTCCAGCATGACAATGCCACCAACCACACTGCTCGTTCTGTGCATGATTTGCTGCAAGGCAGGAATGTCAGTGTTCTGCCATGGCCCCTTTCTATCTGTGCGGTGCGGACCTTTGTCTATCACTCCGTGTGTAGCCAGTTGTGATGGGTCGTTCGCAAACGATTGGCTCTTTTTGAACGCCTCTTTTTGGTGAACGTCGGCTCCCATATTTGCATACTTTAACCACTGCTTTTTAACCTCCAGGCGTCAATTATCTGCAGATAAATTATAAAAACATTATCTGAAGATGGTAATTCCTCAGTGCAGGAACAATATAGTGAGGAGAGAGCCTCATCCTAGTCCACGCAAATCTTTTCAGTGTGTAACTGTCTTCATTTATTTTGTAGGCAATCTAATAATTTGGTCAGGACATTTTTTATTTGAACTCACATTTCACGATCTGACATAATGTTAGGCAACGTTTTAGGCTTTAAAATGGTTTTAGGTCAATTTCTAAGCATTACTTAACAAAGAGCCACTTGTGAGCCAAATGTCTCTTTTAGGTGAACTGAGCCAAATGATCCGGCTCAAAGAAAAGACTCGGAATGCCCATCACAGTTGATGTGATAATCTTGTGGGATGACAGAGACAGTTTTCCCAAAACCTTCTCAATTAAATGTTAACTGCAAAGTAGGCTTACCTGGCAGAAATATATCATGAGTAGGTACAGTATATAATTTGTATCTATTGTTATTTTCAAACTTTGCAATGAAATGAGCAGCAGCAGTACAGAACCATTAGTAGCTTGTGACATGTTTCATTTTTTTAAAGTAGCTCTCATGCTAGAAAAGGTTAGAGACCCCTGGATTAGTGTGATATTTCCTCTCCAAAGAATCAAATTTGTTTATTTGTCACATGCGCCGAATACAACAGGTGTAGTAGACCTTATAGTGAAATGTTTACTTACATGCCCTTAACCAACAATGCAGTTGTCACGCCCTGACCTTAGAGAGACTTTTTATTTCTCTATTTGGTTAGGTCGGGGTGTGATTTGGGTGGGCATTCTAGTTTTTCTATTTCTTTTGTGGCCGGGTAGGGTTCCCAATCAGAAGCAGCTGTCTATCGTTGTCTCTGATTGGGGATCATACTTAGGCAGCCTTTTTTCCACCTTTAGTTTGTGGGATCTTGTTTGTGTGTAGTTGCTTTCTGCACTGCATGTAGCTTTATGTTCGTTTTTGTATTTTGTTGTTTTTCGGTGTCATTTAAATAAAATAAAAATGTACGCCTACAACGCTGCACCTTGGTCCAATCCATCTCTAAACGAACGGAACAGCAGTTAAGAATAATATAAATAAAAGTAAAAAAATAATTAAAGAGCAGACGTAAAATAACAATAGCGAGGCTATATACGGGGGGTACCGGTACAGAGTCAATGTGCAGGGGCACCAGTTAGTCGAGGTAATATGTACATGTAGGTAGAGTTATTCAAGTTATAATGATGCAGATATGTAAAAAGGACCATGCAGATGGTAACTAGCGGACCACAAACTCCTCTCCTCTCTCTCGTCTGGTATTGAGTTGAGGAACTAGCTGCAGGAGAGGATGCATCACAGGGGACTGACACATCCACAAAACATACGGACAGACATGAAGAAACATGAGAACCATGAACAACTGCCCTGAGACAGAGACAAAGGGCTGGGGGCTGCAGAGAGGAATCCATATACACACACATTACCACTAGAACACCCCAACACCACACACACACACACACACACACACACACACACACACACACACACACACACACACACACACACACACACACACACACACACACACAACACCTCACACACACACACTACACACACACACACACACACACACACACACACACACACACACACACACACCTCAGTACAACCCTGTGTTCATTTGCAGACTCTGCATTCATGTTTAGATCAACAAAGCACATAGTGACAGCACGCTCTTCACATGCAGGCCATGCACAATGTCTAGGAAATACGTCATATTTTCATTGTTATCTGGTTGACATATTTGACATTTTGTCAACTCAACTTGATTTTACTGTGCTAACATCCTCTGAGGACAAACTATAACAAACCTTTGCAAAGCCAATCTCTGCCCAGTGACTGTAAACAAAGCTATATCCTAAATGAATTAATGAAGCATTCACTAGAAATAGAGGATGGCATTTTGGTTCCATTACAATAACTTGGAGACTTGAGAAGAAAATGGTTGGCAATTAAAAATACAGTCTGCCATGAATTATTCAGATGGGGCAGAAAATGTGTTTGTTCCTTGTCATTTCTGTTTATCTCATTTACACTGATGGTGTTCCCCACGTCAGTCAAACTGATGACACAGCYGAAGGGAGGGAGGCATGAGGAATTCAAAGTAACTTGTGCAAACAAGACAAGATATATGGATGTGGACACATGCCGCACCTAAAATTGTTTCCAAGAAAGTGCGCATCTTGCATGCAGAGCAAGAGACAAGGAGAAGGGAAGCACTGTGACAGGTGGAGCAGTGCTTTTCCAACTTTCTTTATACCACAGAAAACTATGGAAAACTATTTTCTATACCAAGAACCAGAAATGTAGGGGACTATCTCCTTGGAGGACAGCTATTGAGAACTGACTATGTTAACAATCTGAGGGACTGGGCAGCAATAGGGTCTGTGTTTGTCTGCGTGCATGCATTGTGGGAAGGTAAGAGCTGGGGTAATGTAATATGCAGAAGAGTTTGCAATTCATGTCTGATAATATTTTGGTTACTCTGGAAATAAAAACTAAGCTAAAACGTAACAGTTTTTCCGGATAGAAATTAATGTTCTAGAGTAAATAAGTAATACAATACTAAAAGCACAGTACAACTAACAACGAATAAAAAAATGCAGTGTGCCTTGTCAAGCAGTGCAAAGTGAACTTTAACCCAACTTACCGCCCCCTCTGTTAGGCCAGCACCTTGTTGCTTAGCATAATGAAATAAAAACTATACACAAGCAAACACACAAAAACACACACACAAATAAAACATTTCAAAAGTTTTTATGTTGATTGCATTGATAGGCGCTCACTAAAGGGAACATATTTCAATAGACAGATGAAAGACATGATGAAGCAGACATGATAAAACCGACAATGTCACACTTACCCTTTTACTAGGATTGTCCCGCACTTTCATGTCCTGCAATGACAAGAAAACAAAACTAAATTTACTATTGAAAATTATTAAAGGAGTAGTTCACTATTTTACAACTTGATGTTAGATGGTTCCTCACCCTGAAAGTAGTCTATGAGCCAGGATAAACTGTAATCCATGGTCCAGTTTTCTTTAAACAGCCATTACAAACTTCAGCTAACTTTAACCACTGCTATTTAAACATCTATGGAAATGATGGTGGCATGTGTGCATGTTTAAAAAATATATGTCCAAATCACCTGAAATCAACTATATTTGGTTTGATGTTACTTAAAGGTGATTTGGCCATTTAAAAAGAAAACATATGTTACGGCTCTCGTTTGTGGAATGACCGGACCAAGGTGCAGCGTGGTAGGCGTACATCATTATTTTTATTGATGACACCAAAAGCAAAATAACAACGAGAAAAACGAAAGCGCACAGTTCTGTAAGGCAAATAAACTATACAGAAAACAAGATCCCACCAAACCCAAAAGGAAAATGACAACTTATATATGATCCCCAATCAGAGACAACGATAGACAGCTGCCTCTGATTGGGAACCATACTCAGCCAAAAACACAAAGAAATAGAAAACATAGATTCCCACCCAAGTCACACCCTGACCTAACCAAACATAGAGAATAATAAGGATCTCTAAGGTCAGGGCGTGACAACATGCTCACGTGCCGCCATCACTTCCATAGATTTTTCACTAGAGGTGGATAAAGGTAGCTGAAGTTTGTAATGGCTGTTTGAAAACAACTGAACCATGGATTCGTGAAATACTCCTTTAAACACTGCATATACACTGAGTGTACAAAACTCTTTCCATGACAGATTGACCAGGTGAAAGCTACGATCCCTTACATATGTCCCTTGTTAAATCCACTTCAATCGGTGTAGATGAAAAGGAGGAGACAGGTTAAAGAAGGATTTTTTAGCCTTTAGAGAATTGAGACATGGATTGTGTATGTGCCATTCAGAGGGTGGACATACAGCCAACTTGACACAACTGTGGGAAGCATTAGAGTCAACATGGGCCTGCATCCCTATGGAACGCTTTCGACACCTTGTAGAGTCCATGCTCCGACAAATTGAGGCTGTTTTGAGGGAATCTCAATAGTAGGAGGTGTTCTTAATGTGTTGTACACTCAGTGTATGTGCAACTGTGCTGTGCTCACAGAACAGAATAAACCACTATGTGTGTACATGTGATATGATTATTGTTTGAGCTACTATGCTGGAACATGAAGGGTGGAATACCTTAGACTTCTGTTCAAGGATTAACACACATAGTTCTCCCAAAACATCAGGTGTCTAGAGTAGCAACCAGAGAGCAAGGGGGAGGAGGTGAGAGAAAGAATCTGATACAGTTGTACACACTTTTTCATTTCAAGCCTGTAAGTGACTAGTTCAATTTGATCATAATTGGAATTGATCCTGAACTTGAAAATATACGAGAGTGAGAAAACATTGAACATGCATCTTTTCCCTTCGGTGCTTTTTTTGTACCTTTATTTAACTTTCCTTTGATAATTTCATAATTCTAGTCTTACTCACCCGAAATGGCAGGTCTGCAGAAAAGTAGGATGAGCACACATCTTCAAGCTATGGGAGACAAGACAGGTGAGTGCTGTTATGAGAGGGGGAGTGAAAAATACACATCTCTTTGTTTCAAAGGAAAGCAACAACTCACAGTCTTAGTATGGGAAAATGTAGAGACACAGAGAGTGAGAGAGAGAGAGAAAGAGATGTGCTGTAGTTCTGTGGCCTACCCGGTTGAGAAGCTGGTTCTGGTATATATTTGCTCTCTGCTGTTGTATTGGAACACCTTCCATTGAAACAGACAGACACAACAATCATTACATCTCTATCATCGTATTGATGCTGTAGCAGTAAGGTGGTAGGAATGTGCAGATTGTGATTACACAGCCATAACAATCCACTTCCAGTGCATCACAGACATCAATTAATGCATTTTAACAACATAACATGAGGATGGGGAATTGGAGAGTGCATTGAAGCTTTCCTACACTCAGAAAAAAAGGGTTCCAAAAGGATTCTTCGGWCATCCCCATAGAACCCTTTTTGGTTCCAGATAGAACCCGTTTTGGTTTCAGGTAGAACCCTCTGTAAAAAGGTTTCTTCAAAGGGTTCCCCTATGGGGACAGCCGAATAACCCTTTTAGGTTTTAGATAACTTTTTTTCTAAGAGTGTATGTTACGCTTTAATCATATCTGTTCATATTCAAAAACTCATAGTGACCAACAAATTGAGGCTGTGCTTCTACATCTGCATTGCTTGCTGTTTGGGGTTTTAGACTGGGTTTCTGTACAGCACTTTGTAACATCGGCGGATGTAAAAAGGGCTTTATAAATAAATACATTTGATTGATCGCTCAATGTCACAGAAAATAACCCTTAACAAATATAATTTCTCACGTCACTGAAGAGGGATTGACACAATTGCCATTGTAAATCTATTTGTTTCAATTATTTGTGATATTATTGCTGTTTGGAACCAAATCCAAGCCACTGTTAGGAGTCATTAAGATTTTGCCTGTTTGTCAAGGACACGGTTTGCCTGCATCAGATTAGGCTGACATGCCTCTGCCCCATGCAAGGCTGGGGGGTAATTGTAGTAGATTCAAGCTGTCAGTCATAGAACAAAGAAAGGAGTTAGAAAGGGAGAAGAGAGCCATGCATGAGAGAGAATAGCGAGAGAGTGAAATGACCAATGCAGTAAGTACTGTTACAGGTTTAGGTTTTTCCATTTATGTTTTGAGGTTGGACATTAGCACGTAGGGCTCATCGATTGGTGTCACCTCATTAGTCAGTATGTGTTACACCTGTACTGGTTGCCATCTTGTTAGTGGGAAGGTGTTTCACCTGTGCTAGCCCAGGTACTATTTAAGAGTGGCTGGCCCAGTGCTCCAGTTGTCTTGATGGATGCGGAGGGTTAACACCTTTAGTCGGCACTCCCTTTTTGTGTTCTATACAAACAATCCTTTATCGGATTTTGTTTGCTTCCTGTCTTTATTAAGTTTGGTGTGGGTTTTTATTTTGTTTGCAAATTTAGTGGGCGCTCATGGTGGATGTCTTTAAGGTTCCAGTTGTTGTTGCTAGTCAACTTTCAGTGGACAACCCCATGAGTGTCTTTCAGAATCCCTCCTAAAACCCCACCTGTTTCATTTTGGTTGTTGGGCAGTGACTCTTTGTTAGTTCCCCTTCTGTTTGAGTGAAATGTTTTACTTTAGAACTTAACAGTACACTAAAATCCAAATTTTACAGAATATTACCAAAACAGGAGTTCCTCTCCAACTGATGTATGCTATATGGAGGCATTCGAGTAAAAGTGTAATTACGTACTAGAACAACAGTCTGAAGTCGCATTAGGCCTACTGGTGGTTGCAGTTTCTATATGCTTAGGCTACACCAGTTCTCTATGTTGCACAGTTTAGAATAAATACAATTCCAGTCAGAGAAAATCCCATAACAGAACGAAAATAGTCTTGGATAATAGGTTATAAACCAACAAGACACCAGGGCCTCTTCATAACAAAACTTACCAATTGAAAGTGCTGAAGTATGTCAAATATTTCTCAAACATTCTCTCCGTTGCGCAAGTTCAAAAGAATGCGTAATTACGCTCAATAATATGTTTGACGTGTAAGAATCTTGAGTTTAAACATTTATGGGTCTATTAATATTGTAAAGAACTGAAATATACTGTACCTTTGGTCTACAGTTTTATTTAAGGAGAAGTAAACTTTCATTGCACTTTAAACCTATGTTTTATTTTGTAAGGTAAACAAGTTCCTTTCAATCTTTTCAACATATWGTTTTTTTGCAAAAAATGTCTTAAATAAGTAGTAAATGCAAATAGACTTGAACTTTAATGATTTAAATGAGCTTGTTGATTACCAATTTATGTTGAATGGTTTTGAACAACTACATTTTTCCTAAACTATTCAATTAGGCTACATCAGACCCGCAAACATTTTCCATGGACTAAAGTTTTACGTTTTTACATCTTGACTTGGACCTATAGCAATGCATAAGACTGTCCATATTCTATACCCAAAGCATGGTCAAATATATATATATTTACTTACTTTTGCAGACTGGGATCGCTGAGATGAGGAGAACAAGAAGCGCGAGGCTCGTGCTGCTGAACGTGTTCATTGCGCTGGTGCTGAGAACGCTCACGTAGCTCGCGCTGCCGCTCTGAGAGACTCTGGTTTGGCACTGAGAAGTCTTCATCATTACCTGTCTCTGGTTGCTCTTGGTTTATGTTCTTGCCGATCTGTGATTTCTAATCTTTCACAGGAACAATTTTAAAGCACGAGGTCACCCCCTCTCTACATCAATGACACTACACTGCGTCATTAATTCCACGCGTGCATACACTAGGGCCTATCTAATTGATGAGTAAGGCTAGGAGGGAACGTCGTGCTATAACAGAAATAACATTCTGCCTGAACAAATAAACTAATAAGATATAAAACACAATATGTTTGACATAATATCTGAAAATATTATTAGTTTTACAATTATTTTATCGTATTGTCTAAATCCAGGCCTTTATAACACCAACCCGTCAATATAAGGAAATAGATATTGTAGCTTAATGAATTTATATCCTCATTGTCAATTAAATGGGTTCAGACATGACAAGAAAGTGACAAGAAGTAATGAAAACACGATATTAACGAACAAAACTTTACTATTTATGACCGTGGGAATTGAACAGTAGGCTATTCAGACCTACTGTTAAAATAAATATTCAGCTTATATGTTTTAAAAAACGACTTAAAATTTACTAGTGGTTCATTGGAATTCATCAACTCTGTTGGAGAAGAGAAAGGGTGTCTTTCTGGTATGTGGAAGATCCTCGAATGAGGCAGCACTAGTCCGGAAAGGGTATTATGGAGGCAGGAAATTGCATAATCAGGCGAGTGCCTTTATGTCAAGAGGTCCTATGAAACACCACGACTGCCTGGTATGTGACTGCTGTTTTTCCACCCCACTCATATAAGTAATGGAAGGGACATTTTACAGTCTTAATGTCTCAATGTAGTCTGGAATAGAAGATTTGAGGCCCCCAGCCTGCACAGCGGGTCAGCGAATCGAACTTTACCCCAAAATAGAACAATAAGAAGGCAGGCAGTAGAATATCAAACTTGATGTGGATAAACTAATACACATTAGCTCTCACGCACCACCACCCAAGGGTCACCAGGACAGAGTCATGTATTGTAGACTACTGTGAGAAGTTATGGTTGACCTGTATAAGACAACTTTATACAAACAAAAGCCTTATGAGAGAGCCTTGTGACATAATCAGGCAATGGATAGTATAGAAACAAAGCACACATTACTTCATACCAAGCTCAGGTTGACATTGTCATCTGAGACTTTTTAATTTATGTCCAGAGCAAGTGTAACTGTTATGTGTAGCCTGTTTCAGAATAAAAATACTGTTGTACAGTAAACCCATTAGAAAGATTAAACATCTGTTAAACTTCACTATTTATCAAAGTTGTACATAACAAATTAACACCATCACAGATTGGTTCAGCAACCACACAGATGCTGAGCCAGTCAACCATTTTATTCAACCCGTCAGTTCTCTGTTTCCATCTTCTCAAATATACTATTTAAGTAGCAGTAGTGTGACCCCAGTTCTCTCAAAGCCAGCCTTTTCTCAGTAAGTTCACACAATTAGACTACGGCAATGTGCATCTGTGTTCTTCAATTGACATCAATAAAACTGTAATCAAGTTTGTCATTACTATCTGTACTAAATGGTCAAAGGTCCATCATGTCAACATCAGTTAACCCATATTCTACGCCTGGTGTGTTGAATATGGCTTCAGCTGAATAGTATACTACACTGTTAAAATTAAGTGCTTTGTAACACTAAATCTAGTGGCAGCTCAGTTGCCATCACCTTAAAGGAGCCAAAACCTTAACTTGGCTGGAGTATTGAAACATGGTTGTGAGGGTATTGGGACAGATTTAAGGTGTACTGAAAAATTCATCCGGAGGTGTTCTGAAACATGACATGGTGTGTTGTAACATCACATAATCAAGAGTTGTGCAACTCTTGGAAACACTATTATGGTGTTAGAGTCCTGTGTAGAGCAGAATTAGATCCCTTCTCTTTTGGTGTCGTTTCCTCTCTAAAGCTTCTAAACACTATGATGGCTTTTCAAATCGTGTCTAGTGCAGAATTAGATCCCTTCTTCAGGAGTTTTCAAATACTGTAAATGGGAGTCCCTCCTCTTGTTGTATAATATTCCCTGCTCTTATATGGTGTGTTTATAAACTCATCAATTTGATCATATTACTCCAGTGCTAGCCTCTGGCTTCCTGTTAAGGCAAGGGATGATTTCAAGGTTTTACTGCTAACCTACAAAGCATTACATGGGCCCGCTCCTACCTATCTTTCCGATTTGGTCCTGCCGTACATACCTACACGTACGCTACGGTCACAAGACGCAGGCCTCCTAATTGTCCCTAGAATTTCTAAGCAAACAGCTGGAGGCAGGGCTTTCTCCTATAGAGCTCCATTTCTATGGAATGCTCTGCCTATCCATGTGAGAGACGCAGACTCGGTCTCAACCTTTAAGTCTTTATTGAAGACTCATCTCTTCAGTAGGTCCTATGATTGAGTGTAGTCTGACCCAGGAGTGTGAAGGTGAACGGAAAGGCACTGGAACAATGAACCGCCCTTGCTGTCTCGGCCTGGCCGGCTCCCCTCTCTTCACTGGGATTTTCTGCCTCAAACCCTATTACAGGGGCTGAGTCACTGGCTTACTGGTGCTCTTCCATGCCATCCCAAGGAGGGGTGCGTCACTTGAGTGGGTTGAGTAACTGACGTGATCTTCCTGTCCTGGTTGGCACCCCCCCTTGGGTTGTGCCGTGGGGGAGATCTTCGTGGGCTATACTCGGCCTTGTCTCAGGATGTTAAGTTGGTGGCTGGAGATATCCCTCTAGTGGTGTGGGAGTTGTGCCTTGGCAAAGTGGGTGGGGTTATATCCTGCCTGTTTGGCCCTGTCCGGGGGTATCGTATGTCACCAGAATAAGACCCTCAATATTTATTGGAAAGGAGCAACAAGCGCATCACCTTGCACTTTCACCACCCTGTGAAGTTCATCATAACTTATTTCATCTGTAGCCTAACGTTGTGTGGGAGGACCACACAACGTGTCATCGCGTGACTCCAAGTTTACTTTGATAGGATGGTTATTATATCAGTGGCGCAGTGGTCTAAGGCACTGCATCGCACTACAGGCTGGCGTTCGATCCCAGGCTGTGTCACAACCAGCCGTGACCCAATTGGGTTAGGGAAGGCTTCCCTTGGCTCATCATGCTCTAGCGACTCCTTGTGGCGGGCCGGCACCTGCAAACTGACTTCGATTGTCAGTCAAATGTGTTTACTCTGGCACATTGGTGCTTCCGGGTTAAGCGAGCAGTGTGTTAAGAAGCAGCGCAGCTTGGCGGGTCATGTTTCTGAAGACACATGTCTTGACCTTCGCCTCACCTGAGCCCGTTTAGGAGTTGAAACGATGAGAAAATATCATAACTAGCAATTGGATATGATGAAATTGAGGAGAAAAATGGGGCAATTTTTTTTTATAAATGTGTTTCCACTGACATTTCTCACATAATTCATTTTACCGACACAAAAAGATCCCACCTTGTCTTGCGTATTTTGTTTTGTGTTGACATTTGGAAAGTTTACCAATAAATGTTCTGTTTCCATCAGGCCTGTCATGACATTTTTTATCTGACATGTACTTTACTGGAAACCTGGTTATTGAGTGAATTCCTTTTCTGTTTCCTTCTTCAACCTGGTCTCAGAGCATTCCGTATTCTGTATGCAAATCCAAGACACTCCATTCGGTATATGTTACGTTTCATATGGTATGTATTAATTTGTGGATGTCCATCACCCATTTCATATGATATGTTACGAATTACAATTTGTATTTTATGTTATAAATTTTCTAAACGTACAATATGTTACGAATTTGCAAAACATATGACATGTTACGAGTTACAGTAGTAGGATCTCTTCTGGATGTTGGGGTCATAGTAGGCTAGAGAAATCTAATGCATATGCGTGTCATATGTAAAGCTAAACCACAACTCATCAATGCTATCCACATTAGCTCTATTGCATAAACATCTCAGGTGACTAATACAAAAATGTGTTGGATGATTCTCTAACCTTTATGTGTGTGTTTTCACTGTTTCACTCCAGTTATACAGTAACTGATGCYCACGTGGGAACAATATCTGATACACACAATATGTTCAGCGCCATGGGGAAATATACCGCAAATATCAAATGAATGAATAAATATGAGAAGATCCCTTACAAGAGGGTTATTGCTTGAGCTGTAATTGGTCACATTGATGATATAGTTGTTTAAAGGGAATACAGATTTGCATTTATAACTGATGAGGAAGAGGATAGAGATATTGAGGAAGTTGAATAAGAGGCAGTTAAAGAAAATCAAGGACAAATATGATTAGGATTTATTTATTTATTTTCAACCAATGACTCTTAAAGATCTACCTTCCCCACTGGCATGTAGAAGCACTCAAAACAAAATATAATTCTGCAATCATTCAGCGCTCAAGCCCAGAATTCATATCTATAGAACGTGAATCAAAATGATAGCAATGGCCCACCTGAGTGTATTACACTGTAATACTTGGATATGCCATTACATTGTTAGAGCATCCATCCAAAAATGTCTCCTCTTTTTGGGTCCAGCTGTTCCATTATCTTTTACCATATTAACCTGAGACCGACCCTTAGCTCAAAGGCGTGGAGGAGTGCAGTAATGAACCACTACTATTTCCTGTCAGTGTTTACACTTGACTCATCCACACCCTTCTGCACTTCCTACGCTAATCTGTAACTGTCTCTCTCTAACTCAAACTCCCTCCTCCTTGCTTGATTACTGTAAGATGGGTTCATCTGTGGAGGTCATTGTGATTGTCATTTTCCTGATTAGTATTACTACCAAATAGTAGCTCATGAAATGCGAAACACAATGGCTGTATCTGAAGACAGTACTAGTTCCAGGGGAGGAGCCTTTGATCCTCTTGTCCAATGCGCTTTGAAAGGGGGTGAGGAATTGGAGGAAACAAGTATAGGAGGAAGCAAGGATTTGATGACTAGATGCAGCTTTTGTGACTCATTAGTACTCGGGGAGATCTCACTTCTCAAGAGTCTTAACTACATTCCCCAATAAACATACAGTACCACTCAGCGGCACAAATTGGGTACGATGAGCATAGCCTTCTTTACACTGTATGTGGTTGTGATATGTACAGTTTTTGTTTCCTTCCAAACCTGACTGCTAAAACCTCTTGTTCATCAATGAAACAGATGCCTTTGGCTGAAATGTGGTGAAATGTCACAACCTTTTGCGAGTTCTAGATCACGCTGCAGTCTGAGTTTGGAGATGGGTAGGAGGTCTAGATTGGCATTTGTATGCCCAGCTCTAATTGGCTTGTTTGAGACGGGACCAGAGGTATTGTGGGAAGGTTGCTTTCTCTGTGACATATCACTGGAGTAATTACATTTAGCCATGCTCACCTCAACTTCTCTGATCATAACACTGTTTACCTTAGTACTGTTGAGCCTGTAGAGAAAGTGTCATGGGGTGAATCAATATATTTCCTATCCAGACATGTTGCTTATATAAGCCTAGCATACATCATGTCTATAAAGGTGATTTTCAATTCAAAGAAAAAACGTCCTCTATCATTTTATTTATTTAGGATGATTTTGGATGGAGATTGTTCCATTCTCAAATAATTTTTCCTGCCCTATTGTTTACAAACTGCCCAGAAAAATCACTCACAGACATGTGTTGTCTTCCTATAAATAAATATGATTAACCTTATCAATATGGCAAGTCACTGACAATATTGCATTTCTTGGGGAAATCAATGATTAGAAAACAGCTGTACACAGCTCATATACCAGTGTCCTGTGAGTGTCTACAATTATCCTGTGTTTTTCCATCTTTAGTGAGCTGTGGAAAAGCCCCTCTGGAAGCAGTAAATACTGATGTGCAACAATGATAATATAGCGCTCGTTGTGTCTCTGAGAGGAGAAGGCTGTTATCAAGATCCATTTGTCTGGTGAGGAATCTCAATAGAGCGAAGCGAAGACCGGTTGACACTATCATAGAATATGACTGAATATTGTCACTCTAATAAGATATCCACACTAGTTCATGTCATATAAATTAAATCACACATTCTAGTTCTGTGGTTTATCCTTTACCCACTGATCTCAATTTGCTAGTTCATCCTACTAACAAGAATGTATACTATACCCTAAATATTATTTTAGCTGTAAGGTTTTCCATCTAGGTAATTCGTGACTCCATGATAGAGAAATCCATGCGCTTGAAATCATGGTCAGACTAATATACTTTACCTTGGTCTCACTTTACATAATGAGTAATTATATTATTATAACAATAATGGTCGGCAGAGCAGCAAAAGTAGCATGCATGTTTTTCAACCCTCAGTCAGGTCAAAAACTGACCACACGAATGTAATTCTGAACATTGAACAGAGTGTTTTGGACCACAAACAAACCCTTACAGAACATTTTGTTTGAGAAGCAACACATTTCTATATAAACGAGGAGAGGAGTTAAAAGTCCTCTATTATATCTGCCAGAGCACACTACAGAATGTGAAGTGGAGATTAATATAATCAACAAAATCTTAAATCACCTGCTAAGGCCACAGGCACCAATGGTAATTACACTTGCTTTCATATTGTGTAATTATTTTTTAAATCAGATTCCATGCTCAACTAATTGCTTATCATCATCTTTTTGTATTCAACCACCTATCATCACAACCGTTGAGCTATACTCATCCAGGACCTCTATATCAGGTGGGGTGAAAGGAAGGTCCGGAAAATCGTTAAAAACTCCAGCCACTCGCCTCCCGAGTGGCGCAGCGGTCTAGGGCACTGCGTCGCAGTGCTTGAGGCATCACTACTGACCCGGGTTCGATCCCAGGCTGTGTGAGGTGACCCGTGAGGTGGCGCACAATTGGCCCAGTGTCGTCCGGGTTAGGGGAAGATTTGGCCGGTCGGGATGTTCTTGTCCCATCACGCTCTAGCGACTCCTTGTGGCGGGCCAGGCGCCTGAAAGCTGACTTTGGTTGCAAGTTGTACGGTATTTCCTCCAAAACAATGGTGTGGCTGGCTTCCGGGTTAAGTGAGCAGTGTGTCAAGAAGCAGTGTGGCTTGACAGGGTCGTGTTTCAGAGGACGCATGGCTCTCGACCTTCGCCTCTCCTGAGTCCACATAGTTGCAGCCATAGACTGTTCTCTCTGCTTCCACACTGCAAGTGGTACCGGTGCATCAAGTATGGCACCAACAGGCTCCTGAACAGCTTCTATCCGCAAGCCATAAGACTGCTAAATAGCTAACAAAATGGCTACAAGGACTATCTGAGTTGATCCATGTATTTTATTTTATAAAAAATGTTGCACTGTCTCTATGCACACTCACAGGGCCCTACACACTCACGCACACTGGCACTCCATAACACACACACAAACACTCACTCCATCATTTGCTCACACTCACATAATATGCACATACATTTATACTGACTCTACACACACGCACACCCACTCACATACGAATCATCATATACACTGCTGCTACTCTGTTTATATCCTAATGCCTAGTAACCTTACCCCTATCATTCCAGTATCCCTGCACATTGTAAATATGGTACTAGAAATGACTGACTCTGTATATATACTGAACAAAAATATAACCACAACATACAACAATTTCAACGATTTTACTACGTTACAGTTCATATAAAGAAATCAGTCAATTGAAATAAATTTATTAGGCCCTAATCTTTGGATTTCACATGACTGGGCAGGGGCACAGCCATGGGTGGGTCTAGGAGAGCATAGGCGCAGCCAATCAGAATGAGTTTTTCCCCACAAAAGGGCTTTATTACAGACAGAAATACTCCTCAGTTTCATCCGGGTGGCTGGTCTCAGACAATCCCGCAGGTGAAGAAGCCGGATGTGGAGGACCTGGGATGGTGTGGTTACACGTGGTCTACGGTTGTGAGGCCGGTTGGATGTAATTCAAAATTCTCTAAAATGACATTGCCTTTTATTGTCCCCAGCACAAGGTGCACTGTGTAATGTCATGCTGTTTAATCAGCTTCTTGATATGTCACACCTGTCAGGTGAATGGATTATCTTGGCAAAGTAGCAATGCTCACTAACAAGGATGTAAACAAATTTGTACACAAAATTTGAGAGAAAMAAGCTTTTTGTGTGTATGGAACATTTCTGGGATCTTTTATTTCAGCTCATGAAACATGTTGCGTTTATATTTTGGTTTCAAAATAGCATGCTTAGTTACTTTCTCGTGTTCTTATTTCTTATTTTTATTTCTCTTGTGTTTTTGTTCTACCGTATGTTATTTTTAGTATTACATTGTAATTGATTACTTCATTGTTGGGTTTAGAGCTTGCAAGAAAGACATAGTTGTGCATGTGACATTCAAACTTAACTTGAAATTTGAAAGAGACTACTGCTTAGTAAAATTGCCACAGCTTTTGAGCATATTGTACTTCAGTTGGGAAGACCACCAATATCTTTATGTTTAAGTGCATTTGCTAATGACGACGAGGACTATCCACATAAGATGAGGTTACAAAGTTGGGTATGCAGTCAACAAACCAGTTTCCTGTTGAGATTATGTGAGCCCTAGTGAGCCCTGTTCATGAGAGCTTGGACATAGGGCTCAGTATTACAGGGGAGGCAGATGACACTACTCTGCCACACTGGTTTAGATGACATGTGTGGAGAGGAAGGTCACAACAACAACACAGCAGTAATACACACTTCAACGGTGCAACGGATACCAACACAAGGTCAATAATATTGGAGGACCCTTGAAAGAAAATAGGGTGCAGGATACTCATACATTTCCTACACAAAAAGTACATGTTTTCAACAACTTTCACATACCAAATTAATATTTTGCTGGTCGCCTTGAACAATTGTATACAATCTTCTTTTAGGTTTGCAGTATAGTAGCCAAGAGTACTCATATTATTCAGTATTATTAATTATAATCATTAATATAATTTGGTTAACTACCCTCTATGTTATTCCTGGCAATAGAACAAGACATGGATGAAACACAGATATGACGATTAGAACATGCTAATACAGGGCCACACAAAATGTTCACCTGATATCAACTCATCATAAAATGCTTATTTAGAGACCTTTCTGATTATTAATCAAAGATAGAAAGGCTGTCAATGTTTTCATCACCAGTGTGAATGTACACACAGATTCCATCAGTCTCCCTCGACGCTGCAGTTCCGGTGTGAAAAGCCCTTTTGTTTGCAGGTCACATCTGCATGTTATTTGCTGTGCATGTCGTAAGGGGTTCCCACAGCACTGTAGTAGGCTACACTCCTGCCAGGTTAATTTACAAGAGACACCTCTTGCATCTGGAGGCGTGGTGGTCGAGCTTAGAAGATGGGAAAAGTGGAGTGACCGGGCAGGTTTTAACACGTCCTAAATTGCATTCACACCTTGCCAAAGTGCTTGGTGGTCATATGCAGTGATTGCAATCAAAGCCGCCTGAGGTTATTGTTTTGTGTCAACACTTCTATCGACAGAATGTCTACGTGGGCACTGACATCTTACTTTGACATTTTCAAAATATATAAATATGTGGACAGTGAGATCAAGCACCAAAATAGCAGGACCAGCGTGTGAATCACGACCACGGCAAGCAGAGCTTGTGGCATAAAATAAATGTATGTTGGTAAAAGCTAATGGCTGTGTATGTGTGTGGGCTGTCAGAACCACAGGATACACATTAAACATGTTGGGCTAAAACAGGCTCCTTTTCCTCTAATGCACTGAACCAAACACACGCATCAGCATGTCACATTGAACTACTCAGGACTATTGTGAGAAGCTTTCTGGGAGAAGTCAATGTAAAGTGTCACCACCAAATGAAGAGTTTATTCCAAAACGCTATATATAATTTTACTGAAATGTTGGTAAATTTGAATTTCATTGTTTAAAGAACTTATGAAAGATATTGGTGTGCTTTGTCACCATCTAATCATGGAATGGGGTTCAGTGACAGACATGTATTTGTTTGAAATCTATCACTTAATGGTTTCATTTCAGAGAGACAAATAATCATGTTTTGTTATAAAACGCTATATATCCTCCTCACTCTCAGAGACATAAGTAGTACGGCTAGGTTTTACACAGTCAAATGTAACAAATAACAATTTTTTAAATGAAGAACTGTACGAATGATGCATTTGTGACATCAATATAAAACCGTTTTATTTTTAAATGAATCACTACAGTTATACGAGATCTGTATATAAAATATTTACATTTTACATTTTAGTCATCTAGCAGATTCTCTTGATTAAAAGAGCATGATCATTACACCTTGTGCTGGGGACAATAAAAGGCCACTCTAAAATGTGCAGTTTTGTCACACAACAAACACAATGTCACAGATGACTCAAGTTTTGAGGGAGCGTGCAATTAGCATGCTGACTGCAGGAATGTCCACCAGAGCTGCTGCCAGATAATTGAATGTTAATTTCTCTACCATAAGCCACCTCCAACATTGTTTTTGAGAATTTGGCAGTACGTCCAACCGACCTCACAATCACAGACCACGTGTATGACGTCGTGTGGGCAAGCGGATTGCTGATGTCAACGTTGTGTACAGAGTGCCCCATGGTGGGGGTGGGGTTATGGAATAGGCAGGCATAAACTGCGGACAACAAACACAATTGCATTGTATCAATGGCAATTTTAATGCACAGAGATAACGTGACAAGATCCTGAAACCCATTGTGAGGCCCATTTTTTTAAGGTATCTGTGACCAACAGATGCATATCTGTATTCCAAGCACAGGAGGTTGGTGACACATTAATTGGGGAGAACGGGCTAGCGGTAATGGCTGGAGTGGAATGGTATCAAATACATGTGTTTGATGCCATTTCATTTGCTCTGTTTCAGCKATTATTATGAGCCGTCCTCCCCTCAGCAGCCTCCACTGATTCCCAGTCATGGGAAATTCATAGATTAGGGTCTAATACATTTATTTAAATTGACTGATTTCCTTATATGAACTGTAATATTTGAAATTGTTGCATGTTGCATTTCTATTTCGTTCAGTATAGCTTCAATGACTGTAATTTTCATCCATATTAAAGGGATCGTTCAAGATTTTGAAAAGGAAGCCTTTTATCTACTTCCCCAGAGTCGGATGAACCGGAACAGCTAGCTTGCTAATTGTTCCTGTAATCTTCCAGTCATAACTTTCTTCATATTGGACYCAGAGACATAAAAATAGTATCCACAATGGTATTATGTTGTAGCCAGCGATATTCATTAAATAATTTGAAAAAATCCAAATTTTAATTTTTTCAGATTATATATTTTTTTAAATCACAGACCCTTGCAGTACCTCTGAGAACCCCTAGGGAGCCACGGACCCCAGTTTGAAAACCCCTGATTTAAGACGCTCCTATTCAGCTCCTCATTTGACGCATGCACAATTCCTTTATGGAATTATTGCCATCTCTTCGACCTTATTAGGAGATTAATTTGGACAATAAATTGTTGTGTACCAGTATTTTATTTAATGTGTCAAATGATAATGCATATAGGCTACTGTATAAACACTGCTCTACTTCACATCTCTAAAAACAAAATGTAATATCACACTAAACATTTATTTTCATATTAAAGCAATAACTGTGTTCAAAGTCTTGATGTGGGATGTGAGAAGCTCAGTACGTCTTAGTGCACTCCTATAATCAGATATCCAACACCGCCAACTCCAACATCCACATCTCAAAGAGCCATGCTTGGCCAGTAGTTCCCCATCATTCTTAAGACTCTAGGAGAGCCATTGGTACCCTTGGGCCCAAACCATGCCAGAGAGCTGAAAATGACTTGGCGAGAAACACACAGGCACTAACAACTGCTGCTTAAAGTGTGGTGTACCCTTTAAAACCCCTTACCCCAGAGTCTTGACCTCTTTCACACACTTCTGAATTACTCACCTCATTGAATCTGCTTCAGACCTCTGGGACTATAATCTTGTTATCTCCTATTTCATATTAGTCTCCTATTATCTACTATTTCATATTA
Organism: Salvelinus sp. IW2-2015; assembly: GCF_002910315.2. Lineage (NCBI taxonomy): Eukaryota > Metazoa > Chordata > Actinopteri > Salmoniformes > Salmonidae > Salvelinus > Salvelinus sp. IW2-2015. The sequence continues at coordinate 26,628,841 of NC_036856.1, forward strand.
GTCATATTAAACATATCCTTCTGGGTCAACATGTGAGAACTGCAAATAATTAGATCACAGTCAGGGGCTATAAGGACACACATCTATGTTTTGGTTAGGACATGTTCAATTAACCGTTAAAACAATTACTGCGGAAGAGCAAAAATACACACTAATATCAGCATTACAGCTAATTTCAAAATTATTATTGTGAATATTGATAATGGGAACCAATGATACAATTGTAATGATGTGCACTGAGAGTTGGGAAGCAAGTTCAGGGAGTGAGTGTTTTAATAAATAACCACAAGTCAAACTAAGAAACACAGACAACGCACAGCCATGACACAGAAACAGAAACAATAATGCCTGGGGAAGGAACCAAAGGGAGTGACATATATAGGGAAGGTAATCAGGGAAGTGATGGAGTCCAGGTGAGTGATGACGCGCAGGTGCGCGTAACGATGGTGACAGGTGTGCGCCATCATGAGCAGCCTGGTGACCTAGAGACCAGAGAGGGAGCACATGTGACAACAATGACAGAGACAAGACACAAATGTGTATTTGTAGAACAAAACAAAACATAATTGTGGAACCCAACCTCTTTGGACTGCCTCACTATATTATACTATCTCTTATCTGACCAACCCACACAATTGATTGAATCACGAGATGTCTCTGAGGGACTTGTACAGTATGTGGATGGGGTTTACAGATCCTCCCAAAAGTAAAGATGATCTAAAGCACCCACTTAATTTGGTATATTGATCCTCATCTAGTGTATCCAGGATACTGAGACAAAATAATGTGTTTTTGAGAAATCTCAGTATTCTTATCCAGCTATTTGAAATTATAGATAATTAATAAGACAATTGTTATCATAAATAGTTATCTATATGTTACATAAGGAAACAGATGAATGTTGCCACCTGATGTTCTTTGATTGAATTGGGTCCTGGTGTGAGTCTCACCAGAGGTGTAGGCAGAGAGGAGAGAGCGATGTGTTGTGTCATGTTATGTCCACAGGGACTAGCTAGGCTGTAAAAGTGAGAAGTTGTGTCCATTTGGTCCTGAAAAGGTCATTCTAACACTTTCAGCAGAAATCAAACAAGCCAGCACATTGTCCAAGCCAGTCAACAAAATAGAGTCAGGAACAGTCACACACAACCATACTCAGTAAAGACACACACATGTTGTGCTTTCACTGAGTGACATTTACATTTACATTTAAGTCATTTAGCAGACGCTCTTATCCAGAGCGACTGACATCAGGGCTACATGTTTGAGTTTGTGCCAATTTAATGTGATTCTTCACTAATAACTTGGAAAAGTAGACAAATCCCACTTATTTACATAAATGAATTACAGTAGGCCTCAATTCGCAATCGGATTAGATATTCTGAGGGTTGAGTCTCGCCTTGGTGTCTGTAAACTACATAGGCCTGTGTGTTCAACCTACAGAAAACGTACAGCCTATACACAKCAATAACATGTTGACATTTATTCAAAAACTAGCTACGTTTCTTCATGAATGATGGAAAAGTCTTCACCAAGGATCAGACTGAAAGAGGCAAGTTGTGATGTGACTCGTCATCAGTAGTTCGTCACGTGACTGGTCCAGCCCATCCCGGAAACAGAAAACAGCAGGGCAGTGGCCGAAGACTGTTTACTATTTTCCTTTAATAGCGATAGGAAAAATAACACATTTAAATGAAAATAAACAGTGATTAAATGCAGAGCCTTGTGCATGACTCTCTATTCACATCCCATTTGAGGTAAGTGTATAAGACTTGGGACGGCAGGTTTTTATTTTATCTTTATTTAACTCGGCAAGCCAGTTAAGAGCAAATTCTTATTTTCAATGACGGCCTATCGGGGAACAGTGGGTTAACTATCTTCTTCAGGGGCAGAACGACAGATATTTACCTTGTCAACTCGGGGATTTGAGCTTGCAACCTTTCGGTTACTAGTCCAACTACCTGCCGCCCCGAGGTAGCCTAGTGGTTAGGTCAGTAACCGACAGGTTACCGACAACGTAAAAATCTGTCGTTCTGCCCCTGAACAAGGCAGTTAACCCACTGTTCCCCGGTAGGCCGTCATTGTAAATAAGAATTTGTTCATATGTTTCTAGACAGCTAACGTTATCTGCCTGAAGAAGTGCACTGTCTTCACTTTACAGAACGACATATGTAACTAACATAATTGCACTTGTGTACAAAATCTGTCTGGCCTCGCATCGTGATATGACGCATGTTTAGTAGCTAGACACGCCCAGAACCATGTTAGCTCGCTTTWGAAAACTGTCAAGCTTGCTCATCATCTCCTTTTCTCTATGGTTCTTGAATTGCAGCAGCTCTTTGGCGCGTTTAATGGRTACCACTCTGACTTTATATTTGAAAAATTCCCATCTACTTCCATGACCCAAGTCTTTTCTTGCAAAAATATCTTTAGCTAATGATTTGATGTTTTCAATGAGATCAGTATCTTTAAGAAGTGTATTGTTTAATTTCCAATATCCTCGAGTACCTTTTAGATTTTTTAGTAGCTTGTAAATTCAGGGAAATCAAGTGATGATCAGAAAAGGGAGCCAACTGATGATCTACATCTATAACAAATTGTAACAAAAAAGGGGAAATTAGGAATAAATCTATTCTAGATTTACGTGACAGTTTTGTTGGTCCAGGTATAACCCTTAGCATCCGGATTGAAATAACGCCAGGCATCCTCAACACAGAGATCCTTGRATAATGTAATGATAATGTTACRATTTTGAGGGTTTTGACTCGTTCTAGGAGGAAAACGATCAGCAGATGCATCAGGTGTTWCATTAAAATCRRCTGAAATAATTAGAAAAGCCTCTGAGTATTTGTTYCTTAAATCCTGTACTTTCCTYGTAAATTGGGTAAAAAGGGTCTTATTAGGAGCATGTGAGTTATGTCCGTATACATTACAGATGATGAAAATAGCATTGTCAAGTTTAACAGTTACTATGACCCATCTGCCATCTTGTGAAGATGTGGATTCTAGAATGTCACCTTTAAACTTGTGAATAAGTGTCAAAACACCAGCAGAATGATTTGATCCATGACTGAAATAGGCCATATCTCCCCATTGTGCTTTCCAAAATTTCAAATCCCTTTCACCCGAATGAGTTTCCTGAAGAAGGACAAAATCTGCGTTACTGCGTTTACAGTATAAAAATAAAGCTTTCCTTTTTGTAGGATTTCTCAAACCCCTAGCATTCAGACTAACGACATTGAGTGAATTGAAAACGAACTCCTGCATTAAAAAAGAAAGTACAAATTAGATAACAAGTATTAATGTGAACAATAAAACAAACAGTGAACCTTGAGAGGATTACTCGGAAGACGGAAAACTACGCTCAGCTGAGGTAGCGGTGGTTAACAGAATAACAAATCTATTTACTTCCTTTTCTTTGGCAAGTGTTCATCAGTTGTAGTTCGAACGGTACATGTATAATTGGCAGTACATTAACTGTACTCATGGTAGTACTCAGTTCCAATTTGGTTAATGTCAACAGAGTTACCCAGTAATCATTCTTCCTTCGATAAACGCGTGTGGGCCCTTGAACCCCGCCTTCTTTCCCTCTTGAACCCCGCCTTCTGTATAAGCGGCCACAGTTTCTCTCTGGCAGCCTGATCCTGCGGTATCAGAGCTTCTTTGATGCGGAGTTTCTTCTCGTCCAGAAACTTGTTCCCCTTGGCCATTTTCCATATGATGTCCCTGTAATGGCGCATAGTTAAGTGCAAGATGATATTGCGAGGGGCTCCATCAGATCTTTGTTTCCCAAGTCAATGTACCACATCAATCACGTCTCTTAGCCTGTCTTTGATGCATGGTGCCACTTTTCCCAGGATATTAATGACTACTTCTCTAATATCCTCTCCCTCTACCTCTTTTACACCTTGGATTTTCAGATTCCACCTGCCAGAGTACCGGTGAAGTTCAGCTACATTCTCACACAGCTCATTATTTTTGGATTGCATTTTCTTCAACTCATTCTCTAGGAACGTTATCTTTTCCTTGTTCTCGCTCACAATTTTGTGTAGTTGATTGACAGTTTGACAAATTATCGATCTTCTTTGATGTTTCTTCTGTAGCCCGCTCTATGATGGACACTTTGGAGAGCGTGGCGTCTTGTTTAGTAGACAGGGACTGGATTGCAGAGAAAATTTCCGACATGGAAATGTCTTTTACTTTTTTCACCGGTGGATTTTTACTTGGGGTCTGAGGTAAAGAGGTTGCAAGGATTTCATCCTGGTCAGTTTTGTTCTTTCTCTTGCTTGAGTTCGCGGCTTCTTGTGTATCCATGCTGCTCTGGTTCTCGTTGTGGCTAGCTAGCATGTCAGCCGTCTTCTGTGAGACTTGGACATTTCGTCTACTTTTGTCTTTCTGTCGTGTTCTTCCCATTCAAATTGACAAAAACTAACTCTAAATTTATCCCATGTCCATAATTTTTTTTTAGTTAGTTTCTTTCAATATTAATAGCCAATATTTGACTGTTAGCAAAGACACGACAGGTGGTTATCATTAAATTGAAGACTTATAGTTTACATCAAAGATTCCTGTAATTAGTTATTACGCGATCAACTGATTAATAACGTAACTAATTAACTATGAATTCGAGGGCACCAGGGAAAGTAGTCAGATTACAAAGTTATAATTTCCCAATATAACCTTTCAGATATTTTCATATCTGATCAATAGTCTTCTGATTAATGATTTATTTATTTTACCTCACGTTAGTCTCATTCCAAACGTCGTAAATTGTTGGTTATCTGCACGAACCCAGTCTTCACTATGAGTCATCCATACATTTACTTTATTTATTTTATTTAAACCTTTAGTTTAACCAGGTAGGCAAATTGAGAACACGTTCTCATTTACAATTGCGACCTGGCCAAGATAAAGCAAGCAGTTCGACACATACAACAACACATAGTTACACATGGAGTAAAACAAACATATAGTCAATAATACAGTGAAAAAAAAAAAAAAGTCTATATACAATGTGAGCAAGTGAGAGGTGAATAAGGGAGGTGAAGGCAAACAAATATATGTATAAATAAATAAAATAAATAAATAAAAAATATAAAAGGCCATGGAGGTGAAGTGAATACAACACAGCAAGTAAAATAAAACTAAAAAAAAAACCCTGGAATGGTTGGTTGCAGCGGAAGAAAGTGCCAAAGTAGAGACAGAAAATAATGGGGTGCAAAGGAGCCAAAATAAATTATAAAAATAAATACAGTAGGTAAAGAGGAGTTGTTTGGGCTAAATTGTAGATGGGTTATGTACAGGTGCAGTAATCTATGAGCTGCCTGACAGCTGGTGCTTAAAGCTAGTGAGGGAGAGTAGTGTTTCCAATTTCAGAGATTTTTGTAGTTCGTTCCAGTCATTGGCAGCAGAGAACTGGAAGGAGAGGCGTCCAAAGGAAGAATTGGTTTGGGGGTGACTAGAGAGATATACCTGCTGGAGCGCGTGCTACAGATAGGTGCTGCTATGGTACCAGCGAGCAGAGATAAGGGGGGACTTTACCTAGCAGGGTCTTGTAGATGACCTGGAACCAGTGGGTTTGGCGACGAGTATGAAGCGAGGGCCAGCCAACGAGAGTGTACAGGTCGCAGTGGTGGTAGTATATGGGGCTTTGGTGACAAACGGATGGCACTGTGATAGACTGCATCCAATTATTGAGTAGGGTTTTGGAGCTATTTGTGTAAATGACATCACCGAAGTCGAGGATTGGTAGGATGGTCAGTTTTACAAGGGTATGTTTGGCAGCCATGATAAAGGATGCTTTGTTGCGGAATAGGAAGCCAATTCTAGATTTGACTTTGGATTGGAGATGTTTGATGTGAGTCTGGAAGGAGATTTACAGTCTAACCAGACACCTAGGTATTTGTAGTTGTCCACATATTCTAAGTCAGAACCGTCCAAGTAGTGATGTTGGACAGGCGGGCAGGGGCAGGCAGCGATCGGTTGAAGAGCATGCATTTGGTTTTACTTGTATTTAAGAGCAGTTGGAGGCCACGGAAGGAGAGTTGTATGGCATTGAAGCTCGCCTGGAGAGTGTTAACACAGTGTCAAAAGAAGGCCAGAGTAATACGAATAGTGTCGTCTGCGTAGAGGTGGATCAGAGAATCACCAGCAGCAAGAGCGACATCATTGATGTATACAGAGAAGAGAGTCGGTCCAAGAATTGAAACCTGTGGCACCCCATAGAGACTGCCAGAGGCCCGGACAACAGACCCTCCGATTTGACACACTGAACTCGATCAGAGAAGTAGTTGGTGAACCAGGGAGGCAATCATTAGAGAAACCAAGGCTGTCGAGTCTGCCAATGAGGAGTGGTGATTGACAGAGTCAAAAGCCTTGGCCAGGTCAATGAATACGCGCTGCACAATGTATTGTTCCTATCGAGGGCGGTTACGATGTCGTTTATGACCTTGAGCGTGGCTGAGTGCACCCATGACCAGCTCTGAAACCAGATTGCATAGCGGAGAAGGTGTGGTGGATTCGAAATGGTCGTAATCTTTTTGTTGACTTGGCTTTTCGAAGACCTTAGAAAGGCAGGGGTAGGATAAGATATAGGTCTTGTAGCAGTTAGGGTCAAGGGTTGTCCCCCCCTTTGAAGAGGGGATAACCGCAGCTGCTTCCAATCTTTGGGGATCTCGGACGACACGAAGAGAGGTTGAAGAGGCTAGTAATAGGGGTGGCAACAATTTCAGCAGCACAGTTTTAGAAAGAAAGGGTCCAGATATCATTAGCCCGGCTGATTGTAAGGGTCCAGATTTTTGCAGCTCATTTAGGACATCAGCTGACTGTATTTGCGAGGAAAAGAAGAAATGGGGGAAGCTTGGGCGAGTAGCAGAGGGGAGGCAGTGCTGTTGTCCGGGTAGGGCAGCCAGATGGAAAGCATGGCCAGCCGTGGAAAAATGCTTATTGAAATTCTCAATTATAGTGGTATGTCGGTGAGTGGTGACAGTGTTTCCTATCTCAGAGCGGTTGGAAGCTGGGAGGAGGTGTTCTTATTCTCCATCGAACTTTACGGCGTTGTCCCAGAAACATTTTTGATTTGTGTTGCAGGAAGCAAATTTCTGCTTGAAAAGCTAGCCTTTGGCTGTTCTAACTGCCCTGTGTAATGTGGTTTCTGGATTCCCTGAAAGTTGCATATCACGGGGCTGTTCGATGCTATAATGCACGAACGCCATAGGATGTTTTCTGTTGGTTAGGGCAGTCAGAGTCAGGAAGAGGAAGCCAAGGCTATATCTGTTCCTGGTTCTAAACTTTTTGAATGGGGCATGCTTATTCAAGAGCAGTGAGTGAAGGCGATTTCTTAAAAAAATGACCAGGCCTTCCTCTACTAGACGGGATGAGATCGATTATCCTTCCAGAATAGCCCGGCCCAGGTCGATTAGAAAGTGGCCTGCATCGTCTGAGTGTTTTCAGGAGCGGTTGACACTGATATGAGTGGGAGGTCGTTTGACCTGTGACCCCATTACGGACTACAGGCAATGATGGCGAGTGATCGCTGAGACTCTTGTTGAAAACAGCAGAGGTGCTACTTTGGAGGCAAGTTTTGTAGGATGATATCTACTGAGCGGTACCCGAGGTCTACGGAATTGGGTGGTACCTGGTAGTTCATTGATAATTCTGTGTGCAGATTGAGCGAGCATCAGCTTAGATTGTAGGGTGGCTGGGTTTTGAGGCATGTTCAAATTCTAGGCTCGGCTCTTAGCAGGCACGAACTCTGAAGATCCAGTAGGGGGCAATCAGCTTCACATATTAGTGTCCAGAGCACAGCTGGGGCAGAGGGTGGTCTATAGCAGGCGGCAACGGTGAGAGACTTGTTTTTAGAGAGGTGGATTTTTAAAAGTGAAAGTTCAAATTGTTGGGAACCACACCTGTGATAGTAAGAACAGAAACTCTGCAGGCAGTCTTTGCAGAGATGCAACACCCGCCCCCTTTGGCCGTTCATCTTTGTCTGAAAATCTGTAATGGGGATGAAAATATCTGAGTTTTGGTGGTCTTTCTAAGCCAGGATTCAGACACGGCTAAAACATCGGGTTGGGCAAGGTGTTAGCAAACGCGTGAACAAAACAAACTTAGGGAGGAGGCTTCTAATGTAACATGCATGAAGCCAAGGCTATTACGGTTACAGAAGTCATCAAAGAGAGCGCCTGGGGAATAGGAGTGGAGCCAGGTACTGCCAGGGCCTGGATTTCACCTCTACATCACCAGAGGAACAGATGAGGAGTAGGAAGGGTACGGCTAAAAGCTATGAGATTGGTCGCCTAGAGCTACTGGAGCACGAGAGTAAGAGGAGGTTTCTGTGGCTGATAAAATTAGTTTATAAAGAATAATGTACAGACAAAGGTATGTAGGATGTGAATACAGTGGAGGTAGGACCCTAGGTATTGAAAGTTGATGATGAGAGAGATATTGTCTCTAGAAACATCATTGAAACCATGGTGATGGTCATCGCCATATGTGGTGGTGAACTGAGAGGTTGGATATGGTATAGTGAACAGGGCTAGAATCTCTACAAGTGAAATAAGCCAATAAACATTAACCAGAAACAGCAATGGACAAGAGCATATTTACATTGAAGGAGAGGCATGCTTAATCGCGGTGATCAATAAGGTCCAGTGAGTAGAGGTTGGTTGGGGTCGTGGCGATCCAGACAAGCTGGCCGGGTATGTGGCTGTCGGTAGCAGCCATGGGATGGAGGTCTGTTTGTAGATACCTCTGCGTTTCCTCGTCGTAAGTTAGTGGGGTTCCGTGTAGTGGGGTTCCGTGTGGAAAGAGGGATCAATCCAAATTGGCGCAGAATAGATATTAGTGACCCAAGGAGAAAAAATAAAATAAAACATAAAAAATAAAAATTAATTTAATAGTTGTCCGGTATGCTTATTCAGGTAGCAGCCGATTAAGACAGCTAACGATTAGCGGGCCTCAGGTGAGCGTTCAGGTAACGTCGGACGGAGGTGCCAGTTGGGATAAATCCCTCGGGCAGATAACGTCGCAGTCAGACGTGAAGGCCCGGGGGGTCCGTATCTGCAGCAGCAACAAAAGAAAACGTGTCCGGATGGTGATGGAACTCCTCAGCTGGCTAGCTCCAGGATGATTTGAGTTGCTCCGGGTCGACGTAAGCCAATCGTCACACGGTTTGCAGCTAGCTAGCTGCGAAGTCAAGGTGCAAGTGGACCAGAGCCTGCGGCTGGAAACCGGGGAAACTGAAGAGAAGAAAAGTCCCGAAATGCTCCGGTCCGAGTCGCGTGCACAAAAGTGCCGGAGTACATTATCGAGCTAGAGGAATAGCTGATGACCACAACACGAGGGCAGCTGAAAACCAACGCTAGCCAGCAAACCGGCTAATTTCGGGGCAGCTACAGATTAGCTTCTGGCTAGCTATCGGAGTAGCTACTGGTTAGCTTTCAGGCTAGCTTCTGAATTAGCCCCTGGCTGGCTTCCACGATGGATTTTTCAGTTTGAGGTAAATATTACTTTTAGTAATTGGTGAAGCGGGTTGCAGGAAAGCTTTTGCAGGAAAGCTTTTTAGTTGAGTTCTTGGATAATAAAATAAATAAAAGATAAGTGAAGAGAGGTGTAATAATTATTACAGGACACAAACAATACGGAACAGAAAAAGACGTCTGAACTGCTAAGCAACCTTGGGACTGGATACATCAATTGTCTTAAATTTTATTTATATTACTTTTAAACTAAGTAATTACACAGAAATGCATAAACAAGCAAACAAACTTAAAATGGTTACATGAAATGATGGGAAATATGCCCTAGTGGGCTGAACCGGCATGGCGGCGTTAGACAAAGGGAAAATTGGCGTTCGACCAAGAAGTCACTACAGAGTTATAATTATAACAATGACATGCTAATCCTTTACACATGAACGCTCACTCATTCGGGAACAATTGCAATCAATATATATATATTTACGCTCAATGTGTCGTCTTGATCGCTGGAGGAAAGTTAGTTTTTGTTGGAGTTCCTTCAGTCTCTGTTTGGTATTGTGGATAGTTCAGAGTGACATTTGTTATAGAATGGATGTTCGGCGGTTGTCTTTCGCGTTCAATGATACCGAATTCCTAGCTGCAGACTAGTAGTCAATATCAAAGACTTGTTTCTATTCGTCTAAGAGTTTAACCACGTGGTATGTGTAAAGATTCAGCAATGGTACTTAACCTTCGTTCTCCTCCTATGGAGAAAAACATGGTCTATTTGATTAATCTCAGAGTAGGCTTTTATTCGGATAGCAGAAAGGGGCTGTCCCAGGATGTCTGACCCTAACTGGGCTCAGGGCGCGTCCTTGGATTTAGTTCAAATCAAAAGGGATTTGTATTTTTCTTCATTAAACAGTCCAAAATCATATTACACAATTATACAAACAGTATCATACTCACTCATTCATTTTATACAACAAACAGATGTAAACCTCATATGACGTTATTATATAAACAGCGGTATGGTAATGTAGCCACCCCGTCTCCCATGAGTTTCCCACATTGGGACAAACGGACATGTAATAGCTGGACTCTTCACCGATCTTTATACTTTTTCCAGAACATAAATCTGTTCGTACCTCAAGTCTGTGAGGTGGAAGAAACCTCTTTGTCCTGAAAGTTTACCCTCCTCTAATACTGTTTGGCCATGAGGAGATTCTCGGGAATTTACGACGTCTCTCTGTGATCACAGCATGGGTTGAAGGAGGAAAGGGGGAGGCAGGGAGTGGCAGGGAGGGGCATGGGCTTTATGTACCTAAAAAAGGCAACGTCATGACACACCTAACCCTCAATATTGCTTTGAAGAGCGAGAAAACACTCCCTCTCACAGCGACGCAAGCTTGACAGTTTTCTAAAGAAAGATAATCTATCTGAAGAAGAGGAGTCTGTGTTCAGGTCTTTACAACTAGAATTAGAACAGACTTACACGGATCTGGCAAAGGGCGCCTTTGTAAGGTCAAGAGCAAAATGGATTAAAGAGGGGGAAAGAAACACTAGTACTTTTTTGCACTTGAAAAGAGAAACTACAAAAGAAAATCTATAACTGCACTCAAAATTAACAATGTTTTATGCAAAGATCCAATTACAATATCATCATTTGTCAATTCCTTTTATGAAACCTTTACAGCTCTCAATTTCAGGAAGATGGTTGTGAAAGCTACATTTGCCACATTCAGAATTATGTCCCTGTAATTGAGGATGATTTCCACTCAGTTTGCGATTCACCTGTGTCAATTGGAGAAATTAGAGAGGCTCTGAATTCAATGAAAAAAGGGAAATCACCTGACCCTGATAGCCTGTCAGTTGAATTCTATAGACAGTTTTGGGAGTTGCTAGAAGACCCGATTTTCAATATGTTTCAAGATTGCATTAAAAATGGGGAAATGGTCTCCACTATGAAACAGGGCCTTATTTCATTGATTCCGAAGCCTGGAAAACCCTTCTCTCATTGACAATTGGAGACCAATTATTTATTAAATGTTGATTACAAATTGATTGCTCTGGTTTATGTCAAAAGATTAAAGAAAGGAATAGATACCATTATAAATGAGACTCAAACAGGATTTATGAAGGGCCGTCACATAAGCTCTAACATTCGTTTAGTCTTGGAATTTATAGATATTTCAGATGCAATTGACTCAGATCGCGGTTGTCCCATTTCTGGACTTCTGTAAAGCCTTTGACACAATTGAACATGAATTTCTCTTTAGGTCTCTTTAAACTTTTTGGATTTGGTGAAAATTTTATTAAAGTAATTTGCATGTTTACAAAGATATAAATAGTTCTGTGCTACTAAACCTTAATACTGCCAAAAGATTTAGTATCAACAGAAGTGTACGACAGGGATGCCCAATTTCGCCGTTTTTATTCATTTTGGTTGTGGAACTTCTATCTCTAGATATTCTGAATAATGCAAATTTAATAGGTTTAACCATTTTTAACAAAGAAATCAATTTCCCAACTGGCTGATGATACTACTCTTTTCTTAAGAGACAAAGACCAGGTCGCACATGCCCTTAATGCTATAACTGCATTTTCTATTGCATCAGGATTAATGCTGAATGTTTCTAAATGTGAAATCTTATGTTTATTTGACTCTGATAAAGAAATTGAAAATATTCCTGTAAAGGACTGTGTTAAATATTTAGGAATACATCTGTCAAAAAAAAATCACTTAGTCAGACAACATTTGAATTTCTCTCCTAAAATTAAGAACTAAAAATATTTAATAATGGCTACAAAGAGATCTTTCTATACTTGGGAGAGTACTTCTGTCAAGGCAGAGGGACTGTCTCGTTTTGTGACCCCTCATTATCGTTATGTGTAAATCCAGCTACTTGTAAAGAGATCAATAGACCTTTCTTGACTTCATCTGGAAAAATAAGTCTCACAAACGAAAAGAAATCTGTCCTTTCTAACAAAAGAGCTGAAGGCGGTCTAGAGTTTGTGTGTTGATTTTGTTGACATAAATAAACACTTTCAAGATAAACTGGTTGAAAAAGTTTGATCGATACTGATTCAATATGTTATTTCATTCCAAATAATGTGTTTAATAAATTGGGAGATCTTCAATTTTACTGAAATGTAATTATATTCCTGAAAGATTACCTGCTAAATTGGTGTAACGATTCTCCTCTTCGTCTGAGGAGGAGTAGGAAATATCGGACCAATGTGCAGCGTGGTAAGTGTCCATAATTAGATTTAATAAATCAACTGAACACAAACAAACAACCGAAACAGTTCTGTATGGTGAGACACAGAAAATAACTACCCACAACCCGTAGTGAGAAAACCGGCTACCTAAGTATGATTCTCAATCAGAGACAACGATCGACAGCTGCCTCTGATTGAGAACCATACCAGGCCACACACAGAAATACAAACATAGAAAAAACAACATAGAATGCCCACCCCAGCTCACGCCCTGACCAAACACATAGAAATCGACAACCTAGACATAAAACATAGAAACATACAAAGCAAACTATGGTCAGAACGTGACAATTGGCTAGGTTTCACCAACAGCTTTAATGCCTGGAAAATATGTTTCCTGCCACATTTTCCCCTCATAAAGCTCTTTTGTGGAATAATCAGACAAACTGTAAGGAATAAGTCCTTGTTCTACCTCAGCTGGCATGAGAGGTATATTGACTTTGTTTCCGATATTTTCGACAACAAGGGTAATATTCTCACATATGAACAATTTATAACATTGAAAGAGTTTCCAATACCTTTCAGAGAGTTTATTTCTGTGATCAAAGCCGTTCCCATGGTCTAACTACACTTATGAAAAGTCATCTTTTTTTGGGAATGATCACAAAGTTTATCCAGAACTCAGATTGGAAGGCTGGGCTTACTTGAGAGATCTTGTTATAAATATATGAGACATTCTTCATTCACAAAACCAACTTACACCGAGAGGAAAGTTTTTCTGGAACATGCTTATTCCTGACATTGTCTGGAAAAATGCATGTTAAGGCCTTACAAATACTGTATACCACACAAAGTTAAGGAAGTGCACTTCAACATTTTACAAAAGATATATCCATGTAATTTCTATGATTTCCAAATTTGTGGCTATTGATGATATCTGCGTTTTCTGTGAAAAAGAAGGTGAGAATCTGTTCTACTTGTTCTTTGAATGTAAATTTGTGTTCAATTTACTTATTTACCATTATGAACACTGCCTATATTTTTAACATAAAATATATAATATGTTACTATTGCAATGATAACAAAACCACTGAAATGATTGTTAATTTTTTTATTCTTGTTGCCAAATACTTTATACACAAACAAAGATTCCAAATTTCTATACCAAAATTACCAATTGTTCTGATTGAATTTAATTATCTTATTAAAACATTAACTCTAGTGAATAACAACAAGAATAACATCTTCATGATTCATTATAATAAGGTATTTTCAGAGTGAATATAATTGCACTTAAATTGTTTATTTTTTGTATTTTATTTTTATTGATATTTTGTGTATGTTTGAGTATTGTTAATACCTGTGTTTGGTTTGCTAGACATGTTTGATGTAGCAATGTAAGTTGATTTTTGTATTATGAATTTAAAAAATAATAATAAAATAAAAACATGTTAGCTCCCTTAATAGCTACATGCTAGCCAACCTTTGTTGCTTTAGTTGACTGCACCTGTTGACTGCACCTGTGATGTCAATGGTGCAGACGTTCTTGATAATGTCGGAAAATGTTATGGTACAAATCTTGAATATGGTACTTAGCTAGTTGCACTTGTAAATTATAGTGTCATAGGCTGTGCCCCACTGGGAGGAGTACAATGGTGTTTTCCTGCAGCAAAAATGTATTATGTTTAACGTTAGTTGCTTTCACATAAAGGTTATGATTGCAGTAATGGTGCGACAATTGGGAACTCAAGGGTAAAAAACGAGGTCAAATCATGATCTTCAGGTCGGAACTCTAAAAATAGGCCCGAGTTCCCGACTTGATATTCCATTTTTTACCGAGTTCCCACACTGAAGTCGGAAGTCTGAGATTTCCCAGTTCCCAGCTGTTTTGAAAGCAGCATAAATCTGTTTGATTTATATTTTACAGTCACCACAATGACAGCCATCAAGCACGCCCTCCAGAGGGACATCTTTACGCCCAACGATGAGCGTCTCCTCAGCATTGTCAACGTCTGCAAGGCGGGGAAGAAGAAGAAGAACTGCTTCCTGTGTGCCACAGGTAGAGCATAAATGCTTTTAAAGTCTAACATAAATCAGCTAATTTCACCATATCAGTGTGAAATAATGTACACATTCAAAACATGAAAACCACTATCAGAGATTTAACATCAGAATCAAATGTCTCTGAACAGTGATTTTACTGAAAATACTACTTATAAATGGATCTACAGCTCACTCACACCCCAGTATTATAACTGTTTGATGTTTCTACCCCAGTCACCACAGAGAGGCCTGTGCAGGTGAGGGTGGTGAAGGTGAAGAAGTCAGACAAAGGGGATTTCTACAAGCGACAGATGGCCTGGGAACTGAGGGATCTGGCTGAAGTGGATGCAAAAGATGCCAGCAAGGTCAGGGAAAGACTACTTTTTCTCATCTTCCTCTCACTGCCTGAATGTAATTTCTCATAACTTTGTCTTTCTCTCCTCCTCTTCCACTCCCTATGGCCAATCTTATTTGTCTTCCTTTCCTCTTATGCTTTGTCCTCCTGCTAATTTGTTTGATATTGACATTTGGCATCTCTGCTGTTCTTGTCATTCAGGAGAACCCAGAGTTTGACCTCCATTTTGAGAAGGTGTATCGATGGGTGGCCAGCAGCACAGCTGAGAAGAATTCCTTCATCTCCTGCATCTGGAAGCTGAATCAGCGTTACCTGCGGAAGAAGGTGGAGTTTGTGAATGTCAGTTCCCAGCTGCTGGAAGGTATGACGGCTCTCTAACTATGGGGGAGGATGAAAAAGCTTGTGCGTTTTCTAGTGACCCTCGCTGTCCCCTGTGCCTTGAATCTATGAGACTCTTCTTTCTTGCCTGTTCCCAATCTCCTGAACTCAACCTGAAGTGTCTATGTAAGATATGAGTTGACCTTGGTGTGGCTTAACACGTCTTTATTCTTACTCTTCTCAAACTCTCGCTGGCCAGAGCTTCCTAAAGCGGAAGGTTGGTAGCACTTAACTTATTTTCCCATTTCCATTGTGATTTCACTGTGATGAGTAACCATTCTCATAGTCGACTCACACATCTTTGAAAGCTGTTGCGATTGTTTGCCGCCTTTGGCTATTAAGTGAGTGGCTGTTGAATGGGTGCTACTGTATGAATAATAATTGTCTGTTCTGCTTTTTGTTTAGTTTGTTGTATTATATAGTGTATATGTGTTTTGATGATATAGTTGAACGAATAGCAGGGGGATGTTTTTTGCTTGTTTGTTCATGTGTGTGTACTGTGATGTATGCGCTCAGCARAATGTTAAACCATCCTCTCCAAGAATGAAAACACTGATTTACGTTTAGAGTCAGTCCCCAGTGGTGAGAGTCAAAGTGTTGCCGGGGGTGACGAGGATGCTCTGGATGACTACCAGGAGCTGAATGCCCGTGAGGAGCAAGACATCGAGGGCATGATGGAGGTGTGCGAGTACGCCATCTCTAACGCTGAGGCCTTCGCTGAGAAACTCTCCAAAGAGCTACAGGTTCTGGATGGGGTGAGTAGACAGCCATGGAGCCTTGGGTCTTCTTGATACAGAGCTACAACATAGACTTGAGTTGGCTGACATATACTGACTACATTTAACATTTACATTTAAGTCATTTAGCAGACGCTCTTATCCAGAGCGACTTACAAATTGGAAAGTTCACACATATTCATCCTGGTCCCCCCGTGGGGAATGAACCCACAACCCTGGCGTTGCAAGCGCCATGCTCTACCAACTGAGCCACACGGGACCACTGTGACTACACTGACCATTGTACTATGGTTTATCTGTGGTTGAGCACATTAGTGTAGTTTGCCCATAGAGAATGATAGAGGCCTCTAGTGGCCAAAAGGCCGTCTTAGCATGGGCAGCGCCATTGAGGGCTTCCACTAAGCGTCCGCCATTTTAAAGTAGTCAACTGGGTGGGGATTCCTATTGGTTGTAGCCACAATGGCGGCGCCCATGCTGTCATAGATGCTAAAATGGCACAGATGTAAAGATGGGTCCTATTTATCTCCCATAATCCCCTTAATCCCAGGCCAACATCCACTCCATCATGGCATCTGAGAAGCAGGTGAACATCCTGATGCAGCTGCTGGACGAGGCTCTGTCAGAGGTGGACACCATCGAGGGAAAGATGAGCAGCTATGAGGAGATGCTGCAGAGCGTCAAGGAGCAAATGGACCAGATCTCCCAGAGCAACCGCCTCATCCAGATCAGCAACACCAACAACGGCAAGCTCCTGGACGAGATCCAGTTCCTGGTGGTGAGGATGGGGTTGAGGAGGGGTTTCATGTTTCAGTTGGTTTGGGTTTTTGAGATGACGTTGAATGATGAATGCCTGTCTCTCAGAACTACATGGACCTGTCAAAGGGACACATCAGGGCCCTGCAGGAAGGAGACCTTTCCTCCTCCAAAGGCATTGAGGCCTGTATCAATGCCTCTGAGGCTCTACTGCAGTGCATGAACGTGGCACTCAGACCAGGTCATGAGAAACTGATGGCTGTGAAGCAGCAGCAGAACCTGTTCACTGAGCTCAGAGATACCTTTGCCCGGCGCCTCACCAACCACCTCAACAACGTATTCGTCCACCAGGTAATCTACACACCACGGTAACACTTTGCAATGGTCTCAAGATTTTTATTCTGATTTAAATTAAAAACACAGACACCTGAACAGCATTCATGACTAGATACCAGGCATAACAGTGCACTATATATGTGTTTCTTGTTACAGTATTTTAGTCTTTCCTCGTTTTGGCAGGCAGCTCTTTCTGTCCTCCTCATCCACTTCCTGGTTAAGTTCTAACTCCTCTGATCCTCTCTTCCTGTCTCTGTCCTGTTTTCTTCCAGTACTGCTCTGGTCCTCCTATTCTTCACTCTCTGCCTCACTCTAAACCACCCCACTTTGATCTCTCTGCTCTCTGTCCCTGTACTTGTCAGTTCAACCACTTCAGTCACTTCAAAATGACCATCCCTCAGTTCTATAGGTCCTCCTGTATGTCGCTTCCAGTGAGTAGTACCTTCACAGCACCCCCCTTGACACTCCACTCTAAACTATGGCCTTTCTTACTTATCTACACATATGTGTTTTTTTGTTGCAAAAACGCATTAATGACCGTATGGGTTGTGCTGCTCATGACTACATTGCTAACCTTCCTCTTTTATCTCAATGGGTCTAAAAGCCTCGAAGTGCCTCAGACTTTCCTCCTTCATTGAAGGCCTTGGTTCTTCTTGTACTGACTATCAGTGTGCTGTGCTGGGGTGCTAAGTCATTATACCTCTGCCTGTCTGCTCTGCCTGCATGCTTGGTTGCAGCACCAATAGCAAGTAAATAGACTGAGAATGGTAGAATATGAGGAAACCCACTGATATGGGAATTTTAGCAGCAAATGAAACACGTGTTATTGGCAATGAAGTTATTTGATTTTGAATGCTAAGGTGTGGGATATGGACTTAAGAGTAAACTCAGGACCCTGTTTTTCAAAGATAATTTGTAAAAATCCAAATAACTTCACCGATCTTCATTGTAAAGGGTTTAAACACTGTTTCCCATGCTTGTTCAATGAACCATAAATAATTAATGAGCATGCACCTGTGGAATGATCGTTAAGACACTAACAGCTTACAGACGGTAGGCAATTAAGGTCACAGTTATGAAAACTTAGTACACTAAAGAGGGCCTTTCTACTGACTCGGAAAAACACAAAAAAAAAAGATGCCCAGGGTCCCTGCTCATCTGCGTGAACGTGCCTTAGGCATGCTGCAAGGAGGCATGAGTACTGCAGATGTGGCCAGGGCAATAAATTGCAATGTCCGTACTGTGAGACGCCTAAGACAGCACTACAGGGAGACAGGATGGACAGCTGATCGTCCTCGCAGTGGCAGACCATGTGTAACAATACCTGCACAGGATTGGGTACATCCGAACATCACACCTGCGGGACAGGTAGAGGATGGCAACAACAACTGCCCGAGTTACACCAGGAACACACAATCCCTCCATCAGTGCTCAGACTGTCCGCAATAGGCTGAGAGAGGCTGGACTGAGGGCTTGTAGGCCTGTTGTAAGGCATGTCTTCACCAGACATCACCGGCAACAAGGTCGCCTATGGGCACAAACCCACCGTCGCTGGACCAGACAGGACTGGCAAAAAGAGCTTTTCACAGACGAGTCGCGGTTTTGTCTCGCCAGGGGTGATGGTCGGATTCGTGTTTATCGTCGAAGGAATGCGTGTTACACCGAGACCTGTACTCTGGAGCGGGATCGATTTGGAGGTGGAGGGTCCGTCATGGTCTGGGGCGGTGTGTCACAGCATCATCGGACTGAGCTTGTTGTCATTGCAGGCAATCTCAACGCTGTGCGTTACAGGGAAGACATCCTCCTCCCTCATGTGGTACCCTTCCTGCAGGCTCATCCTGACATGACCCTCCAGCATGACAATGCCACCAGCCATTCTGCTCATTCTGTGCGTGATGTCCTGCAAGACAGGAATGTCAGTGTTCTGCCATGGCCAGCGACGAGCCCGGATCTCAATCCCATTGAGCATGTCTGGGACCTGTTGGATCGGAGGGTGAGGGCTAGGGCCATTCCCCCCAGAAATGTCCAGGAACTTGCAGTTGCCTTGGTGGAAGATTGGGGTAACATCTCACAGCAAGAACTGGCAAATCTGGTGCAGTCCATGAGGAGGAGATGCACTGCAGTACTTAATGCAGCTGGTGGCCACACCAGATACTGACTGTTACTTTTGATTTTGACCCCCCCCTTTGTTTAAGGACACATTATTCAATTTCTGTTAGTCACATGTCTGTGGAACTTGTTCAGTTTATGAATCTTGATATGTTCATACAAATATTTACACATGTTAAGTTTGCTGAAAATGAACGCATTTGACAGTGAGAGGATGTTTATTTTTTTGCTGAGTTTATATTAAATGGTTAATCTTCTACTAACACCAGTCCCCAAGATTGCAGGGGATGTCCCTAAATGGTCCAAGAGGGTCAAAATCAGTCTCTCTCTGCCTTTGTGTGAAACTGAGAGTTTGTGTTTCTCTATTTGTCAAGCCCTTGTTAATTCCCTGTGCTGCCTACGTCCAGGGCCATGACCAAAGCTCCGTGCTGTCCCAGCACATGGCAGAGCTGACGCTGCCTAAACACAGCCCCCTACACAGGGACCTGCTACGTTACYCCAAGCTCATGGAGTGGCTGAAGAACACCCAGAGAGAGAAGTACGAAGGCCTGTCCAGGGTGAGTGGCTTTGTCATCATTATTACCACTATCTGGTATCATCAGTACCACTATCAGCTATCATCATTATTATGATCAGCACCACTATTACATCTCTATTTATATCATCATCACCAGCAGCACAACGATAACGTCTTATTGCATTTCATGACAATTAAACAATATATTTGAATTTTCTCTCCATTTTCAGACTTATGTTGATTACATGACCAGATTATATGAACGAGAAATCAAAGATTTTTTTGAGGTGGCGAAGATCAAAATGGCGGGCACAGCCAAGGAGGGGAAGGGAAATAAGTTTGGTAAGACCATGAGTGTTTTTTTTAAATGTGGGATGTGTGTGTGTGATTGTTTGTCTTTTCTTTTCTCTGTGTAGCCTTGTAGTTTTCTGTGTGGTTTGTTTGAGGTGTTTAGCCAATTAGTTGTTGTTTTTCCCTTGGGTTGTTGTGTATGGTTTGTATTTGTGGTGTGTGTACTGTATGTGGTTTGACTTTCAGGTAAGTGTGTGTGTAATTTTCTTCAATATTTGACCAGCATTTTCTGCATGGTTCATTTCAGCAAACATGTACTTACCTGGTCATACTGCCTCCTATTTCGTAGCCTTTCACTGCCTAGGAAATGCTCCTGTGTCATGTCATTGTCCTGCTCAGTGTTGCTAGCTGGTGTTTTGCTCAATGTTATTTCCCTATTTGGCTGCTTACTGTATGAAGCCATGACATAAACCAAAGCCTGATATTATCCGTACTACTTATTCTGACTTCAGAGTATGACTTCACTATTTGAGTGTTTTAAGACCAACTGGAGATCCTAAACATTACAAGAAGAATGAAAACACTAATTTATGTTTTCCTGTAAAGTAAACTGATATACAGTATATTAAAGTAAGGGCTCGAGTCAATCCCTAGCGTGGAAGATCTGCGATGTAGCACGGTTGAAATTTCTATGTCATTTCTGTTTGAGCCGACATATGCAGCGTTTACCGTGAATGCWGTCTCCACGAACGCGGAAACATTGCCTTTAAATGTCAATCACGCTATAACACAAATGTTTTGCAATACGAATTGAATCTGCACTCAATCAATTTACAGTGCCTTGCAAAAGTATTCAGCCCCCTTGGCATTTGTCCTATTTTGTTGCATTACAACCTGTAATTTAAATTGATATTTATTTGGAATTCATGTAATGTACATAAACAAAATAGTCCAAATTTGGTGAAGTGAAAAAAATAAAAATACTRGTTTCAAAAAATTCTAAAATATAAAAAAACGTAAAAGTGGTGCGTGCGTATGTATTCACCCCCTTTGCTATGAAGCCCCTAAATAAGATCTGGTACAACCAATTACCTTCAGAAGTCACATAATTAGTTAAATAAAGTCCACCTGTGTGCAATCTGTGTCACATGATCTGTCACGTGTATATACAGTGGGGAGAACAAGTATTTGATACACTGCCGATTTGCAGGTTTTCCTACTTACAAAGCATGTAGAGGTCTGTCATTTTTTATCATAGGTACAGTGTAGTGTATCATAGTGTATCAAATACTTATTCTCCCCACTGTATACAGTCGTGGCCAAAAGTTTTGAGAATGACACAAATATTAATTTCAACAAAGTTTGCTGCTTCAGTGTCTTTAGATATTTTTGTCAGATGTTACTATGGAATATTGAAGTATAATTACAAGCATTTCATAAGTGTCAAAGGCTTTGATTGACAATTACATGAAGTTAATGCAAAGAGTCAATATTTGCAGTGTTGAAAGACCGTCACAGTTAAGACTTTTTCAAGACCTTTGCAATCCGCCCTGGCATGCTGTCAATTAACTTCTGGGCCACATCCTGACTGATGGCAGCCCATTCTTGCATAATCAATGGTTGGAGTTTGTCAGAATTTGTGGGTTTTTGTTTGTCCACCTGCCTCTTGAGGATTGACCACAAGTTCTCAATGGGATTAAGGTCTGGGGAGTTTCCTGGCCATGGACACAAAATATCAACGTTTTGTTCCCCGAGCCACTTTTGCCTTATGGCAAGGTGCTCCATCATGCTGGAAAAGGCATTGTTCGTCACCAAACTGTTCCTGGATGGTTGGGAGAAGTTGCTCTCGGAGGATGTGTTGGTACCATTCTTTATTCATGGCTGTGTTCTTAGGCAAAATTGTGAGTAAACCCACTCCCTTGGCTGAGAAGCAACCCCACACATGAATGGTCTCAGGATGCTTTACTGTTGGCATGACACAGGACTGATGGTAGCGCTCACCTTGTCTTCTCCGGACAAGCTTTTTTCTGGATGCCCCAAACAATCTGATAGGGGATTCATCAGAGAAAATTACTTTACCCCAGTCCTCAGCAGTCCAATCTCTGTTCCTTTTGCAGAATATCAGTCTGTCCCTGATGTTTTTCCTGGAGAGAAGTGGCTTCTTTGCTGCCCTTCTTGACACCAGGCCATCCTCCAAAAGCAGCTGAATCAACTTTAGGAGACGGTCCTGGCGCTTGCTGGACTTTCTTGGGCGCCCTGAAGCCTTCTTCACAACAATTGAACCGCTCTCCTTGAAGTTCTTGATGATCCGATAAATGGTTGATTTAGGTGCAATCTTACTGGCAGCAATATCCTTGCCTGTGAAGCCCTTTTTGTGCAAAGCAATGATGATGGCACGTGTTTCCTTGCAGGTAACCATGGTTGACAGAGGAAGAACAATGATTCCAAGCACCACCCTCCTTTTTGAAGCTTCCAGTCTGTTCGAACTCAATCAGCAGGACAGAGTGATCTCCAGCCTTGTCCTCGTCAACACTCACACCTGTGTTAACGAGAGAATCACTGACATGATGTCAGCTGGTCTTTTTGTGGCAGGGCTGAAATGCAGTGGAAATGTTTTTGGTGGATTCAGTTCATTTGCATGGCAAAGAGGGACTTTGCAATTCATCTGATCACTCTTCATAACATTCTGGAGTATATGCAAATTGTCATCATACAAACTGAGGCAGCAGACTTTGTGAAAATTAATATTTGTGTCATTCTCAAAACATTTGGCCACGACTGTACACCTGTTCTGAAAGGCCCTAGATTCTGCAACACCACTAAGCAAGGGGCACCACCAAGCAAGCAGCACCATGAAGATCAAGGAGCTCTCCAAACAGGRCAGGGACAAAGTTGTGGAGAAGTAAAGATCAGAGTTGGGTTATAGAAAATATCTGAAACTTTGAACATCCCACAGAGCACCATTATATCCATTATTAAAAAATGGAAAGAAATGGCACCACAACAAACCTGCCAAGAGAGGGCTGCCCACCAAAACTCACAGACCAGGCAAGGAAGGCATTAATCAGAGGCAACAAAGAGACCAAAGATAACTCTGAAGGAGCTGCAAAGCTCCACAGCGGAGATTGGCGTATCTTTCCATAGGACCACTTTAAGCCGCACACTCAACAGAGCTGGGCTTTACGGATGTGTCCAGAAAAAAAGCTATTGCTTAAAGAAAAAAATATCGCCAAAGGCATGTGGGCGACTCCCCAAACATATGGAAGAAGGTACTCTGGTCAGATGAGACTAAAATGTAGCTTTTTGGCCATCAAGGAAAATGTCTGGTGCAAACCCTACACCTCTCATCACCCCGAGAACACCATTCCCACAGTGAAGCATGGCGGTGGCAGCATCATGCTGTGGGGATGTTTTTCATTGGCAAGGACTGGTAAACTGGTCAGAATTGAAGGAAAGATGGGTGGCGCTAAATACAGGGAAATTCTTGAGGGAAACCTGTTTCAGTCTTCCAGAGATCTGCGACTGGGACGGAGGTTCACCTTCCAGCAGGACAATGACCCTAAGCATACTGCTAAAGATACACTTGAGTGATTTAAGGGGAAATATTTAAATGTCTTGGAATGGCATAGTCAAAGCCCAGACGTCAATCCAAATGAGAATCTGTGGTATGACTTAAAGATTGCTGCACAACAGCGGAACCCATCCAACTTGAAGGAGCTGGAGCAGTTTTGCCTTGAAGAATGGGCAGAAATCCCAGTGGATAGATTTGCCAAGCTTATAGAGACATACCCCAAGAGACTTGCAGCTGTAATTGCTGAAAAAGGTGACTCTACAAAGTACTGACTTTGGGGGGTGAATAGTTATGCACGCTCAAGTTTTCAGTTTTTTTGTCTTATTTCTTGTTTGTTTCACACCAAAAAATATTTTGCATCTTCAAAGTGGTAGAGATGTTGTGTAAATCAAATGATACAAACCCCCAACAAAATCCATTTTAATCCAGGTTGTAAGGCAACAAAATAGGAAATATGCCAAGGGGGTGAATACTTTCGCAAGCCACTGTATTTATATTTCAATGCTCTGAAAAACAACCTTTTCATTTAAAGAGCTTTGGTTTGGTAGGAGTACAAGGCTCTGCTGTCCAAATTCAGAATTTCAGTTTTTTCTTCTATAGAACAAAATGAACAAAATGTTTGTTTTCCAAAAGGATGTCTTCAGGGCAATTACAGATTTTGTAGCGCATGTCAGTCTGTTACCTTTGACCTCTTAACGTGCTGCATGTCATGAGCCTAACATGTCTCTGTCTCTGATGCCTGCCGTTCTAACCGTTCGCCAGCCACGCTTCCGCGGAAAGAGAGTGCTCTCAAACAGGAAACGGAAAGTAAGTATCCCATGTGGGTCACGCAGTCCCACATCTGTAACCTGCCCACACCACTACCCACCTAGTCTCCCCACTACTATGTCCCTGAAACTGCAGCACAGCCAGAACCCCCTTCCCCCTGCTTAGAACCCTCCTCCCCTACAGACTTCTTCTGCCTAGAGTACACCCAACCTTCCATTTATAGAGCACATAAATTAACATCTATCAGACAAATACAATAAGCATGTACATTCTGTATTTGTGGCATAGGATACTACTCATTCACAATACAAAAGGATACATTGGGGTCAACATATCCAGCAAGTTTCTCTGACAATGAATGTCCAACATCCATAATAAGATGAATTTGAACTCTTACAAATGGTCTTTATTACCAAGCACGCATTTAAATGTTTCATATTTTCTTCTCTCTCAATTGTCTTCAGCTGTTCATGTTATGTGTAATTACTGCTAAACAAACATGTTTTAAAGATGCATATTCACATGTGCTTTGTGGCACACTTTTTCAGATGCCACAAAGTTATTTATTTTCAACAGCACAGTTGCTCTGCTTTGAAAATAAGTCAATGTGAATGCAGCTTTGGTCTCAGGGGCTATAGATAGGGCAGTGTTCCAGAGACTAGTATTTATCCTGTGGTTTGAACATGTTTTCAACTGTTACCTTTCTCGTGCCCCAGGCCTGCATGGCAGCTCCGGGAAGCTTACAGGCTCCACCTCCAGTCTGAATAAGCTGGCAGTGCAGGGCTCCAGCAGCAGGCGCTCCCAGTCCTCCTCACTGCTGGACATGGGAAACATGTCTGCCTCAGACCTGGATGTGGCCGACAGGACCAAGTTTGACAAGGTGATAGTCACTGAGAGGACCATAGCCACCATACTACAGTCTTTATCGTGCAGATACTACCTGTGGGTTTTTGTTAATCTCTTTCTCATTTTAGATGAGTAATTTGTTTTGTGTGTTTTTTATTTATATTGATCAATTGATTTAGGTGTCTCTCTCTTTGTAGATCTTTGAGCAGGTTCTTAGTGAGCTGGAGCCTCTCTGTCTAGCAGAACAAGACTTCATCAGCAAGTTCTTCAAGCTACAGCAGCACCCCACCCTGGCTCAGGTAAATTACATGCTAATCTGACTGGCTGAGTGTTTGCAAGTGAGATTATGAACAACTTTCGATTAACCACAGTTTTTTTCTATCAGGGAGAAGTGGAGGAATCGGATGGGGGGGTGCCCTCCAGACAGCCACCTCCAGGGGAGTACAGACACTTCATATCATCGACTGAGTGAGTAGCTAGCTTCTCATTTCTTACTGACATTTACTGTATGCTCTTAATGTCCATCAATAGTACTAGGGGCACTAAACATGCAACAAATATGACAAATCCATATGTCATCTTTCATGGTCCACCTCTCTGCTATCGTCTTCACTTTTCCCATATTCTCTTTCTTTCTGTCTTATCACTTATCTGGGCCTCCTCAGGAAGGACATGGTGCGGTTGATGATGAACAAGGTCTTCCAGAGCATTGAGACAGAACTTAACAGCCTCATCGCTCTGGGAGACAAGATTGACAGCTTCCACTCCCTGTACATGTTGGTGAAGATGAGTCATCATGTGTGGACGGCAGAGAATGTGGACCCCGCCTCCTACCTCAGCACCACCCTCGGCAACGTGCTGGTCACCGTCAAAAGGAACTTTGACAAGTGCATTGTGAGTAGCGCTCACGTCAACAGTTGTTAAAGGAATCTGTTGATCTGTGTATCTAGTGCTGTTAGACTATTAGCTGTGTGTGAACCAGTTCTTTTTCCGTCTCAGTCGGGTCAGATCAGACAGATGGAGGAGGTTAAGATCTCTAAGAAGAGCAAGGTGGGCATCCTGCCCTTTGTCGCTGGGTTTGAGGAGTTTGCTGAGCTGGCTGAAACCATCTTCCGTAATGCAGAGCGCAGAGGAGATCTGGACAAGGCATATGTCAAACTCATCAGAGCTGTCTTCATGAATGGTGGGCCTAATATTTGCTCATGATTTGGTGGACAAGTTAAATAGAGTCATGTGGTTGGCTTCTAATCTGTGTGATGGTTGGGAAGCAGTGCTCTGATTGGTGTTGGTCTTGCTGTGGGGTGTTTCCAGTGGAGAAAGTGGCCAATGAGAGTCAGAAGACGCCCTGTGACGTGGTGATGATGGAGAACTTCCACCACATCTTCTCCACACTGTCCCACCTTAAGATCTCCTGCCTGGAGACAGAGAGGCGAGAGTCCAAACACAAATACACAGACCACCTGCAGTCCTATGTCATCAACTCCCTGGGACAGCCCCTAGAGAAACTCAATGTGAGAGAGAGGGTTTATACTTGGCAATGTTAAAGTGTTGTGAGGGAGTGCGCCATGGGTGTAGAAACTGAATTGAATTTGTTTCATGTTTGTATTTAATCTATACATTGTATGATAAATATAACTCATTAGAACTATCAGATATTTCAGACATACTCAAAACGTATGTGAAACATATAGAATCAAACAATACACACAGCTAATCAGTTATGCCCCTCTATGCTTTGCAGCACTTCTTTGAGGGAGTGGAGGCACGTGTGGCCCAGGGCGTACGTGAGGATGAGGTGAGCTACCAGCTGGCGTTCAACAAACAGGAGCTGCGTAAAGTGATCAAGGAGTACCCCGGCAAGGAGGTAAAGAAGGGACTGGACAACCTGTACAAGAAGGTGGACAAGCATCTATGTGAGGAGGAGAGCCTGCTACAGGTGACAGACAATCTAGCAGTTTATAATACAAATATTCTGTTCAGTTTAACAGCTGGTAATGTAAATGTGTTGTAATGGTTGATCCAAGTTCTTTGTACAACAGTTGAATGAATTCCCCATTTTCTCCACTAGGTGGTGTGGCATTCCATGCAGGATGAGTTCATCCGTCAGTACAAGCACTTTGAAGGCTTGATTGGCCGTTGCTACCCTGGGTCTGGAATTACCATGGAGTTTACCATTGGAGACATGTTGGAGTACTTCTCAAGCATTGCACAATCACATTAGTTGTGTGTGTGTACTGAACAAAAATATAAATGCAACAATTTCAAAGACTTTACTGAGTTAGTTCATATTAGGAAATCATTCAATTTAAATAAATAAATTAGGCCCTAATCTATGGATTCCATATGACTGGGAATACAAATATGCATCTGTTGGTTAGATACCTTTAATWAAAAAAAGTAGGGGCGTAGATCAGAAAARCAGTCTGGTGTGACAACCATGTGTCTCATGCAGCGCGACACACCTCCTGTGCATAGAGTTGATCAGGTTGTTGATTGTGGCCTGTGGAAGGTTGTCCAACTCCTCTTCAATTGCTGTGCGAAGTTGCTGGAACACGCTGTCGTAGACGTTGATCCAGAGCATCCCAAACATGCTCAATGGGTGACATGTCTGGTGAGTATTCAGGCCATGGAAGAACTGGGACATTTTCAGCTTCCAGGAATTCTGTACAGAGGAGCAACATGGGGCTGTGCATTATCATGCTGAAACATGAGGTGATGGCGGCGGATGAATGGCACGACCATGCGCCTCAGGATCTTGTCACGATATCTCTGCATTGATATTGCCATCGATAAAATGCAATTGTGTTCGTTGTACGTAGCTTATGCCTACCCATACCATAAACCCACCGCCACCATGGGGCACTCTGTTCACAACGTTGACATCAGCAAACTGCTCTTCCACACCGCTGCCATCTGCCGGGATTAATCTGGAGAGCACACTTCTCCAGCGTGCCAATGGCCATCAAAGGTGAGCATTTGCCCACTGAAGTTGGTTACAACACCTAACTATAGTCAGGTTAAGACCCTGGTGAGGACAACGAGCATGCATATGGTACCACAGGTGAAGAAGCCGGATGTGGAGGTCCTGGGCTGGTGTCGTTACACGTGGTTTGGGAAGCCAGTTGGACGTACTGCAAAATGCTTTAAAACAATGTTGGAGGTGGCTTATGGTAGAAAAATTAACATTCAATTTCTTGCAACAGCTCTAGTGGACAGTCCTGCAGTCAGCATGCAAATTGCACACTCCCTCAACTTGAGACATCTGTGGCATTGTGTTGTGTGACAAAACTGCACATTTAAAAGTGGCCTTATTGTCCTCAAGCACAAGGTATGTAATGATCATGCTGTTTAAACAGCTTCTTGATATGCTACACCTGTCAGCTGGATGGATTATCTTGGCAAAGGAGAAATGCTCACTAACGGGGATGTAAACAAATGTGTGCACTTTAGAGAAGTAAGCTTTTTATGCATATGGAAKATTTCTGGGATCTTTTATTTCAGCTCATGAAACATAGGAACAGCCCTTTACATGTTGCATTTATATGTTTGTTCGGTATAACATTACACATGCTCTTTATTGCGTCATAGCGCCTCACACAAAATAAATATTATTTACTGGAATCAATCCGGCATTGCTGTGTGTGGCCAATATAAAGTAGATTGAATGAAACTGATTTAACTGCACAATGAAATTGTCAGGAAGGGAATGAATGAATGAACACTTGTTAAAAGGTAGTGTGTGTGGGCACGTCTGTCAGGTAGCCTAGTGGCTAAGAGCATTGGGCCAGTAACTGAAAGGTTGCTGGTTCAAATCCCAGAGCCAACTAGGAGAAAAAACTGCCGATGTCCCTTGAGCAAGGCACTTTAATTGTGCCTGTAAGTCGCTCTGGATAAGTGTTTACTAAATGACTAAAGTGTCTGTGTGTGTTCATATTTGCACATACAATAATGTTACTGATTTCTCATTAAATTGTAATTGTGTGATTTTTCTTCCTTTTGTTATAACACTAATACACCTATACACAACAAACTCTTCAAAATGAATAGGTTAAAATGTTGGCTTGTATGTCACTGCTCAAAAAATCTTAAACCATTTGTGATCACTGATGTCTTTAACTTTGTAGAGAGTCACAGAATATCAGTCATCTACTGGAATCTTCATCCCAAATGTGACTTTCAACAGAATGCCATATTGCCTAAAACATTTATTTTTTATGTCCATTTTTTAAACTTTTATTTTATACTTGATGATACTACTACAGCTTATGAATAATATAGACAGTCACAGTTGTCCTTGTCTTGTTTTGCACGCTTTGTACAAAATAATAAAATGCAGTACTACAGGATATTTCTTAACGTATCTCTTTATTAGCTAGCTATAACTGGCATGTTCACATATCGCCAACCAGGATCAAATTGACCATGACCTAACCATTTGGGTGGTCTTAACCAATCATAGCACAGTATGATATGGTGGTAAAATGCATCCAATTACAATTCAGTATGTTTACACATATGAATATTACATTCCCCTTCTTTTAAAACAAAAGAAAAATGTTTACATATTCTAAGCGTTTCATTTGAATACGTGCTCTGTAGTTTGAACTCAAGTTAAGTAACCATTTATATTGCATACTATACCAACTGAATCAACATAGACTCTGAAACAATAATCCAACATACTGTTACTTTTCAAACAAGGGATTCTCAGCAACTCAGCTTTCACTGTAGAAATAACATCTTAACATTTCAAACAAATACAATACCAAAGCATTTCAAGTGAACTTTCAATAACAAGTTTACAGTCTGGAACTCTTAGGGCAGCGATCCGCCTACACCCTTTGACATTTCACAGGTCTAGGACAGCTCTGGGCTTGACCTCTCTTCCTGACCTTGTGCGATATGATGCTGAGCATGCTTCTGTGTCAGTCAACAGTTCTTGTGGTGTTGCAGGTAAGTATGGTGTATGTTGTGCTGTGTGTGTGTTTAGTCCATCACGTTCTCTTTCAGGGGAACAGTTCATCATCAGTGTGTTGTTCTTTTGTGTTCAATAGGTGACGACAATTGCGGCGGTACACCGCTCCTTCTGCGGTGCGGACGTGATATGAACGTTCAGTGTCAGCTGGCTGGATGACGACTGCTGGCTTCCAGAGGCCATGCTCTTGGATTCTAACTGACTCTCCGTCGATCAGTGGTCTAGCTGACCTGTCGTAGTAACGCTTTTGTTGTTGTCTCTGTGCACGTTTTCCATGCATTTCCTTGTAGCTGACGACCTCAGGTTGCAGCTGCTGGTTGGTGTTGGGATGGATTGAGCGAAGTCTGCGGCTCATCAACAGCTGGGCTGGTGATTTGAAGTTGTCAACTGGAGTGTTGCGGTATTCAAGGAGACTGAGGTAGGGGTCTCTCGTCTGCTTTTGCTTTATCCATGAGTGATTTAGCAATCTGCACTGATTTTCCAGCAATGCCATTACTTTGAGGGTAATGCGGACTTGTGGTGACATGTGTGACCTGCCAGGGTCGGTCTGGAATACAGTGAGGTAACATTGGCTCTTTGGTGTTTGAGGGGCGTCGTTCAAGACATATGGCGCATTTACCAACATTGTCCTCTATTTGTTTGCACATTCCGGGCCAAAACAAAATGTCCCGTGCTCTCTGTTTGCACTTTTCCATGCCCATGTGTCCAGCATGGATCTTTGTCAAAATCTCTTCTCTGAGACTGGTAGGAATAATGATTTTCTCTCCTTTGAAAATTATTCCGTTGATCTGTGATAGTTCATCACGATGGTTCCAGAATTCTGAGACGCTCTGAGGGCATTTTCTCCTCTCCTCAGGCCATCCATCCTGTATGACTTTCCTCAGCTGTGCGAGTTGTGAGTCCTTTTCTGTTTCTGCTTGGATCTCCTTCAGTTTTGTGTCACTAACTGGTAAGTTGCTGTACACAGTGTGCACTTGCATGGCCATGCCTTCACTGAGGCCGCTGTCCTTATAGGTAAGAAACTTCCTGGAGAGTGTGTCTGCAACAGGGATGTCTTTGCCTGGACGGTGAGTGATCTGTGAAGTCGTATTCTTGTAGTTGAAGGATCATTCTCTGTAGCCTTGGCGGGGCTGCGGCTAGTGGTTTCCTCATAATTGACTCAAGGGGCTTGTGGTCGGATTCCACAATGACTTGTCGTCCATATARGTACTGATGGAAACGTTTACATCCGAACAGAATGGCGTAMAGCTCCTTTTCYATTTGAGCGTAGTTGATTTCACAGTCTGTGAGAGATTTGGAAGAGTAGCCGATGGGCTTTCCTTCTTGCAGTAGCACTGCACCTAGTCCATACTTTGACGCGTCCACTTGGAGTCTGAGCTCTTTGTCGGGGTCGTAGTAGGCAAGGATTGGTCCTGGTTCTCTCGTGATCAAGTCTTTCACATTCTGGAAAGCAATGTCGTGTTGCTTGTCCCAGAGAAACTCACTGGACTGCTTTAGCAGTTGACGCAGGGGTGCATTAGCATTGGAGAGGCTGGGTGCGAACTTGGCTAAGTAGTTGACCATGCCAAGCACTGTTTCCAGCTCTGCATGGTTCTTTGGTGGCTCCATTTCTTTTATGGCTGAGATCTTCTGTGGATCTGGCTTGATTCCAGTCGTTGTAAGAAGATGTCCGAAGTAGCTGACCTCTGTAGCGCCGACTGTGTTCTTCTCGGGGTTGAGCCGGACTCCTCTCTCACGGGACCTTTGCAGCATCGCGTGGAGGTTTCGGACGTGCTCCTCTTTGGTTTGACCATAGACAAGAATGTCGTCCACAATTGCCACAACTCCGTCGAGGCCTTCGTACACTTCGTCGATCTTTCGCTGAAACTCGTCTTGGGCTGAGATAATCCCAAAAGGCAGGCGACGGAACCTGTAGCGTCCAAACGGTGTGTTGAATGTTGTGAGCTTAGATGACTCTTCTGTGAGCTTGATAGCCCAGTAGCCTGATCTAGCGTCCATGACACTGAAGTAGTGTGCTCCCGCTAGCTTGTGTGTGATGCCATCTAGCGTCGGTAAAGGATAATGGGGGCGTTTGATAGCCTTGTTCAAGTCTCTTGGGTCGAGACATACTCTGAGCTTGCCTGTGCGTGGTTTCTCCACCACCACTAAGGCGTTTACCCAGTCAGTTGGTTCTGTAACTTTGGTGACTATGTCAGATTGCTCCATGCTCTCCAACTCTTTCTTCAGACGGGAGAGCAAGGGGAATCTTTCTCGGTGGGTAGACCACAGGGATTGCGTCTGGGTCAAGGTGAACATTCTCCTGTGAATAATCCTATTCCTGTAAAAACATCAGCAAACTCCTCCAGTACATTGTRTGTCTCTACTGGTGCTGTCACTGATAAAACTAGCTTGATGAGGTCCATGTCTAAACATGCTTTAAGACCTAGCACTGCAGGTGCTCTAGTGTCAACAACATAAAAGTCCAACATCATGTCACTTTCCTTGTATTTGCATTTGAAAGTGCATGTGCCTTTTACTGGGAGCTGTTCACCACCATAACCAGTCAGTCTGCGCGTGTTGGGCTGGAGCGCGCACTCAGATGTCAAGCTGCGGTACTTATTCAGAGGAATAATGTTTACTTGTGCACCAGTGTCTAGTTTGAACTTTAGCTTTGTGCCTTGTGTTCCTATCTCAATGTCAGCAAAGGCTTGCTCTGTCTCTGATATTTAACTTTTCTGTGTCACTGAATCAATAAACAGTTCATCAGCGTTTGACTCTTTGATTGACATTTCATCTTCACTCACTATGTGTACTGTTTTTCCACGGTAAGCTCTGCACACTTTTGCAAAGTGATTCCATTTTCCACATTTAGTACACTGTTTGCCTTTAGCTGGGCAATTTCCTTGTTCGCCATGCACTTTGTATCCACAATATCCACATGTTTTGGGGCATTTTGAGTCTGTGTCGCTCTGTTTTGTAGTTGTCTCTCTCCGTTCTAAAACGGGCTCTCTGCGCACCGGAGGTGTGCTTTGATGTCTGCCTGACTGCGRGCACTGCTTGTTCACGTGATGCGCTCGTGCTGCCGTGCGAAATGGTTTTCATCTGAGCCAGTGCTAGCTGGTGAGATCTGGCTATGTCGATAGCTTTGTCCAGCGTTACCTCAGACCCAACATTCAAAAGTTTCTCTCTCACTCGCGGTGAGTGTATTCCAAATACAATACGGTCCCTGACCATCTCATCCTTGTTTGCATAATCACAGTCTTTCACAAGCAGACGCAGTTCTGTCACAAACTGTTCAAAAGACTTGCTAGCTCCCTGTACTTTCTCATGGAATTTGTAGCTAGCGAAAATCGTATTGGTCTTCGGCACAACATATGCTTCAAAACGATCGTAGTATGTTTTCAGTACCTTTGATTCAGCCTCGGTAAGTGTCCATGTGTTGTAAATATCTCTCCCTTTTTCACCGATCCAGAGGAGCAAGTAGCTGCATTTTCCCTCTTCTCCTCTGTCCTTCAGAGGACCCGTGAACATTAGCTCCACATGCTGTTTGAACTTACGCCATGCATCGGGTAAGTTTGTAGACTCCCAGTCCATTGGAGGTGAAGGAACTCCAGAAAAATCCATATTTTAAGACCTTTTACTCTCTTGTACGCTTTGTACAAAATAATAACATGCAGTACTACAGGATATTTCTTAACGTAGCTCTTTATTAGCTAGCTATAACTGGCATGTTCACGTATCGCCAACCAGGATCAAACTGACCATGACCTAACCATTTGGGTGGTCTTAACCAATCATAGCACAGTATGATATGGCGGTAAAATGCATCCAATTACAATTCAGTATGTTTACACATATGAATATTACGTCCTCTTTTGTAAAGGGGATAAGGACAGATTAGATTTGGCATTAGCCCTGAGCTCATTCACGTTCTAAAATAAGAGTTTACAATTTGTTGGAGCTTTTCACTGGCGCAGGTTCGGGGGTCCGTGCTATCTGTACTTGGGACGTCCCTAACCCATTGAAGTTAACATAATGGTAAAATGTCGTGTTAGTGTTAAGGCAGGGACGTCCCAATGATACTGTAGCGACCCGCACAGACAGCTGTGTGTTATGTGTTAGGCTAGGAG
This sequence comes from Salvelinus sp. IW2-2015, assembly GCF_002910315.2. Lineage (NCBI taxonomy): Eukaryota > Metazoa > Chordata > Actinopteri > Salmoniformes > Salmonidae > Salvelinus > Salvelinus sp. IW2-2015. The sequence continues at coordinate 26,663,306 of NC_036856.1, forward strand.
GTGGTTGTGTTGTACTGACCAGTACCCGGTGTTCGCGGGGTCCGACATGTCAATCAACCTGCTATCTGCCAATCACGGGAATGCCTGGAATGTTCTGATGCCGGGCATCCTGGTGGTTGCGGAGTGGCGTGGAGGGGGTTGGGCAGGGGGGTGGAGCATTGGAAGTTAAGACCAGGTTCAGCCTTTGTTCTCTCTCTCTTACGTCTGGGCTTCACAAGAGAAGGTCACGATTGGCTTGTGGGTTATCTGTCATCTATTTGGCGTGTGCTACGGCCCAAACAGTAGCCTGTGTAAAGTTGGTTTAATAAACCGTCAATTCGCAAACTCAAGCCTCTGTCTGGACAATTGTTCATTTATGATCTAGTCAGGTCATTACATTGGTGTCAGAAGTAAAAACGTTGATACAAGTTAGCCAGCTAGCTAGCTGACTTATGTGGCTAGCTACCGTAGGTGAGAACGGGGATTGAAAATGCTTCGAGGGAATCCGAAAGTGAAGGTGGAGGTAGGGGACGATTATGGCCAAGGAGGTGTGTGTGAATGGACGTCGGGGGTTCTGTCTGAGGAGATCGCCAGGGCGTCGGAGCGCAGAGGCCGCTTGAGGGAGGACGTTAGAGCGATGGCGGCTGAAGCGGGCATGAGTGCTTCGTCGACTGTATTTCGCGCGGATTCTGGTGGGCGGACCGAAGTGGTGACGTCGACGCGGCGTGACGAGGAATCTGGGGCTCAGGATGTAAACAAACATGGCGGCGCCCAGTTCCCGGCTGCGTCCGTATCTGTTAAGACCCGAAGTATTCCGGTAAGGCGATTGGGAAGCTTTTCATGCTCAGTTTGAACTGTTAGCTCATTTTAGGGGGTGGTCGGATGAAGAAAGGGCACTGCAGTTGGCTTTATGCCTCACGGATGAAGCTCTGGCCTGTTTGATATTGATTAGCCCCGAGGACAGGCATGATTATGGTGCTTTAGTGGGAGCACTGAGGAGGCGCTATGGACAGTGTGTACAGCCCGGGCTACTGCGCTCCGAACTGAGTAATAGACGCAGGCAGCCTGGAGAGCCTCTACGGGTGCTAGCTAATGACATTGAGAGCCTCTCTCGGCGGGCATATGCTCACATGCCCCCTCCGTGCAGAGCGAGCTAGCACGGGACCAGTTCATACAGGCGCTCTCACCTACGGAGCTGCGCATACAGACCCAGCTGGCTCATCCTGAGTCATTGCAGACAGCCTTGGAGATGGCTTTGGAGAGGGAGCTGGTGTGGGCTGGGGCTTCAGCTGGGGCTTTGGTGGGGTGGCAGGGAGACACACCCTCTGTGCGAGCTGGGGGGAGGCAGGCACGCGAGGAGGTCCGGAAATGAGCCTGCTTGGTGGCGAAATGCACAAACTCATTCGTGCTGTGTCGCTACAGGCGGCACGAAACACACGCCCTGGTCCCAGGGTCTGCTGGGGTTGTGGCCAGCCAGGCCATCTGCGCGGAAATTGCCCGCTTGTCCCCCAGAGCTCAGGGAAACGGCTCGGGGTCCGCATAGACCGGGTAGTGCGGACCCCTGGCTTTCTATCCCAACCACCATCATCTTCAGAGGAGCCCACCGGCACAGGAGCGAGAGCAAGGGCTACACTCCCCAGAGCAGACGAGGGCAGGAGTGGGTGTGAGACGCGCCTGTGTGTGGGTGATGCCGACCTGTGGTGGGGGGCGTGGTGGCTGGGTCAGCGCGTCACTGTGATTGCTGGAGTGAACTGGCTCAGCATACGGCTGGTGAGGCCAGATATTGTGCAGGTTGGACTCAGTGTGAGCCTACAACTGTGCAGCTCCGCACAGTCACAGGTGAGCTGGCACCCATGAAAGGGAAGGGAATAATGACTCTGACAGTAGGGGGCAGGACTGTGCGTCATCTGTGTGGGTGGCGGCTGTGCAGGACCCTTGTATCCTGGGGTTGGACTTTCTTAAGAGCACAGGCTGCCAGTTAGACCTAAATAGGGGCACACTGAGCTTCCAGGGAGGGACGGAAGTCACCATGGCCCCCCTAATGTCACATTCACTCAACCACAAAACCCTTTACTCCAACAGTTAAAGCAGCAGAGACTCATGGCTGCGCCCCCTCCCCCACAGCTGTGTGTGACTTTTCCCCAGTCCCCTGTCACCTACGGCGGTGTGTTACATTCCCCAGCTACCTCCATGACACAGCCCTCTGTGAGCCCGGGCCGCACCCCCCCAGCCCAGCTACCCCAGATGGAGAGGAGAGGACACTGTCTGCAGTGAGGGAGTATGGGGGAGGAACTGTGTTGTCTTGACCCCGAGCAGCAGGAACGGTTGTGGCAGTTGCTGTTTGAATTCAGAGACAGCTTTGCGTTGAGTGAGGAAGAGTGGTTCAGACTCATCTGGTGCAGCATGAGATCGACACAGGTGATGCTCGACCATCAAGATGCGTCCCGCCGTATCCCGCTGGCACGCCAGGAGGCGGCAGACAAGGCTGTGTTGGAGATGCAGCGGGCAGACTTCATTGAGCCCTCAGACAGCCCCTGGGCGGCGCAGTCGTCATGGTTCCGAAGAAGGGGGGCAAGCTGAGTTCTGTGCGGACTACAGGCGGCTGAATGAGGTAACCAGGAAGGACTCAAAGCCCATACCACGTATCGATGAGTCGCTGGACCTGGTTAGGGGTCTCCTGGTTCTCCTCACTAGACCTCCGCAGTGGCTACTGGCAGGTGCCCCTCTCCCCAGAGCCAGAGCCAAAACTGCGTTCCCACTAACAGAGGACACTGGCAGTTCAAGGTCCTGTGCTTTGGCCTGTGCAACGCTCCAGCTACTTTTGAGCGTTTGATGGACAGGGTGCTGGATGGCATCCCCGACAGCAGTGTCTGGTATACCTCGATGACATCCTGGCCCATGGCAGCTCCTTCCAGTCAGCCTGGGGCCGCTACGGCGTGTGCTGGGAGGGTGGCTGCCGCAGGTCTGAAGCTCCACCCCGAGAAGTGCCACTTCATGAGGAGAGAGGTGTCCTTCTTGGGCCAGAGTGGGAAGGAGGGGATCAGCACCATGGAGGACAAGGTAGGGCTGTCAGAGACTGGCCCACCCCCACCGACCAGCGTCAGCTGAAGAGCTTCCTGGGCCTGGCCTCGTACTACAGGAGGTTTGTACGGGGCTTCTCAAGCGTTGCTGCTCCACTGGACGCCTGCTGCCGAAGGACAAGGCTTTCACTTGGACAGTGGAGTGTGAGGAGGCGTTCAAAACCCTCAAACGTGCACTGATCGAGGCCCCGTGCTCGCCCCCCCTGACCTCACCTTGCCCTTTATCCTGGACACAGACACAGAGCAATGTGAGCATGGGTGGGGTGCTGGCCCAGGTGGGGCCAGAGGGGGAGAGAGTGGTGGCGTACTTCAGCAAAACATTTGACAAACATGAGCGCGCTACTGTGTCACCCGGCGGGAGCTCTTGGCTGTTGTGGCTTCCGTCAAACACTTCAAGTACTACCTGGGTGGCCTGCCCTTTACTGTAAGGACTGACCACTCTGCTCTCCAGTGGCTCATGTCTTTCAGAGAGCCAGAGGGGCAGTGGCACGCTGGTTGAGGAGCTTCAGCCGTATGACTTCACGGTGGTGCACAGGGCAGGGGCACGCCACTCCAACGCCGACGCCATGTCCCGTCGGCCCTGTACTGCAGACGGCTGCCGCCACTGTGAACGGAGAGAGGGACGGGAGAGGAGCTGCGGGCAGAGGAGGGTGTCCTGTGCCACAGTGTGTCGGGCGAGCGGGCCTGTCTGCTGTGAGCTGCAGACTGTCGACGTGGCTGAATGGCGGCAGCAGCAGGGACGGGACACAGACCTACAGCCAGTGCTACAGTGGGTAGAGGCGCAGGTGAGGCCACCATGGGAAGAGGTGACAGCGCTTCTCATCGCGACCAAAGGGTTGTGGTCGAAGTTTGAGAGACTGCGGCTGGCTGATGGCGTGCTACAGCGGGCATGGAAGAGTCAGCTACGGGAGAGGAGAGGTGGCAGGTGTGGTCCAAAAGCATTGCGGGAGGCTGTGCTCCAGAGTACTCATGGGGGGGTGGGGACTGGACACTTTGGGGTCACAAAAACACTGCGCCGTCTCCGTCAGGGCTTCTACTGGGGGCAGCACAAGAGGGATGTGGAGGACTTTTGTCGCCGCTGTGACAACTGCACAGCGAGAAAGGGCCCCCAGGCCGCTCTCATGCTCAGCTCCAACAGTTCCAGTGGGGGCTCCCATGGAGAGGGTGGGAGTGGATGTAGTTGGGCCGTTCCCCACCACAGACAGTGGAAACCGCTGGGACTATTTCACAAAATGGCCCGAGGCCTATGCTCTGCCTGACCAGGAGGCAGAGACCATCGTCGACGCCCTGACAGCGGGGATGTTCAGCAGGTTTGGAGCTGCAGAGTCATCCACAGCGCCAAGGCAGAAACTTTGAGTCCCGTGTGTTCGCCACCATGTGTGAGAGGCTGGGTATGCACAAGACCCGCACTACTCCTCTCCATCCTCAAAGTGATGGCCTTGTGGACGCCTCCAACAAAACGCTTGGACAGCAGCTGGCCATCGTCTCTTCCAAACACCAGCGTGACTGGGACAAGCACCTGCCTATGGTCCTCATGGCATGCCGCTCCGCTGTCCAAGACTCCACCTCCTGCACGCCTGCCTCCTCATGCTGGGGAGAGATCCGCACCCCTGCGGAGATGGCGTTTGGTCGGCCCCTGGATAGCCCTCATGTTCCTCCGGGGCCGGAGTATGCCCGGAGACTCCAGGACCGCCTGGAGACAGCCCACACCTTCGCCAGAGAGCAGCTGGTGAATGCAGGTGTGAGGCAGAAAAGGAACTATGACGTGCACACCGGGAAGGCACTTTGTGGCTGGGAGCTGGTCTGGGTCTACAGCCCCAATGGAAAAAAGCAGATGCCCCAAGTTGGACAGTCACTGGGTGGGCACCTGCAGTGTCCTGGAGAGGGTAGGGGAGGTTGTGTACCGGGTGCAGCTTCCTCCCAGGGGGAAAGGTGGCACTGCACCGGGACGGTTAGCCCATACAGAGGGGCCTCTTCTCCCAAACCCAGGAACCCCCACAATTCCCCTCTCTGGCAATGACATTCTCCAGGCACCCACCCTCAGGTGCCGCAAACAAGGCTCCAGACAGCCCACTCCCCTGTCTCCCCCCTGTGTCACCGGCGTGGTTCCCAGAGCCACGGACTGTATTACCCGTTCCCGCTCGCTTGTCCCCCATATCCCTGCCTTCATCCCCTGGTTCCCAGAGGGGCACTCTGCGACCATCACGGCCACGCAGGCAAAGGAGACCTCCGGGTCGCTTCAGAGACTTTGTTTGTTCCCTCGGGGACGAGGGACTTTGTGGTGGGGGGGCTGTGTAGCGACCCGCACAGACAGCTGTGTGTTATGTGTTAGGCTAGGAGGTGGTTGTGTTGTACTGACCAGTACCCGGTGTTCGCAGGGTCCGACATGTCAATCAACCTGCTATCTGCCAATCACGGGAATGCCTGGAATGTTCTGATGCCGGGCATCCTGGTGGTTGGCGGAGTGGCGTGGAGGGGGGTTGGGCAGGGGGGTGGAGCATTGGAAGTTAAGACCAGGTTCAGCCTTTGTTCTCTCTCTCTTACGTCTGGGCTTCACAAGAGAAGGTCACGATTGGCTTGTGGGTTATCTGTCATCTATTTGGCGTGTGCTACGGCCCAAACAGTAGCCTGTGTAAAGTTGGTTTAATAAACCGTCAATTCGCAAACTCAAGCCTCTGTCTGGACAATTGTTCATTTATGATCTAGTCAGGTCATTACAATACTATAAAGTACTGACCAATGTTCACGTGGCTCGTTTCCATGGATAAAGTAAAGAGAAGTGGGCTGTGTGTGCTTCGGCGCCATTTTCAAACTACTTTACCGTGGACAAAGTCAAACAAAAAGCTAGTTCAGGTCAGGACGAGTCGAATGAGATCTTTGCATTCATGAAAAATCCATGTACTGACCACAAAAGAGACCACCATCGCAAACCCCTTAAAGGCATTCCACATACGCGAAAGAGTCTCAGTCTTGTGCAATCTATTCAGCCTTGTTGGTTCGACAACTTTCTATAGCTACAGTCATGTCAAGAATCACAGGCTGACGAGCTAACGCTAGCTATCTAACAGTAGCTAACCGTGCCGTGGATTTCAGACTACAGTAAAACTTACTAGTTAAAGTTTACTGGTGTTGATAAAACGTTTACTGGAGACAGGAGATCAAGTTGAGACATAGGACGAGGTGGATAATTGTATAATAAGACAGTTTATTCACAGGTAATGATATCTTTGAAATCGTGCAGCACGGCCCCTTCTGTCTGACTCGTATGGAATCGTCGGAAAAGTGACCTCTAAACAATTTGTGCTGGTTATATATGCAACAAGTAAAGTAGGTTGATCTTGTAGTCTGGCCTTCCGATTGGTCGATCTGGGTCGTGGGTAGTCCTGTCCGGGCCTGATGTCGACGTTCCATTGGCTCTTAACWCAGTTCTTTGTCTTAGTCTCAACCTCGAACAGAATGCATGTGCGCTTGTTTTAACAGGGGCCTGTTCATGGGGGAGGGGAGTGTGTGTGGGTCTGTGGTTATTATAGGGGTACGAAGTGTGGGGGTATAATGGGGGATGGGTGCATGTTGTGCCAAGTATAGCTTGTGTTGAGAAGTTGTTAAAACAAGTTGTCAGTATCTATTACAATTTCTTACACTGGCAAGAATATATAGCTATTATGATGTTATATAGCTAGACTGTGTCAGTGAAATCCTGTTTTCCCTGTTGCCTCGACTTTACCTGGCCTGAACAAGCTAACTTATCTAGCCATGCTACAGTAGCTAGCACCAGCTTGACAGGTTGTAACTACTTGCTCTGGTCCAATAGAAGGCCATTTCATTGACTGTCAGTGCATTAACAGCCCATATTGGGCTAAACCAATAGTATTGGGTGTTTTATTGCAGGCTAGCTATCTAGTCAATAAACAATAGTCAGCTAACAAACTAGTTATAACCACAGATATATATATATATATATATATATATATATATATATACAGTACCAGTCAAAAGTTTGGACACATCTGCTCATTCATTATAGAATAATAGTGAAGACATCAAAACTATGAAATAACACATATGGAATCATGTAACGTAAACTCGTACATCGCCTTGGTCCGTACAATTGCCCTTATTTTAGCGCCCCAAAAACGTAATACTTCCAGATCAACTGTAATGTCAACACCATTGTAAAGCACAATTTCTCCCCTTTCCAACAGAATCAATTACATGACCTAAACGCTGCCCGTTTCGGCATAATTCAAGCAGGCAATGAGCCCCGTCGGGTCTTTTTAAAAATGGCGGGTGGGGAAGCGAAACTAATGCGTTATAGTGAGAAGGAGAGATGTTGTGTGGAAAAAWATATATAATTCACTCGATCTGTCCAACTTATCACCTTATCGCCTCTAAAATGTAAATAAAACACTATAAAGAGTTTATATAATGTGTCATTACATACATATTTGAAGGTTTGTGTCAAATTTTAATCGGGTTTTTAGGGCGGTGCTAAAGTGATCTTAGAAGTAAACAGCGGCTTTGAGAATGATGATCGCATGCAATGATGACGCAAAAAAATGACTAGGTATGCCCCCTTACCCCCGTCACTGTCCATTTCTTGTTTTTAAACGATGAGAGAAGTGCTTCACCTGGTGGAGAGAGATTGTAAGACAGAAATAGTTGCTTTATGCGTGCTGTACTTTGTGACATGACACGTCACGATGTAACGGAGGGTCCGTTTTATCAACTTTTCTCCAATACAATAGAGCCATTACCATGTCGATCAACGCTTGAATAGAAACCTAGTTCACACCCCCGATTTTGAAGTCAACACAGTCCCATTAGTTTTCTTTGTAGCCTCGTTTGAATGTTGCGGTTGCGCACATTTGTACGGAATGGGGTGAGTTTACGTTAGTAACAAAAAAGTGTTAAACAAATCAAAATAGATTTTATATTGAGATTCTTCAAAATAGCCACCCTTTGCCTTGATGACAGCTTTGCACACTCTTGGCATTCTTTCAACCAGCTTCATGAGGTAGTCACCTGGAATGCATTTCAATTAACAGGTGTGCTTTGTTAAAAGTTGGAATTTCTTTCCTTTTTAATGCGTTTGAGCCATTCAGTTGTGTTGTGACATGGTAGGGGTGGTATACAGAAGGTAGTCCTATTTAGTAAAAGACCAAGTCCATATTATGGCAAGAACAGCTCAAATAAACAAAGAGAAATGACAGTCCATCATTACTTTAAGACATGAAGGGCAGTCAATCCGTAAAATCTCAAGAACTTTGAAAGTTTCTTCAAGTGCAGTCGCAAAAACAATCAAGTGCTATGATGAAACTGGCTCTTCTGAGGACCGCCACAGGAAAGGAAGACCCAGAGTTACCTCTGCTGCAGAGGATAAGTTCATTAGAGTTACCATCCTCAGAAATTGCAGCCCAAATAAATGCTTCACAGAGTTCAAGTAACAGACACATCTCAACTTCAACTGTTCAGAGGAGAATGCGCGAATCAGGCCTTCATGGCCGAATTGCTGCAAAGAAACCACTACTGTACTAAAGGACAAAAATAAGAAGAGACTTGTGCTTGGGCCGTCATTAGACCGGTGGAAATCTGTCCTTTGGTCTGGAGTCCAAATCTGAGATTTTTGGTTCCAACCACTGTGTCATTGTGAGACGCAGAGTAGGTGAACGGATGAACTCCGCATGTGTGATTCCCACCGGGAAGCACGGAGGAAGAGGTGTGGGGGTGCTTTGCTGGTGACACTGGGTGATTTATTTAGAATTCAAGGCACATTTAACTAGCATGGCTACCACAGCATTCTGCAGTGATACGCCATTCCATCTGGTTTGTGCTTAGTGGGACTATCATTTGTTTTTCAACAGAACACCTCCAGGTTGTGTAAGGGCTATTTGACCAAGAAGGAGAGTGATGGAATTCTGCATCAGATGACCTGGCCTCCATAATCACAGGACCTCAACCCAATTGAGATGGTTTGGGATGAGTTGGACTGCAGCGTGAAGGAAAAGCAGCCAACAAGTGCTCGGCATATGTTGGAACTCCTTCAAGACTGTTAGTGTAGCTGGTTGAGAGAATGCCAAGAGTGTGCAAAGCTGTCATCAATGCAAAGAGTTGCTACTTTGAAGAATCTCAAATATATTTWGATTTGTTTAACACTTTTTTGGTTACTACATGATTCCATGTGTTATTTCATAGTTCTGGTGTCTTCACTACTATTCTACAATGTAGAAAAGAGTAAATTAAAAATAAAATTAAAAACCCTTAAATGAGTAGGTGTGTCCAAACCTTTGACTGTTACACATACATACATACATACATATATATACACTACCGTTCAAAGGTTTAGGGTCACTTAGAAATGTCCTTGTTTTTGAAAGAAAAGCAAGTTTTTTTGACCATTAAAATAACATCAAATTGATCAGAAATACAGTGTAGACATTACACTGTTAATGTCGTAAKTGACTATTGTAGCTGGAAACGGCTCATTTTTAATGGAATATCTACATAGGCGTACAGAGGCCCATTATCAGAAACCATCACTCCTGTGTTGCAATGGCACTGTTGCAATGTATAAGCTAATCCAAGTTGATCACTTTAAAAGGCTAATTGATCATTAGAAAACCCTTTTGATATTATGTTAGCACAGCTGAAAACTGTTGCACTGATTAAAGAAGCAATAAAACTGTCCTTCTTTAGGTATCTGGAGCATGCCCTATTTTTCTTACATGTATACATCGAGCCTGTATACTGTATAACCACATACCAACATGTCTTAGTGCTGTTTGTTGCAGTTGACTAGGTTAACATTTCCATTAATATTCCATTATGATTTGACAGGAGGGAAAAAGCACAGCATTACTTTGACGTCAGCTAATGCAGATTGATGAGCTCATCCCTCCCTCCTCTGGCCCCACTCAAACTGTGGTGCAGCCTGATGACCCGTACATCACAGATCTTCTAACTGATACATTTTACCCTAGGATCCAGGAGCTGCAGCAGGACATAACAAAACTGAAATTAGACCTTGAAAGAGCTCAGGGCGGTATCAAACACCTGAACATACATGTTGAAGAGCGAGACAAAGAGATTGAGCATKTTATTCGAGCACTTGACGGAGGACGTCCTCATGATGTCATCTCCCTAGAGGCTCAGACCATCAGCAATGAAAAACTGATTTCCTACCTTAACCTGCAGGAAAGAACCAAACCCTGACCCATTCAAGCAATGGGCGTTACCCCACCCATTGAAATGATCTCTATAACCTACCCCTTTTAAACTGAAACTGACCACACTTGACTTACTGACGACAACAGCAACTATAAACCTAAAGTTTGGCTCACCAGAGTCCTTTGTGCACTGACACATTGACCTCTGAGTATTGTGTTCCCAGGTAGAGTACCTGCAGGAGACTAACAGGACTTGTTGTGTTCCCAGGTAGAATACCTGCAGGAGACTAACAGTACTCTGTAGCAGAATGCTCAGGGGCTGCAGCAGAGGAAGCAGGATGCCCCCACCGAGGTGGCGGACCTCCGTGCCAAGAACCAGGAGCTGTGTCAGGAGCTCACCCAATTAGACCACCTGGCCAAGCATCTGGAGAAGGACAAGGACCTGGTGCTGGAGACTGATGATCTGTAACTACAGGAGGCCAATGTGAGGAGAGGGAGGAAGATGATAAATGAGAACTGGAGGAATACTGTATACAGACAGGCAGAGAGAGGGTTCTATATGAGGTAAATGTTTTTGATAAGACATCTGTGGCCTGTTTTTCTCGTCAGAAAAGAATCCAAAGGCAACACTGAGCCTTGGAGGACTTGGAATATGTAATCATAAAGTTAAGGGTATGACTTATTGTGCGTATCATGGCTTACAGCCTACACTTTCCTGTTGTAAAAACATAATGTCTAAACAACTAGAGAATGTCATCATCTGTCACCACATTCTTGTCTTGCCAGTTAGTTGTTAACCTTTTGTCAATAGGGGGAGCTGTTAGCACTAWTTTTTTTTTACATTTCCAATTTAAACTGCCTCGTACTCAATTCTTGCTCGTACAATATGCATATTATTATTACTATTGGATAGAAAACAATCTAAAACCGTTTGAATTATGTCTGTGGGTGAACCAGAACTCTTTCTACAGCGAAAATCATGACAGGACATGCGAAGGTCAGAAAACTAGGCTCTGTTCTCAGATCAGTTTAAAGCTCTGTGTGTGCCCTATGGCTCGAAATGAACTGCACCCGCCTTCCCCTGGATGTCAGTAACCAATGAGAAGTGGAATGGAGTCTCTACGTATTTCTCAGAGTTTATAAAAGGCCATGGAGTGACATGTCCGTTCTTTTGGACGCTCGTCAAGGCGCAAGAGAGGACATCAGAATGGCATGCTCAAAAGCTCTCGTTATCGGCATAAGATATATCCGTCTGTGATTTAATTCGATATAGGTGTTAGAAACATCATAACAAAGTTATTTTAAACCGATTTTATCAGTTTATGCGAGTATATTGCTATTTTTCGGAATTTTCGTAGTATTGCGCTTTGAGGATTTGGACATGTGTGTGCCACGTAGCTATTGTTAGCTGCTAGTTCTGAAGTTGAAGAGGACGTTTTCCAACAAAGCAACGATTCTTTTGGACAAAGGACAACTTGCCCAAGATTCTGATGGAAGCTCGTCCAAAAGTAAGACTATTTATGATTTTATTCCGTATTTATGTGGAAAATGTAAACGCATTGTCGGCCATTATTGTGGCACTAGTCTGGCTGTAAGCACACTGTATGTCTAGTAACGTTAATTTTAAAATCTAACATAGGCGGTTGCATTAATAACTAATGCATCTTTCATTAGCTGTCCAACCTGTATTTTTTTGTCAAGTTTATGAATAGTTTTCGATTAGAATAGGTGCTTCTCCAAGATGGCGCCGGACAGATTTGCTCTAAGTTTTGGCACTATTCTCATTGTTATACCACGATTTTATCTAATCGATAATAATCGTAAACTTAGGTGCCTTTCCAAGATGGCGTCGGCCAGAATGCATGCCATGTTTTTACTGATTACATTGCATAACACGATTTGTGATGCTAAATATGCACATTTTAGAACAAACTCTATATGCATTGTGTAATATGATGTTACAGGACTGTCATCTGAAGAATTCTGAGAGGTTAGTGAAAAAATTTATATATTTGTTGGTGGTGATAACGTTATCTGCTCTTTTTGCCTTGAATCAATGCTGGGGTGATGTTAGCTCATGTGGTATGCTAATATAACGATATATTGTGTTTCGGCTGTAAAACACTTAGAAAATCTGAAATATTGTCTGGTTCACAAGATTGTGTCTTTCAATTGCTGTAGCTGTGTATTTTTAAGAAAATGTTTTATGATGAGTAATGGTAATACACATTGCTCTCTGTAGTTATTCTAGTCGCTTTGGTGAGTTTTGTGATAGTGGCTGCAATGGAAAACTATGATTTATACCCTGAAAAATGCAATATTTTCTAAAAAAACATATGCTATAACATAAATATGTTATCAGACTGTCATCTTATGAAGTTGTTTTTGGTTAGTGGCTATATATATTTTATTTAGTCGAATTAGTGATAGCTACTGATGGAGTAAAAAACTGTGGAGTAAAAGTGGTGTCTTTTGCTAACGTGGTTAGCTAATGATTTACATATTGTGTCTTCCCTGTAAACATTTTAAAAATCAGAAATGATGGCTGGATTCACAAGAAGTGTATCTTTCATCTGGTGTCTTGGACTTGTGATTTAATGATATTTAGATGCTAGTATTTACTTGTGACGCTATGCTAGGCTATGCTAGTCAGCTTTTTTACTGTGGGGGGTGCTCCCGGATCCGGGTTTGGGAGGAACTAGAAGTTAAAGAGCAACTGAATCTGTGCAGCATTTTACTGACTATTTCATAGCTGTATCTGACTCCTCTGAATGGGTGTTTTAGGACCAGGCTGAGGGAGACCATGAGAAGAACCATCTGAGGGACCAGCTGGGGAAGCTCAGGGAGCAGAATGAGAAGATGGAGACACTGATAAACATCCTGGAGGAAGAGAAGAGGAGACTGGGGACAAACTAGAGAAAATGACTGATGCTGGTGAGTAGCAGTTTCTCTCCTGACCCACTAATTTTTGGACTCAATAGCCAGTCTCTCATTGATTATAGTTTGCGCAAGCACCACTGACTCCCTGGTTGCTGTCCTTAGATAAAGAGCTGGTTCTGGACTTAGAGAGCATGAGGTCTAAACATGGTGTATGTGGGAAGGACCACTCCCCATCTCGCCTGGATGTGTTTTTCAGGAGCCTGGAATAGGAGAGGGACTATTACCGACAGGAAGCTGAGCGCTACCACAGGGCCAGGAGACCAGGGGACATGGACCTCGGCCCCACCTGCAGCAGCCAAGGCAGGAGCCCCAGGGGGAGAGCAGGCTGGCATGGCTCGGTGGGAGAGCCAGCCAGTCCACAAATGCAAAGAATACATAGTTATGTTCTCATTTACTGTGTATACATACATAAACGTACTGTATAAGTCTTATGTTCATTATATTCGTTAGCATGTGCCCCTGTGACAACAATTTTAGACCCCCTTGTGGCCCCCCTAAATGTGGAGTATGAAATAATTTTCACATAACTAACTTTTGCTCTTGTTCTTTTTTTACATCCGTTATTAGACAGAAAATGCTAATAAATAGTTGAATGATTATGAACATGGTCTTTTGCCTGCTAATGCCTGCAATGCAGTGAAGAAAACGATATGACAACAATAACGTTTAACTGGCCCCTCTAACAGTACAACTGGCCCCAGCTTGGCCCCCCCAGTTGAAATGGTCTAGAACCGCCACTGCATGTATGGTAAAGGATTTATTTTTTGTGTGCTGTTTAGGGGGGCCGTGTAGATTTAGAGCTCTCCTGGACAGTGAAGGAGAGGGATGAGCTCCAGGCTGTACTGCTGGGCTTTGAAAGACACATAGAAGACATCCAGACCAGTGTGAAGGCCCTGACTGCTGAGAGACCAGCTCAGTGAACAATGCCAATAGCTGGGGGGGGCGCTAGAGAGCGTGCTATGGAGTATACGGGTTTTGCTAGAGCTCCACTCAATTTTGAAACAAATTAATATTTATCTTAACCTCTCACAACCTATAACTTCAAACATTGTCTGGCAATATGTCAAATGGAAAAGGCACCAAAAAAGGGGGCGCTAAACAAGATAATTTGAATGAGATAAACAAACCAATTCGATCATCGCCGACCCACGAGGAGTTAGCTGAAGATGCTAGCTCCCAAGAGTTCCCCACAGAACCTACTCAAAGTGACCTCCTGGCAGCCATAAACTCATTAAGCAAGAAGGTGGACACAAGGTTGTCTGATATCTCAAAGAGTATTGGGACTTTGACTGAAACTGTGAAGGCATCTAAGGTAGGGTGACCAGACGTCCCTGTTTTCCGGGGACAGTCCCCGTTTTTGGTGGCCTGTCCCTGGCTGGAGCTGTCCCCGGAAATGTCCCCGTTTTTAACTGTGTCCCCGTTTTTAACTGTTCATTCACTCTTCTTCTAACTACTTGCTCGCGCTAGTTTTAGAGAAAACTGCTGTGGAAAACTCAGGCCAGAAGCTAGCAAGTGTCAAGTGAATCCACAACATCACCACAAACAAACAAAGTTACACTTGTTTGAGATACTAGCTAATGATGTTATAATGTCACAATTTATTATATAGATAGATGCTCTGCTTTATAAGGTTTTAAATAGCTAATGTTAGCTAGCATAACCTATGTCGACTAAGTTATCTAGCTAGGTTAGCCAGCTACTGTCATGGTAGCTAGGTTAAAAAACGTTCACATGTAAACAAGCAGTGGACCGGCTATTTTGAAAATATGATTAATTTAAATTAATGCACAATTAATTATGAGAATATTTATTCGTAGATTACAATGTTAATGGTTTGGCATTATAAGTAGTGTGAAAATATATTTAGACATTTTCATGGATAACATTAGCATAATGTTTTCTGTTAGTGTCACGTTCGTCGTATGGAGGAAGAGAGGAGGACCAAGGCGCAGCGTGATAGTAATACATTCTTCTATTTATTTACCGAAACGAAGAACACTTGACAAACTATACAAAAAACAACAAAACYAWRGTGAAGCTATAWACGAAAAGTGCAGACACAGGCAACTTACACATAGGCAATAACCCACGAAATCCCTAAAGAATATGGCTGCCTAAATATGGTTCCCAATCAGAGACAATGATWAACAGCTGCCTCTAATTGAGAACCAATCTAGGCAACCATAGACATACAAACACCTAGACTAGGAAACACCCCATAAACATGCAAAACCCCTAGACAAGGAAAAACACAAATCCCCCATGTCACACCCTGACCTAACCAAAATGATAAAGAAAAGAAAGATAACTAAGGCCAGGGCATGACAGTTAGAGAGTGGAGAGGAGGAAGACTGGATAGGAAGAAGAGTGAGATAGAGGAGGAAAGGTAAAGATATGATTACAGAGACTGCCAATTTATTATTCCAAACCATTTTTTTTTTATAAAATACAAAAATGAGGCAAGCAATGGGAATCTGTTAACCAAAGTATTTTATCTAATAGTGTGCTATTTATTATTAAAGATTGGAGAAGGAGAAGGAAAAATTAAGGGAGTAAAAAGAGTGGAAGAGTGAGGTGGAAAGGTAAAGAGAAGGAAAGGAAGAAAGAGCAGGAAGACGAGTGGAGAAAGATTGGAGGAGAAGAAAAAGTTAAGACAGTAAGAAGAGTGACACAAGGAGAGTGAAGAAGAGCAGACAGAGGAGGTACAATGGCTCTTTCCAAGAAACGGAAATGCCATTTTAATGACAACATGATGAGAGAATTTCCATTTATACGCTCAGGTCAAGACGATAGAATGGTTAACTGCACCCTTTGTAATTCCTCTTTTTCAATTAGCTCGCTTTGCTCGCTTTGAAGACAATACAGTGCCACTGACACGGCCCGCCACCAAAACCTGTGGGCCGACCCCAGTGGTGAGGGTTGGAAACAACATCTCCCCCCCGCTGATCCTCAACACTAGGGCCCCACAAGGATGCGTTCTCAGCCTTCTCCTGTTCACCCATGACTGCGTGGCCATGCACGCCTCCAAGTCAATCATCAAGTTTGCAGACGACACTACAGTAGTAGGCTTGATTACCAACAACGACGAGACGGCCTACAGGGAGGAGGTGAGGGCTCTCGGAGTGTGGTGTCAGGAAAATAACCTCACACTCAACGTCAACAAAACAAAGGAGATGATCGTGGACTTCAGGAAACAGCAGAGGGAGCAGCCCCCTATCCACATCGACGGGACAGTAGTGGAGAAGGTGGAAAGTTAAGTTCCTCTGCGTACACATCACAGACAAACTGAAATGMTCCACCCACACAGACAGCATGGTGAAGAAGGTGCAGCAGCGCCTCTTCAACCTCAGGAGGCTGAAGAAATTTGGCTTGTTGTCACCAAAAACACTCACAAACTTTTACAGATGCACAATCGAGAGCTTCCTGTCGGGCTGTTTCACCGCCTGGTACGCCAACTGCTCCGCCCACAACCGTAAGGCTCTCCAGAGGGTAGTGAGGTCTGCACAACGCATCACCGGGGGCAAACGACCTGCCCTCCAGGACACCTACACCACCCGATGTCACAGGAAGGCCAAAAAGGTCATCAAGGACAACAACCACCCGAGCCACTGCCTGTTCACCCCGCTATCATCCAGAAGGCGAGGTCAGTACAGGTGCATCAAAGCTGGGACTGAGAGACTGAAAAACAGCAAGACACCCCCAATAAAGGAGTGGTTCTGCAGGTGGTGACCACAGACCACTTCTCAGTTCCTATGCTTCCTGGCTGATGTTTTGGTCACTTTTGAATGCTGGCGGTGCTTTCACTCTAGTGGTAGCATGAGACGGAGTCTACAACCCACACTAGTGGCTCAGGTAGTGCAGCTCATCCAGGATGGCACATCAATGCGAGCTGTGGCAAGAAGGTTTGCTGTGTCTGTCAGCGTAGTGTCCAGAGCATGGAGGCGCTACCAGGAGACAGGCCAGTACATCAGGAGACGTGGAGGAGGTCGTAGGAGGGCAACAACCCAGCAGCAGGACCGCTACTTCCGCCTTTGTGCAAAGAGGAGCAGGAGGAGCACTCCAGAGCCTGCAAAATGACCTCCAGCAGGCCACAAATGTGCATGTGTCTGCTCAAACGGTCAGAAACAGACTCCATGAGGTGGGTATGAGGCCCGACGTCCACAGTGGGGGTTGTGCTTACAGCCCAACACCGTGCAGGACGTTTGGCATTTGCCAAAGAACACCAAGATTGGCAAATTTGCCACTGGCGCCCTGTGCCTTTCACAGATGAAAGCAGGTTCACACTGAGCACAGTGACAGACGTGACAGAGTCTGGAGACGCCGTTGAGGAACGTTCTGCTGCCTCAACATCCTCCAGCATGACCGGTTTGGCGGGGTCAGTCATGTGTGTGGGTGGCATTTCTTTGGGGGGCCTCCATGTGCTCGCCAGAGGTAGCCTGACTGCCATTAGGTACCGAGATGAGATCCTCAGACCCCTTGTGAGACCATATGCTGGTGCGGTTGGCCCTGGGTTCCTCCTAATGCAAGACAATGCTAGACCTCATGTGGCTGGAGTGTGTCAGCAGTTCCTGCAATAGGAAGCATTGATGCTATGGACTGGCCCGCCCGTTCCCCAGACCTGAATCCAATTGAGCACATCTGGGACATCATGTCTCGCTCCATCCACCAACGCCACGTTGCAACACAGACTGTCCAGGAGTTGGCGATGCTTTAGTCCAGGTCTGGGAGGAGATCCCTCAGGAGACCATCCGCCACCTCATCAGGAGCATGCCCAGGCGTTGTAGGGAGGTCATACAGGCACGTGGAGGCCACACACACTACTGAGCCTCATTTTGACTTGTTTAAGGACATTTACATCAAAGTTGGATCAGCCTGTAGTGTGGTTTTCCACTTTAATTTTGAGTGTGACTCCAAATCCAGACCTCCATGGGTTGATAAATTTGATTTCCATTGATAATTTGTGTGATTTTGTTGTCAGCACATTCAACTATGTAAAGAAAAAAGTATTTAATAAGAATATTTCATTCATTCAGATCTAGGATGTGTTATTTTAGTGTTCCCTTTATTTTTTTGAGCAGTGTATATTTCGGCAGGGATGCTCTTTCAAATAGTTGTTGGCTCAATGGCTGGAAGTATATGGGAACAGCTAGCATGTCATTTCACCCACACTGGAAGCAATGCCCCCCCCCCCTTACCCCTGCCACCACTGCTGAAAAATATACTAGGGGAACCACTGAGTGACCTTTCGGGTACTGGCTCAACGCTCTTAACCACTAGAATGGTCCACACACACCAACACAGTCATGAGGAGGGCTTGACAATGCATCTTTCCCCTCAGGAGGCTGAAAAGATTTAGCATGGGCCCTCAGATCCTAAAAAGTTATACAGCTGCACCATTGAGAGCATCTTGACTGGTTGCATCACCACTTGGTATGGCAACTGCATCTGACCGCAAAGCACTACAGAAGGTAGTGCGTACGACCTAGTACATCACTGGAGCCAAGCTCCCTGCCATCCAGGACCTCTATACCAGGCAGTGTCAGAGGAGGGCCCTAAAAATTGTCAAAGACTACAGCCACCCAAGTGATAGAATGTTCTCTCTGCTACCCCCAAGCCATAAGACTGCTAAATAGTTAGTCCGGGTAGCTATTGGTTAACTATTTAACTATCTGCATTGACCCCTTTTTGCACTAACTCTTTTGACTTATCACATACGCTGCTGTTGCTGCTTATTATCTATCCAGTTGCCTAGTCACTTTATCCCTACCTATACAGTATGTACATATCTACCTCAATTACCTCGTACCCCTGCAAATCGACTCAGTACTGGTACTCCGTGTATATAGCCAAGTTATTGTTACTCATTTTGTATTTATTCCTCATGTTATTTTTTTWAAATTATTTATCTTTTTTMCCTCTGCATTGTTGGGAAGGGCCGAAAGTAAACATTTCACTGTTAGTCTACTCCTGTTTACAAAGCATGTGACGAAAACAATTTGATTTGATTTAGATTAGATTAGTTTATTAGTCACATGCACAGCGTACGCAGATGTAATCGCAGGGTACAAAAAAAGAGAAGTGAATGAGAAAATAATTTACAAAAATAATAATATACACATTTACAACTGTAGCAATGATAAATATCCATTGGGGGGTGGGGGCAGGGGAAGTGTCTGTTGGGGAGGGGTGTAGAATGCCCATACGGGGAGCAGCCCGGGGGAGAAGTGTGAAGTCAATGAGACAATAATGCAAATTATAATAATATACACATTTACAACTGTAACAATGTCCATTGGGGGGTGTGGGCAGGGTAAATGTTTGTTGAGGGGTAGGAAGTCCCGGGGGCAGGAGGGAGACAGGGGTAGCAGATAGCTGCCTAGTGGCTATTCAGCAGCTTGATGGCCTGGGGATAGAAGCTATTGGCCAGTCTGACAGTTTTTGCCATGATACTCCTGTACTGTCCAGGTCTGAGTGATGGAAGCAGGGAGAACAGGCCGTGGCTACCTGCCACCGAGGGAGGGCCCTCTGACCTTCTCATCCAATGGGTTGAGAAGAAGGCGAGGAGAGAGGACATGAGGAATCAAGGAAAATTATTGATATTCTCCCTGAGTCTGGGAGCTGACAGAGGAAGTGAAGGACTTGTGTATATATAAATTATTGATCCTATACTGACTCCTACTGGAAGACCAGCCTACCTACAGCTGCAAGCAGCTGTTTTCAGTTTCTGACTGCATTAGTTTATGAATGCCTTTCCAGCAGCATTTTTGCACATTGATCTGATGAAAGGTTGCCTACATTTTTGTTCATGACTTTAAGCCTAGAACTATCAGGGTGGTGTTAAATCACTGAAATGGTCCCAAACTATGGAGGCCTTTATGCTTTAGGAATTATTAAAGAACCCACTCCCATTGCAAGTAAAAATGGTAATTAATCTGGTTCCTTTTGCCAGGGTTGGCTCAAGATGCACAGTACAAAGAAGTCAGTCATGCCAGTCTTGATCAGAGAACAATAACGATGTGAATACGTTATGCCTCATGAATTAATTGAGAAAGCGCACATTCTTCACATATCATTTTTTTCCTAATATTTTGAGATCCATTGCAGGGCGGCTGACGGAAGTGAAATTTTGATTAGTGCAATACTAATTATACAAGACAGAAATATGATAGCCACTTCACCGTGACAGACTGAGAAGACTGTCAATGACAAACAAGCGCTTCCACTCCGAATAAAATACTAGGCCTATCCATACATTAGGCCTATACAAGATCAATAGCCAAAGCTATTTGTGTGAATATATGCTATATACAGGCAACCATTTTCGACCAACAGATGAGCGGCATCGCAGCGGAGATCGGTTGTGGACTTTGGCTGATGTTGGTGCCAAGCACAGCCTCCGCCAGCCACACCCTCCCGCCTCATGTGCTTGCAGGACTCGGTTTCTGTGCGGTTGTCTGTGCACTTTGCCGTGCGTGCGTGTCGGTGCGAGCACCCGCAGCATCAGTAACACAAAGAGGGTCGAAGAGCTGTGGATGGGAGATACAAGGCGCGGTGGGCAACTTCAAGACCGATTTGCGGGCAAACAAGATCACTTATAAGGTGGTGGGAGCTTGTCCTTTACTCTTGCATATTTTCTTAGTCTTA
The DNA here is from genome assembly GCF_002910315.2 of Salvelinus sp. IW2-2015. NCBI lineage: Eukaryota > Metazoa > Chordata > Actinopteri > Salmoniformes > Salmonidae > Salvelinus > Salvelinus sp. IW2-2015. The sequence continues at coordinate 26,684,112 of NC_036856.1, forward strand.
AATTGTGTCTTTATTTTCAATAAGCTGCTGACCTTGTCACAGCCTTTCATTTTCATTGACCTGCTGACGATTGCTCCATCGTTCAGAGATGTGTGTGCACTGGAAAAGGACAGTGTCGTTTCATTTGATTATAAACGCGTAAATATATTTGGCATGGCTCGAATTGTGGAGATAATTGGCTATTTGGCATTTTCATTATATTATTTTATATTATTGCATTTGGAACACGTTCACCCTACAGCTTTCGTTTATGTTGGCTGTCTCAATTTACAGAACGCATATTTGTGATAAAATATGAAATAAACGATAGATGCTTTGTTCTCCATATGCTTAAGTCAGCCTTTTTATATCAATGTATAACCAGGATTGCAGCTCCTACGTTATATTATAAACCCTTCTTATGTTTTATCCCTGCATCTCTTTGTAGGCTACCTGTGCTGTGCCATATCCTATTGTGTCATGGACCAGAGAGATGGCATTATGCTTTTCACGCAATATTGTTTCGACCCGTATCCCCAGATGTCAGATGGAATGTCTAAAAACAGAAATCATTGTCTCAAACGTTGTAACACGGAAGGCGCGTAAAAGCGGGTTTGTTGAGTTTCAGCCAATGGTTTTTGGCCTAGTTGTCTTCAATGCAGCATGTACCGTTATAAATTGCAATGTTCATTTGACCTTAATATAGAGAACATGAATAATTGAATTTAGCCAGAAATTGACATTCAGAGCTGTTATCTGCAGTAAATACACTGTATCTCGGTTGGGTGATGCGAGTTGTGTTCATATCAGTTATAGTTGGCTTCTTTTGAGTATCTCATTAGCTTACACATTGCAGAGTAAGCAATATGATGATCCAGTAAGGCCCCATACCTTTATGTGTGATGTAGCCTGTAGAAAAACATATTATATTTTAAATAGCCAGCCATGTTTATGTCTCCAAGCCAGGGAGGGGAGCATTGTTGACATTAGGCCTCTGAGAGAGTTTCATATCTCATAGCACATATACTACCATTCAAAAGTTTGGGGTCACTTAGAAATGTCCTTGTTTTTGAAAGAAAAGCACATTTTTTGTCCATTAAAATAACATAAAATTGATCAGAAATGCAGTGTAGACATTGTTAATGTTAATGTTGTAAATTACTATTGTAGCTGGAAACGGCTGTTTTTTTATGGAATGTCTACATACAGTTGAAGTCGGAGGTTTACATACACTTAGGTTGGAGTCATTAAAACACGTTTCTCAACCACTCCACAAAGTTCTTGTTAACAAACTATCGTTTTGGCAAGTRGGTTAGGACATCTACTTTGTGCATGACACAAGTCATTTTTCCAACAATTATTTACAGACAGATTATTTCACTTATAACTCACTGTATCACAATTCCAGTTCGTCAGAAGTTTACATACACTAAGTTGACTGTGCCTTTAAACAGCTTGGAAAATCCCAGAAAATTATGTAATGGCTTTAGGAGCTTCTGATAGGCCAACTGACATCATTTGAGTCAATTGGAGGTGTATCTGTGGATGTATTTCAAGGCCTACCTTCAAACTCAGTGCCTCTGCTTGACATCATGGGAAAATCAAAAGAAATCACCCAAGACCTCAGAAAAAAAATTGTAGACCTCCACAAGTCTGGTTCATCCTTGGGAGCAATTTCCAAACGCCTGAAGGTACCACGTTAATCTGTACAAACAATAGTACGCAAGTATAAACACCATGGTGTAACGCCCGGGGTGTAGTTGGGAAGAAGTCAGGCGCAGGAAGCAGAGAGTTCAGGGTAGCGTACTTTTATTCCACCACAATAGTGAACAGACGCTGACCAAAACAAATGCCCCAAACACGGTGGGACTTAAAACAGTCCAGCAAAACCCAAATACAAGGACAACAGTGACATACAGCCGTGTACAACATGTACATCGAAAATAATCCCGCACAACCAGCAGGCGGGCCGGCTGGTAAATAAAGCCCAACCAATCAACCGAAATTACACACAGGTGAAACCAATAAACATACAAGGGGAAAAAGGGATCAGTGGCAGGTAGAAGAATAGACTGCCTAGAAGGCCAGCATCCCGGAGTCGCCGCTTCACTGTTAACGTTGTGACTGGTGTTTTGCGGGTACTATTTATTGAAGCTGCCAGTTGAGGACTTGTGAGGCGTCTGTTTCTCAAACTAGACATTCTAATGTACTTGTCCTCTTGCTCAGCTGTGCCCCGGGGCCTCCCACTCCTCTTTCTATTCTGGTTAGAGACAGTTTGCGCTGTTCTGTGAAGGGAGTAGTGCACAGCGTTGTACAAGATCTTCAGTTTCTTAGCAATTTCTTGCATGGAATAGCCTTCATTTCTCAGAACAAGAATAGACTGACGAGTTTCAGAAGAAAGTTATTTGTTTCTGGCCATTTTGAGCCTGTAATCGAACCCACAAATGCTGATGCTCCAGATACTCAACTAGTCTAAAGGCCAGTTGTATTGCTTCTTTAATCAGAACAACAGTTTTCAGATGTGCTAACATAATTGTAAAAGGGTTTTCTAATGATCAATTAGCCTTTTAAAATTATAAACTTGGATTAGCTAACACAATGTGCCATTGGAACACAAGAGTGATGGTTGCTGATAATGGGCCTCTGTACGCCTATGTAGATATTCCATTAAAAATAGTCATTTACAACATTAACATTGTTTACACTGTATTTTTTTATCAATTTTATGTTTTTTTWATGGACAAAAAATGTGCTTTTCTTTCAAAAACAAGGGCATTTCTAAGTGACCCCAAACTTTTGAACGGTAGTGTACATCGAACCCTAAATGAGCTTAGGACCATGTCTTAAATAAGACCAAAGTGCTTTGCCGAGAATAATTATATCCCTGCTTGGATGGATGGTTGGGTAGGTAGTTGATKAATTGTATTTGTATTTATTATGGATCCCCAGCAGCTACTCTTCCTGGGGTCCAGCAAAATTAAGGCAGTTTATACAATTTTAAAACATTATAATACATTCACAGATTTCACAACACACTATGTGCCCTCAGGCCCATACTCCACCACTACCACATATCTACAGTGCTAAATTCATGTGTATGTATAGTGCGTATGTTATCGTGTGTGTGTGTGTGTGTGTGCCAATGTTTGTGTTGCTTCACAGTCCCCGCTGTTCCATAAGGTGTTTTTTTAATCTGTTTTTAAATCAAATTTTACTGCTTGTGTCAGTTACTTGATGTGGAATAGAGTTCCATGTTGTCATGGCTCTATGTAGTACTGTGTGCCTCCCATAGTCTGTTCTGGACTTGGGGACTGTGAAGAGACCTCTGGTGGCATGTACAGGTATTGTGGGGTATGCATGGGTGTCCAATAGTTTAGACAGACAGCTCGGTGCGTTCAACATGTCAATCAATACCTCTCATAAATAAAAGTAGTGATGAAGTCATTCTCTTCTCCACTTTGAGCCAGGAGAGATTGACAGGCATATTATTAATATTAGCTCTTTGTGTACATCCAAGGGCCAGCCGTGCTGCCCTGTTCTGAGCCAATTGCAATTTTCCTAAGTCCTTTTTTGTGGCACCTGACCACGCGACAGTAGTCAAGGTGCGACAAAACTAGAGTCTGTAGGACCTACCTTGTTGATAGTGTTTTTAAGAAGGCAGAGCATCGCTTTATTATAGACAGACTTCTCCCCAGCTTAGCTACTACTGCATCAATATGTTTTGACCATGACAGTTTACAATCTAGAGTTACTCCAAGCAGTTTAGTAATCTCAATTTGCTCAATTTCCACATTATTTATTACAAGATTTAGTTGAAGTTTAGGGTTTAGTGAGTGTTTTGTTCCAAATACAATGCTTTTAGTTTTAGAAATATTTAGGGCTAACTTATTCCTTGCCACCCACTCTGAAACTAACTGCAGATCTTTGTTGAGTGTTGCAGTCATTTCAGTCGCTGTAGTAGCTGACGTGTATAGTGTTGAGTCATCCCCATAGATAGACACTCTGGCTTTACTCAAAGTCAGTGGCATGTAAGTTAGTAAAAATTGAATAAAGCAAGGGGCCTAAGCTACCCTGGGGAATTCCTGATTCTAACTGGATTATATTTGATAGGCTTCCATTAAAGAACACCCTCTGTGTTCTGTTAGACAAGTAACTCTTTATCCACATTGTAGCAGAGGGTGTAAAGCTATAACACATAAGTTTTTCCAGCAGCAGACAATGATCAATAATGTCAAAAGCTGCACAGAAGTCTAAAAAGACAGCCTCCACAATCATTTTATCATCAATTTCTCTCAGCCAATCATCAGTCATTTGTGTAAGTGCTGTGATTTTTGAGTGTCCTTCCCTATAAGCATGCTGAAAATCTGTTTTCAATTTGTTTACTGTAAAATAGCATTGTATCTGGTCAAACACATTTTTTCCCCAGAAGTTTACTAAGGGTTGGTAACAGGCTGATTGGTCGGCCAGTTGAGCCAGTAAAGGGGTCTTTACTATTCTTGGGTAGCGGAATGACTTTAACGTCCCTCCAGGCCTGAGGGCACAAACTCTCTAGTAGGCTTAAATTGAAGATGTGGCAAATAGGTTTGGCAATACCGTTTACTATTATCCTCAGTAATTTTCCATCTAGATTGTCATTGTTGATAGACAACAATAATTGTTTCACCTCTTCCACACTGACTTTACGGAATTCAAAAGTACAATCCTTGTCTTTCATAATTTGGTCCGATATACTTGGATGTGTAGTGTCAGCGTTTGTTGCTGGCATGTCATCCCTAAGTTTGCTTATCTTGCCAATGAAAAAGTCATTAAAGTATTAGGCAATATCATTGGGCTTTGTGATGAATGAGCCATCTGATTCAATGACTGAAGGAGCCGAGTTGGCCCCAAAGCTTTTTACTATCATTCTTTGTATAATTTATCTTTGTTTCATAGTGTAGTTTATTTTTATTTAGTTTAGTCACATGATTTCTTAATTTGCAGTACGTTTGCCAAGTTGAGCTGACAGACTTATTTGCCATTACTTTTGCCTCATCCCTCTCAACCATACAATTTTTCAACTCCTCATCAATCCAAGGGGATTTAACAGTTTTTAAAGTCATTTTCTTAATGGGTGCGTGCTTATTACTAACTGGAATAAGTAGTTTCATAAATGCGTCAAGTGCAGCGTCTGGTTGCTCCTCATTACACACCACAGACCAGCAAATATTCTTTACATCATCAACATATGAATCACTACAGACTTCTTGTATGACCTCTTATACACTATATTAGGCCCAGTCTTTGGAACTTTGGTTTTCCTAGATTTGGCTATTATATTGTGATCACTACATCCTATGGATTTGGCTCCTGCTTTAAAGCAAATATCTAGGAAAACCAAAGTTCCAGTAACTACCTTGCGAAGGTGTAAGGTCCTCAGCCTTTGACCAAAGTGCTTGTTGTTTCTCAGATTGTACAGTCAAGTCGTCTCTTGCTAGACAGAAACATAATTTGTCAAAGACACAGTATTGCTATGTTGTTTGTTTATACATTTGGGTCTGTAACCCTTGGCATCTATGGTGAGGCAGGCTACATGTAGCAAATAGTGTTAAATAGTGTTATTGATATACTGTAAGAAAATACAAATGGAAATGAGCTCGGTATATTTAAAATAGCATATTGAGGGTATGTCAGAAAACGATATCTCTGTTATTTGTTATTTGTTCACAACTGACTTGCCTAGTTAAATAAAAGTATAATATTACGTTTTGACCGATTTGGTTCAACCTAAAATAGCAGTCATAGAGAGCATACTTTAGGGAATTCTCTGAATAAATGGAAGGACTTGACATGCATCCTGTTTTCCCAGCATTGCCTACAAACTACTCTATGGAGTTTTTTAAATGTGTATATATACATTCAGTACTGGCTCCCTCTTCCCTAAGTGGATCTGAGCCCTTCCTATGATAGATTTGATTTGTTTTTTTCACTCAAGTTTGATCCATGAGCCTCTTGCAATGGCATCTGATCCAATCACACTATTCAAACACGACAAAATTCCTGTAGTACCACAGACTTAAATCCATCAGGACATTCCTGAATTGGACCAGCTTATCATAATGCATCATCTGACAGGCCAATCATACTGGAGGAATTCCAATAATTACACATTTGCGTTCAAATTAAAAGCCACACTTATGATCCCTGAATGAATTAATGCCTTACGATATAAGAAAAAAAGTCTGCAACTGTATGACTGAGAATCACCGCTGCAGGCTGTTGATCTTGGCCTGTAAACCTCCCAGCTCATGTAATGTTGAATGATTTAGACTTATTCCCCTCTCATTCCCCTTCTGTGTTTTGTGGGAGTTTCTATGAATTAAGCCAGTCAGAGAACAGTGAGTCTATGATGTGTTATGCTGCTGTAATGTCAGCCAGCCTCCAGGCTGGTAAAGCCCCATCATTWCTACTGTACTGTATATCCCTATGAGGCTGTAGAGTGATACTACTGTCAATTCCCTCCTGTAACACGACATCGTTCCAACCCCATTATGATGCTGGAGGAGACCGTTACAACTGTGAAATGATTATGGGTGACTTGTAGTCTGCTAGCTAAATAAGATGATTTGTTATCTGTTGAGGTTACTGTAAATTATCTCAGATTACAATAAAACATATTACTCGATGGAACTCGTATAGCTTTACCCTATAATGGCATTTGGTGTTAAGTCCAATAAAGCATCGTCAGTCTATGATCATCCTGTGACATCTCTTTAGATCTAATGAGTTCTAACCCGCTCAGAATTTTATAATCCTATGAAATATCATGTTACATGAACCCTTTGACAACATGATTCCACCAGCATATTCTCAGTGAAGGAGTCCACAAAGGCTCTGAATTCCTCAAGACTGCAAGGCAGGTCTCTTGACATTAGAGAAGTTCTATGAGAGACTGCAATAACATTATGAGACCCACTGTAGCATGCCGACTATAATGGGCACAGATACAGTTACACACACATTTACAGTTAATTCACAAGGATTGGCTGTGTGTGCACGKGCGTCAGCCAGTTGAAATTATGAATGCCACTTTGTTCTCACCCTGCACTGGCTGATCTGGCTAAGAAACAAAGTATCACTTTGTGCCTCCTCAGCAACAGACACAGCAGAACACCCGGCTTCTAGCCTATCACAGGTCAAAAGACCACCCCTCCCTCTCCTCAGAGACACTTTCTCCTGCCCACTAACACATTTACAGTACCTTCAGAAAGTATTCACACCCCTTGACTTATTCCACATTTTGTTGTGTTACAACCTGAATTCAACATGGATTAAATATTTTTTTTCTCTCACATGTCTACACACAATACCCCATAATGACAAAGTGAAAACATGTTTTTAGAAATGTTAGCAAATTTATTGAAAATGAAACACAGAAATATCTAATTTACATAAGTATTCAAACCCCTGAGTCAATACTTTGTAGATGCAGCTTTGAACGCGATTACAGCTTTGAGTCGTCTTGGGTATGACTGTATCAGATTTGCACATCTGGATTTGGGGATTTTCTCCCATTCTTCCTTGCAGATATTCTCATGCAGCTGTTAAGTTAGATGGGGAGCTGCAGTGAGCAGCAATCTTCAAGTCTTTCAACAGATTTTCAATGGGATTCAAGTCTGGGCTTTGGCTGTGCCACTCAAGGACTTTCACATTCTTGTTCTGAAGTCATTCCAGCATTGCTTTGGCAGTATGCTCTGGGGTCATTTTACTGTTGGAACGTAAATCTTCACCCTAGTCTAAGTTTTTTTGCACTCTGAAGCTGGTTTTCATCAAGGATTTGCCTGTATTTGGCCCCATTCATTGTTCCCTCTATCCTTACCTGTCTCCCAGTCCCTGCCGCTGAAAAGCATACCCATAGCCTGATGCTGCCACCACCATGCTTCATGGTAGGGATGGTGTTACTGTGACACAGCAGAAGGGTGGAACAGCCACACATACACACCACTCACATAGAGATATCTTTGCACACAGATACGACAGCAGCAAGGTAAGACTGCATTCTTATACACAGAAACTGACATTATTGCTCTTTAAACATCATTCAAGATCAAATCTAACATTGATGTATGCACAGTACACAATGATAGAAGCACTGTTAGCTTGCTCTTGACTCTAATCAACAAATAGCAGGATCGTATAATGCTCTCAACACAAAAACATTCAATCATATTTGAACAAAACTGCATTTTACATTTCTTCCTGGTAAATAGATAATGTAATACTGTATTCTCCAAGTTCATAGGATGAAAATAATTTACCAGATAAATTGACAGAGAACACATTCTCATTTACAGCAACGACCTGGGGAATAGTTACAGGGGATGAATGAAACAATTAGAAGCTGGGGATGATTAGGTGGCCATGATGGTATGACAGCCAGCTGGGGAATTTAGCCAGGACACCGGGTTTAACACTCCTACTCTTACGATACGTGCCATGGGATCTTTAGTGACCACAGAGAATCAGAACACCCGTTTAATGTCCCATCCGAAAGACAGCACCCGACACAGGGCAACATCCCCAATCACTGCCCTGGGGCATTGGGATATTTTTTAGACCAGAGCAAAGAGTGCCTACTACTGGTCGTCCAACACCACGTTCAGCATCATCTGGTGTCCCATCCAGGGACCAACCGGCCTTAACTTCAGAGGCAAGCCAGCAGTAGAATGCAGGGTGGTATGCTGCAGRAGGTAACATGAAAAACGGTTTGCACATGAAGTGTCAGCCTCACATCACTGTGCCATTGTGAGATGTCCAGTGAGAGAAAAAAGCCTATTTGTTTGTTTTCGTTGTCATTGCATGGCACACGATGGAAGCCTATTACCTCACTAGTGGTCAGTAGGGTAACTATAACCCTGCTGGTCATGTGACTGCTGCGTTGTGTGTCTCACGCTCTGCCCCACCATCTCTCTTCTGCCACTCTTCACATCTAGACTTCAACTTCATGTTATTTTTTCATCCCTTCTATCTTTCTTTCTCTAGCCTATCCTTTTATCTTTTTCACTCCAACTGTTATATTAAAGCTGATGTTGTCGCTCTCGGTTTTATAGATCATATATACTTGCATATGGTAAGACTTGCAGTATGGTGACAGACAGCATCATTTGGCCATCATACTTCTGTGTATGTACACTACCGTTCAAAAGTTTGGGGTCACTTAGAAATGTCCTTGTTTTTGAAAGAAAAGCAAATTTTTTGTCCATTTAAATAACATAAAATTGATCAGAAATACAGTGTAGACATTGTTAATGTTGTAAATGACTATTGTAGTTGGAAACGGCTGMTTTTTAATGGAATATCTACATAGGCGTACAGAGGCCCATTATCAGCAACCATCACTCCTGTGTTCCAATGGCACGTTGTGTTAGCTAATACAAGTTTATCATTTTAAAAGACTAATTGATCATTAGAAAACCCTTTTACAATTATGTTAGCACAGCTGACAACTGTTGTTCTGATTAAAGAAGCAATAAAACTGGTCTTCTTTAGACTAGTTGAGTATCTGGAGCATCAGCATTTGTGGGTTCGATTACAAGCTCAAAATGTCCTACCTGACAGGTGGCGAATCGCATCTCTGCATGTCTGGCAGACATATCAGTGTGGATGACGGATCACCACCTCAAGCTGAACCTCGGCAAGACGGAGCTGCTCTTCCTCCCGGGGAAGGACTGCCCGTTCCATGATCTCGCCATCACGGTTGACAACTCCATTGTGTCCTCCTCCCAGAGCGCTAAGAACCTTGGCGTGATCCTGGACAACACCCTGTCGTTCTCAACTCACATCAAGGCGGTGACCCGTTCCTGTAGGTTCATGCTCTACAACATCCGCAGAGTACGACCCTGCCTCACACAGGAAGCGGTGCAGGTCCTAATCCAGGCACTTGTCTCTCCCGTCTGGATTACTGCAACTCGCTGTTGGCTGGGCTCCCTGCCTGTGCCATTAAACCCCTACAACTCATCCAGAACGCCGCAGCCCGTCTGGTGTTCAACCTTCCCAAGTCTCTCACGTCACCCCCGCTCCTCCGCTCTCTCCACTGGGTTCCAGTTGAAGCTCGCATCGCCTACAAGACCATGGTGCTTGCCTACGGAGCTGTGAGGGAACGGCACCTCAGTACCTTCAGGCTCTGATCAGGCCCTACACCCAAACAAGGGCACTGCGTTCATCCACCTCTGGCCTGCTTCGCCTCCCTACCACTGAGGAAGTACAGTTCCCGCTCAGCCCAGTCAAAACTGTTCGCTGCTCTGGCCCCCCAATGGTGGAACAAACTCCCTCACGACGCCAGGACAGCGGAGTCAATCACCACCTTCGGAGACACCTGAACCCCACCTCTTTAAGGATACCTAGGATAGGATAAAAGTAATCCTTCTGACCCCCCCCCCCCCCCCCTTAAAAAGATTTAGATGCACTATTGTAAAGTGGCTGTTCCACTGGATGTCATAAGGTGAATGCACCAATTTGTAAGTCGCTCTGGATAAGAGCGTCTGCTAAATGACTTAAATGTAAATGTAAATGTAAAACAAAAAACTTTCTTCTGAAACTCGTCTGGACAAGCCTCTTGATCTCTTTGGTGTCTCTTTCGTTACTGATTTGCCAAGAAGCTTTTGCCATGGGAACCGGAGGTTGCTAAACTTTAGATATTTTTTATCAGTGTATGGAGAGAAGAGAGAGGGCAACAAAGAGAGGGGTAAATGTTACACTAACAACCCTGTTATAATGTATTGTGAAGCATAGCAGACATTATTGGCACTTTAGTCAATAACAACTGATATTCTGTAACCAAGAAGAGGCCCTTACCTGAATCTATGGATTCTATGTCCCTCTTGTCCTCCGCTCCCACCATGCTACAGTACATGTAGTACTACTGACTAGGACTTCTTCCTCATCCATACCTTCAATTACTTTAGTTGCCTTGATGTCATACCTTATCTCCATCCTATATCCCTAACTCTCAATAGAGCGCCTTAAGCAACCCTAATAACTTTAATAACAACCCCAAAGCTGCTGTTTACCTTTCTGTTTGTATTTCCCTTTGTTTCTCCCAAAGCCCCAGAGAGAGGAGGCAACAGCAGCAGCGCCGCTGGTCTGGTCTGGGTAAAAGAGACAGACATTGTGCAGAAGGCCAGATCGATGTTCCCTAAGATTTTACTGCAGTGGTGCGCAGCCCTGTCGAGTTGTGCCGTTGAAATAGGTAAAAGGTTACACTGCTGCATCGCATCCATGCTCTTCGACAATGACAACAAGCTGTTTACGCTGAAAAGCTATACGGCACTTTAGCCGACACATTGCGCTATCATGGCACTGAGTTATGCTATTGAGCTATGGCAGTTAGCTGTTAGCTGTCCCGCTATGCTTATGGCTATAACCAGTGCTATGAAGCCATGGTGCAGGGCTGTGTCACAGAGGAGGGATGTGGAGCTGTTGGCTGGCTACACAGCAGCACTGCAATACAGCAGTGTGATGCTATGCCATTCCCACTCTGTGTTGCAGCTGTACCCTTGTCAAAGGCATCTCTCTCTGCTTCTGCAGAGCACATGGCCGCTCCTCGTGCTTCTCTCATCCTATCTGCAGTTCTGCTATCAAGTCTGTCTAACTGCCCCCGCACCCGCCCCCGCCCCCCCCCGCCGCCCCCCCGCGCCCCCGCCCCCCCCCCGCCCCGCGCGCGCCCCCGCCGCCGCGCCGCCTGCGCCGCCGCGCCCGCCGCGCCCAGCCAGACGGCCAACAGGGCGATAAAAAGAAACAACAGAAACAGCACGGAAAGGAGAAGACTGACCAAAACAAATAAGTGACATACGCCAAACCACTACCAACCACCCACAAAAACATCGAATGCACCCAAGCAACGGAAAACACCCACAACAACACACACCACCAGCAACCAGCACCAACGTATCGACACCAAACGCCACGCCAACAACCAACACACACCGACACACAACCACAACAAACAAACACACCCACAACACACCCGAGACACACACACACCACACGACATCGACACCACACCTCCAACCAACTAACACACACACCACACGACCAACACACACACCAGCAGAACCAAACATGAACCAAAGCACACACAACACCACACCAGACCAACCGCAGGACCACATAACCGCAACACACACACACACCACACACAACACAATCCACCGACCAACACTAACACGGATTCACAATACCGCACACACACACACCACACACAGGAGCACACACAACAGGCACGCACAAACAACGCCAGACACACCACAATAACCGGCAACAACCACAACACTACACGACACCACACGCCACTCACCGAGGACCACAACAACAACTGTCTCAAATTGCCACCGCAACACACTACGACTCACCAACCCCACTTAACATGTCGCCGATCAGGTCACCCAGCTAGAACAGCTAATTGTACTTCAACACCACCCCCACAAGTAACGCCTACGCAATTATCCCCACACAACATACCAACTGCTTACACAAAATAGCTGAATGCACACACCACATTAATGACGAACACAAGCAACCATATACTGTAGCACATAATAAACCTGAGCAACAAAACACAGATAAATGAAACACAACACACATACTCGTAACGTACGCATACATGTACAACCACCAAGACGAACCACCCAAAATACTGACCCCACACATACTAGGTACATACCAACCGATACTCGATAATCAACAAAACAACCTGAAAACCATATCAACATTACTGTACACAACCCACGCACAGCTGAACACACAATACCACGCATATCACACCAAACATTTACCACAACATAGTACAGACTACACAACTTGAACAACACACTTCAACTGCTACAAGCCATACGGCCATCTACTATGCCCAGTCCGTCAAACGCCAACACAAACACACGACAGCCACAACAAAAGAACACACAGCGAACTCACAATACTACGCTACACCACACACACAAAAACACAAAAACGCCGCGAGAACAACCACGGCTAAAAACGCCACCAACCAGGCCACAACACACCACACAGCAATACACCACGCGCACTGACCCTGCGCACTCCCCATCCAACACAACAACCACACCACCACAAACACACACGACCACAAGAGCACACAACAAAACACATCACACACACACACACACACACAAAGTCAAACACAACAACAAACACACAAACAAACACAACAAGACACCACAAAGTAAACTTCATTAGCACGGCAGACTAAAACACTGGCCTCAAGCAATACACTACTCATGAGATCCGGATCAGTCAGCCCTCTAACAAGCCAGATCACAAACATAGTACTCAACCACAAACCACACATTAATATATCGTCCCATAATCCACTACCAACATACTGTACTAAACACACCATTCATCAACTGTTTACACAACCCGATACTGAACAACAACATACAACCCGTTCACACACGTACAATTACAAACATTAATCATACCTACAGATAAGGACTAACACCACTTATCACCTGAGCACAATATAAATTAAACACATATCTCTGCCTGCAAAACACCAATCAATACACACCAGTATATCCAAACATTCCCGCTCTTACATCTCCAAATACATCTCCTTGTTCTGTGCTAACTAGAGTCAGTCAGGACAAAGAGCCATTCTGGGTGAGCATTTTGAGAGGCTCTGTCACCCTCAGGAAGGAGAAGCATTGAGCAGAGAGGGAGTACAGCACGTGCTGATCCCTCTGGGGACGGGATCATTTTCTCTGTCTAATCTCTTCTCTCCTTTCTATGCTCTATCCCTCTCTTTACCTTCTCTATCCCTCTCTCTCTCTGCTCTCCCTCTACCCCCTCTCTCTCTGTCTTCCCCTCTACCCCCCTCGCTCTCTGTCTCTCCCTCTACCCCCCCTCTTTCTGTCTGTCCCCCTCTACCCCTCTCTCTCTGTCTTCCCCTCTACCCCCTCTCTCACTGTCTTCCCCTCTACCCCCTCTCTCACTGTCTTCCCCTCTACCCCCCTCTCTCACTGTCTTCCCCTCTACCCCCCTCTCTCTGTCTCTCCCTCTACCCCCCCCTCTCTGTCTCTCCCTCTACCCCCCCCCCTCTCTCTGTCTTCCCCTCTACCCCCCCCCCCTCTCTGTCTTCCCCCCCCCCCTCTCTCTGTCTTCCCTCTACCCCCTCTCTCTGTCTTCCCCTCTACCCCCCTCTCTCTCTGTCTTTCCCTCTACCCCCCCCCCCCTCTCTCTATCTTGTCTCCCCCCCTCTCTGCTTTCTCAATACTGTCTCACACATGCCAGGCTTCCGGCCCAAGTGATTGGGATTTACACACCATGTGTTTCCACTGTACATGTGAAAGCCGGTGGCTCAACAAAGTGCAGAGACTGATAAGAGGTGTTTGCGCCAACAAAGTGCAGAGACTGATGAAGAGGTGTTTGCAGCCAACAAAGTGCAGAGACTGATAAGAGGTGTTGCAGAGCCAACAAAGTGCAGAGACTGATAAGAGGTGTTGCAGCCAACAAAGTGCAGAGACTGATAGAGAGGTATTGCAGCCAAACAAAGTGCAGAGACTGATAAGAGGTATGCAGCCAACAAAGTGCAGAGGACTGATGGAGAGGTGTTGCAGCCAACAAAGTGCAGAGACTGATGAGAGGTGTTGCCAGCCAACAAAGTGCAGAGACTGATAAGAGGTGTTGCAGCCAACAAAGTGCAGAGACTGATAAGAGTGTTGCAGCCAAACAAAGTGCAGAGACTGATAAGAGGTGGTTGCAGCAACAAAAGTGCAGAGACTGATAAGAGGTGTTGCAGCCAACAAAGTGCAGGACTTATGAGGGAGGTTGTTGCAGCCAACAAAGTGCAGAGACTGATGAGAGGTGTTGCAGCCAACAAAGTGCAGAGACTGATGAGAGGTGTTGCAGCCAGAGAGCTGTGTGTGTGATTGAGGTGTTGAGACAATTGTTTGGTGAGATAAAAACAGCATCTTTCATTTGAATCTATTTTTTGCAATATTATGTTTCTTAAATTGCCTCTGTTAGAAGTGGTGAACCATGTGGTTTTGTTCAGAAGTTGCACTGCAGTCATGTGTGATGGGTGTTATTCACGTTGTGATTAGGTGGAGGATCTCTAATCGAATGCAGGTCTGGAGGAACAAAGGACTTCCCTGCTGGGCTAACATGTTATCCACAGCTGCAGTGAGAGAAGGAGATAGTTGAGAGAGGGAAGTAGAGAGAGAGCACTGTGAGTATCCTGTGATTTGCTCAGTTAGGATTATCTTGATTTGAAAGATGTGTAATTCTCATGAACACTTTAATTTAATTGCAACCCTTTTCTGAGCTATGTAAGGTGTTTGTTTGGCTATCTAAGCAATAATTTTGTACACAAACTGTGTGTAGAGCAGTGGCCTCAGAGGAGTTATATATATATATTATTTTTTGTTACCTTTATTTAACTAGACAAGTCAGTTAAAGAACAAATTCTTATTTACAATGACAGCCAAACCCGGACAATGCTGGGCCAATTGTGCGCCGCCCTATGGGACTCCCAATCACAACCGGATGTGATACAGCCTGAAATCGAACCAGGGCCTATAGTGACGCCTCGTGCACTGAGATGCAGTTCCTTAGACCGCTGCGCCACTCGGGAGCCCTATACCATTAACAAGCTAGTCACCAAGGGACCCTTGGAGAGAGGGGAGAGAAGGTCATTGCCAGGTAGATGATAAGAGAATAAAAGGAGGCCTTTGTTGGCTTATATTTATACCTCTTTTTAACTGTCTCTTTAAGAAATGCATGGTGTGGTGATGCAGTGATGGGTTGTACAGTAACTGATATCAAAAGCTTACAGGGCTTATTTTAGACTTGTGTGATGGTATAAGGCTTCTGTGTGACCCTGTATGTGACTTCTGCACTCTGTACCTACTTTTATCACCTATTGATATCTACTTTCCTATGGGGAATTAATACATTCAGAAAGGATGTAATTGAAAGGACAGAAACTAAAGGAAATAAAACAACGTATCAGGACAGCGAGCAGTGTAGATTATTGATTATCCAAGCTACAGTAAATAACTGAAATTGATCAGTGGAATAGTTTTAGTTGACAACTCTGAATATGGACCTACATAAATCAATACACAGCCTGAGCCCATATCTCTTCACTCTAGGCTTAGGCTTGAAGCATTTCCTTTCTGCATTTACAGACAGCCCGATGTGATGTTAGGCTATAGTTCAAAATATAGGTCTGTGTTGATAGTAGAAAGTAATAATAGCTTTACTATGTAGTCGATTATGTTTCATGCTGACCATTCAGACTTAACCCTAAAGTAGATGTGTGGAATGCTACTGGGTGTTCTACTCTGCTGAAAACATGTCCTTTCTGGTTTCATTTTTTAACCTTTATTTAACTAGGCAAGTCAGTTAAGAACACATTCTTAATTACAATGACAGCCTAGGAACAGTGGGTTAACTGCCTTGTTCAGGGGCAGAACAACAGATTTTTACCTTGTCAGCTTGGGGATTCGATCTAGCAANTTACAATGACAGCCTAGGAACAGTGGGTTAACTGCCTTGTTCAGGGGCAGAACAACAGATTTTTACCTTGTCAGCTTGGGGATTCGATCTAGCAACCTTTTGGTTACAGGCCCAACACTCTAACCACTAGTCTATGTGCTGCCCCATGCATGAGTGTGTGAGCACGCCAGGGGCAGTGAGTGCAGTATTGGCCGGCCAGCGAAACAGAGTAGAAGCAGTGCAGGACAGGCCCTAATGCTGGTAAAAATAGGACATCATCCACAGTACAACACTCAGTACTTCCCCAGAGGGAGAAACAGTCTGACAGACAGAGAGAAATAGGCTGGAGCAGCTCATCAGTTTGCTCAATAACACACTAAGACACAGAGGCTGAACCCAGTAGTCTCTCAGAGTTGGCTCAGTCAGCAGTCTGGGTCAACAGACTGGCACACTGTTGACACCCTGTTGGTAAACTGCCGGTACACTGTTCTGTTGAAGCCTTTGTTTCTCTAAATTGCACCATTGTTAATAAATGATTAGGTAACACACATGATTGAATTATACCACAGATGATATGGTAGTTTGGATGAGTACAGATTATGATTTGGCTGAGGTCTTGGTAGAGGGGATTGATGGCTATTGAACATTTAATATGATTTACATGGTCAGGAGTTAGTCGACCTACAGGATAGTATTTTAACCACGAAGGATAGATGGATTCAGATGCAACTTTTTAACACTACTGACTCAAACTCACACAGCTCAGAGAGATTGTGTTTGTGACCAGAGAGTAGAAATGAGTTTGCTGTATAATTTTCCACAATGCCCCTGTGCAGCAACACACACAGAGTGAAATCATACACTGGTTGCTACTTATAGCCCTGAAAGGGATACCCAGAGAAAGCAGAAAGCATTTGTCTTCACAGTGGTGCAGAGTAACCTGGTAACCTCTCCCACTTCAGTTCATCCACAGGATCTCCCACTAACATTCAGACACACAAACACTGACATAGATACATTACAAACATCTGATCATACAGATACTCATTAGAACATATAAAGGAATCCTGGAAAACACTGACTTAGAGCACATACAGTGCATTCGGAAAGTATTCAGACCCCTTGACTTTTTCCACATTTTGTTCTGTAAAATGTACAATTACATACAATACCCCATAATGACAAAGCAAAACTGTTTTTTTGAACTTTTTGCAAATGTATTAAAAATAAAAACAGATACCTTATTTACATAACTAATTCAGACCCTTTGCTGTGAGGTCGAAATTAAGCTCAGGTGCATTCTGTTTCCATTGATCATCCTTGAGATGTTTCTACAACTTAATTGGAGTCACCTGTGGTAAATTCAATTGATTAGATATATTGGAAAGGCACACACCTGTCTATATAAGGTTCCACAGTTGACAGTGCATGTCAGAGCAAAACCAAGCCATGAGTTGCAGGAATTGTCTGTAGGCTCTGAGCAAGGATTGTGTTGAGCACAGATCTGGGGAAGGGTGACAAAACATTCTACAGCATTGAAGGTCCCCAAGAACACAGTGGCCTCCATCACTCTTAAATGGAAGAAGTATGGAACCACAAGACTCTTCCTAGAGCCGACTGCCCGCCAAACTGAGCAATTGGGAAGGCCTTGTCAGGGGGTGAACAAGACCCGATGTCACTCTGACAGAGCTCCAGAGTTCCTTGTGGAGATGGGAGAACATTCCAGAAGGACAACCATCTCTGCAGCACTCCACCAATCAAGCCTTTATAGTAGAGTGGCCAGACAGAAGCCACTCCTCAGTAAAAGGAAATGACAGCCCGCTTGAGTTTGCCAAAAGGAACCTAACTCTCAGCCACTGAGAAACAAGATGTTCTGGTCTGATGAAACCAAGATTGAACTCTTTGGCTGAATGCCAAGATTCACATCTGAAGAAACCTGGCACATCCCTACGGTGAAGCATGGTGATGGCAGCATCATGCTGTGGAAAGCTTTTAACCGCAGGGACTGGGAGACTAGTCAGGATCGAAGGAAAGATGAACAGAGCAAAGTACAGAGAGATCCTTGAGGAAAACCTGATCCAGAGCACTCAGGACTTCAGACTGGGGTGAAGYTTSKCCTTCAAACAGGACAACGACCCTAAGCACACAGCCAAGACAACGCAGGAGTGGCTTTGGGACAAGTCTCTAAATGTTCTTGAGTGGCTCAGCCAGAGCCCTGACTTGGACCCAATCGAAGATCTCTGGAGAGACCTGAAAAAAGCTGTGAAGTGACACTCCTTGTCCAACCTGACAGAGCTTGAGAGGATCTGCAGAGAAGAATGGGAAAACTCCCCAAATACAGGTGTGCCAAGCTTGTAGCATCATACTTTATATTTATATTTATTATGGATCCCCATTAGCTGGGGTCCAGCAACATTAAGGGAGTTTATACAATTTTAAAAACATTGCAATACATTCACAGATTTCACAGCACACTGTGTGCCCTCAGGCCCCTACTCCACCACTACCACATATCTACAGTATTAAATCCATGTGTGTGTGTGTGTGTGTGTGTGTGTGTGTGTGTATATGTTACTGTGTGTGTGTGTGTGTGAATGATTTGTCTGTGTCTATGTATGTGTTGCTTCACAGTCCCCGCTGTTTGATAAGTTATTTTTTTAATCTCACTTTACTGCTTGCATCAGTTACTTGATGTGGAATAGAGTTCCATGTTGTCATAGCTCTATGTAGTACTGTGTGCCTCCCATAGTCTGTTCTGAACTTGGGGACTGTGAAGAGACCTCTGGTGGTATGTATTGTGGGGTGTGCATGGGTGTCCGAGCTGTGTGCCAGTAGTTTAGACAGACAGCTCGGTGCATTCAACATGTCAATACCTCTCATAAATACAAGTAGTGAAGAAGTGAATCTCTCCTCCATTTTGAGCCAGGAGAGATTCACATGCATATTATTAATATTAGCTCTCTGTGTACATCCAAGGGCCAGCCGTGCTGCCCTGTTCTGAGCCAATTGCAATTTTCCTAAGTCCTTTTTNCTCTCTGTGTACATCCAAGGGCCAGCCGTGCTGCCCTGTTCTGAGCCAATTGCAATTTTCCTAAGTCCTTTTTTGTGGCACCTGACCACACGACTGAACAGTAGTCAAGGTGCGACAAAACTAGGGCCTGTAGGACCTGCCTTGTTGATAGTGTTGTGAAGAAGGCAGAGCATCGCTTTATTATGGACAGACTTCTCCCCATCTTAGCTACTACTGTATCAATATGTTTTGACCATGACAGTTTACAATGTAGTTACTCCAAGCAGTTTAGTAATCTCAATTTGCTCAATTTCCACATTATTTATTACAAGATTTTGTTGAGGTTAAGTGAATGTTTTGTCCCAAATACAATGCTTTTAGTTTTAGAAATATTTAGGGCTAACTTGTTCCTTGCCACCCACTCTGAAACTAACTGCAGATCTTTGTTGAGTGTTGCAGTCATTTCAGTCGTTGTAGTAGCTGACGTGTATAGTGTTGAGTCATCCGCATAGATAGACACTCTGGCTTTACCCAAAGTCAGTGGTATGTCGTTAGTAAAAATTGAATAAAGCAAGGGGCCTAAACAGCTACCCTGGGGAATTCCTGATTCTACCTGGGTTATGTTTGAAAGGCTTCTATTAAAGAACACCCTCTGTTCTGTTAGACAAGTAACTCTTTATCCACGTTGTAGCAGAGGGTGTAAAGCTATAACACATACGTTTTTCCAGCAGCAGACTATGATCGATAATGTCAAAAGCTGCACTGAAGTCTAACAAGACAGCCCCCACAATCATTTTATCATCAATTTCTCTCAGCCAATCATCAGTCATTTGTGTAAGTGCTGTGCTTGTTGAGTGTCCTTTCCTATAAGCATGCTGAAAATCTGTTGTCACTTTGTTTATTGTAAAATAGCATTGTATCTGGTCAAACACAATTTTTTCCAGAAGTTTACTAAGGGTTGGTAACAGGCTGATTGGTCGGCTATTTGAGCCAGTAAATGGGGCTTTACTATTCTTGGGAAGCGGAATGACTTTAGATTCCCTCCAGGCCTGAGGGCACACACTTTCTAGTAGGCATAAATTGAAGATTTATGTAATGTTCCATCCAGATTGTCAGACCCCGGTGGCTTGTCATTGCTGATAGACAACAATAATTTTTTCACCTCTTCCATACCGACTTTACGGAATTCAGAAGTACAATTCGTGGCTTTCAAAATTTGGTCCGATATATTTGGATGTGTAAGACTCAAGGCTGTAATCGCTGCCAAAGGTGCTACAACAAAGTACTGAGTAAAGTGTCTGAATACTTATGTAAACGTCATTTTATTTTTTTGTTATAAATTTGCAAACAAATCTAAACCCTGTTTTTTGCTTTGTCATTATGGGGTATTGTGTGTAGATTGATGAAGTGGGAAAAACAATTTAATCAGTTTTAGAGTAAGGCTGTAACGTAACAAAATGTGGAAAAAGTCAAGGGTTCTGAATACTTTCCGAATGCACTGTACATGTATTGAACACATGTTGAAACACACCTCTCATACTGGCAGGCAAAGGTATGCAATTACCGGTATGCACTAGTCTAGTGTAAAATAACATTTGATTGAATTTTCTTAATTTACCTTGGCATGTCAAATAGTTTTCAACCAGGACAATCAGTGAGGATAGAAAAGCATTTTAGTGGGAGAAGTGATAACCTCCTTCCCAGTTCTTGATTTGGATGGAAATAAGGGCCGGTACTCATTTTGGGTACCGGTACTGCTTATATTTAGGTGCAGAAGCTCCACAATACTTTTGAGCTAATATTCCAAAAGAGGAACAGGAGGTCAAGCAGTAGAACATTTGAGGTGTACTCAGCGCCAGTGAGCTCCTGCCCAAGTCAAGCACTGCTCCTTCCACTCTTGAGATACAGTA
The DNA here is from genome assembly GCF_002910315.2 of Salvelinus sp. IW2-2015. Lineage (NCBI taxonomy): Eukaryota > Metazoa > Chordata > Actinopteri > Salmoniformes > Salmonidae > Salvelinus > Salvelinus sp. IW2-2015. Next base: position 26,705,505 of record NC_036856.1, read on the forward strand.
ACAATATAATATCTATGGATAGCATATCTACACTGATTTCCCCATCATGTCAACAGCAGTCAGGAGATCCCTGAGAGACAACTGTCAGACGTTTTATTTTTGACACGGATATGTGTATCTAATATGACTGGGAGTGTATAACTGACTGSCAAGGAAAGCTAATGAGGAAATAAAGATAGGAAGCAAAGGTCCTCTTATCTTCAGTTCAGCTCTGTGGCATGGAAACTGCTTGGTTATCAAGACTCAATCACTGCCAACTGAAATCATGCCCTGTCAGTGTCTGCTAGTGAAGGGGGTTGCATCYGCCAGGGTTGTGTAGCAGGTAGCTATGACTTATGTTTTTGACAGTAATTTACTGATACAATATTTCACACCTGGTTATTGGTCAATAAATCACATAGCCAATACTAACAGAATTATATTTTGCTCTTGTAATGTAATCATTATGTTATAGTAGCAGTAAGAAACCACCTTGTAGATAAACTAACAGCAAGCTTCCTTCATAAGAGCTGTAACTGAAATAGCAATAAGATTTGTGCAATATAAGGTTAATATCTCTGAGAGTGTGGTTTTTAAATTAATTTGTAGAGAATAGAAACTATATGGACACTGATGTGTCCTTGTGCACATTGTCATTGTCATTTCCAGAGATAAACTTCTTTACTCAGGGAACCGCATTTTATACTCTGATAAACAGGAAAATAATCTTAATATAATTTCCTGTGTGGTAGAGCTTCACTCTATATTATTACAGGGGATTCTGTAGATATATTGGTTTGTTTTGTTTGTGGGCTACCTGGTGTGCTAGCATTCTACAACATGGCAGCTCTGAAATGCTCTGTGAACCAAGGTTATTATAGTAAARGAAAACAAATCATGAAAAGTAAATGAAAATAAACTAAAACTATACTGACAATATTATCTTTGACTCCAAAACAAACTYAAATAATAACCATAATGAATTATGTTCAGTTTGAGTTTTTTTTCTAAACTTTGGGCAAAAATCTAATGGGGTTTCAAGCTACTGAATCTGGAGGGTAAATGCTGCTAGTATATAGCCATGTTTTAAATAGTCCTAGCGTGTGCATCACTATCACGGAAAAATGTGTAGTTGGTTAACTTGATTCTTCTTACATGTACTACTTAAGTTTAAAAAATTCCTTCCACCATATTGGCGCGCTATTTCTATTAAATCCAAGTCACAGATAATGACTTAAAGATTTGAATCTAACCTTAGCCCTTGAGAACCCAACTTACGCAAGGCCACACAGCCATATGGTTCTCATTTGAACTGACCACAGCGGGGCCAATGTGTACAACTGTCACGATTGTCGTAAGAAGCGGACCAAAGCGCAGCGTGGTTTGAATACATTCTTCTAAGTTTAATGAAGAACACTTACACAAAAACAACCAAACGAATAAGACGAACGTGACCGCTATATAAACACTGTGCAAACATGCAACATAACATAGACAATAACCCACAACCCACAATACAAAACAGGCTACCTAAATATGGTTCCCAATCAGAGACAACGCAAAACACCTGTCTCTGATTGAGAACCATATCAGGCCAAACACATAGAAATATACAAACCAGACATACAACATAGAATGCCCACACAGATCACACCCTGACCAACCAAAACATAAAACATACAAAGCAAACTCTGGTCAGGGCGTGACAACAACAGTCCCGACACTCAGTCTAACGTTAATCACTGCGTGCAATGCAGTTTTAGAAAACTCAGAAATTCTTTCATATCACCAAAATTATTTTACAAATACAAAGATACACTTACTGTGCACCGTTTTAACACAGATTTCCACAGATGTGTTCTGTGTTGCACTTCCTGAGCTAATGGAAACTCGGGAGGGAACAAAAAAACCTGTCGAAACTGTGTTACACAAAAAAAAAAAAAATCTGTAGTAAAACAGCAAGTGTATCTTTTGTATTTGTAAAGTTATTTTGGATTATAATTAAGTTGAGTGTTCAAYGTTTCCAAAACCGTATAGTAATCAAGGATCAATTGTTTCTAGATAGAGCGTTTCACACTTGACAAAATAACCTCAGCTAATCAAATGGGACGTGGAATTCTCCAATATAGCATTGGAGTCATGAGAAGGGCTAACCTAACCTATGACTTGACCCATCACCTTATCAAAGATGGTGGATAAATAAGATAGTTTACTCAGGCCATTTACCATTTAAATGTTTTTTCAAGGTTCCGTCTGTGTAAGTGGGCGTTCCCTCTCTCGCGTGAGCATCCTTTCCCGCATGAGCTCATGATATCATGACACAAGGCGAGACCCAGATGCAGACACATGAGGCACATGGTTGGGGTCTTACAATATTAACTAATCCAATAGGATAAGGCAAGAGAATGGTCGTGGACAGGCAAAAGAGTCAAAACCAGTTCAGAGTCCAGAGTCAGGCAGGGGTCAAAACCGGGAAGACTATCAAAAAGAGAACGGGAAAAACACGCTGGTTTACTTGACTAACATACAAGACGAACTGGCACAGAGAGACAGGAAACACAGGGATAAATACACTGGGGAGAATAAGRGACACCTGGAGGGGGTGGAGACAATCAGGTGAAACAGATCAGAGCATGACACACAGTTCCTCCATAATATCGGGCATGCTCACAGGAGAGAGGGAACAGCTGGCTCTGGTCTACTTTGTGTCCTCTCCCTGGTCGCCATACCTGCCCGACCAGAATAGAATGTGCCAGTGAGATGTCTCGCTTTCTCTTCTGTCTTTGACCTTATGTGCAGTTGCATAAAGTAACAACCCAAAAACAAACAAAAAACAATATAACCCAAATGCCTCCTAGGCTCCCACGCATGCTTTCTGTCCCTAACACTAAACCTAAAACTGAAACTAAATAATATAAAAACGAAGTTAAACTAAATAAAAACTAGCAAATCAGAACTGAAAACTCACTGAAACTAAACTGATTTGAAAACAAAAACAAAAAAACGAATGGAGATAAAAACACAAAAATAGAATAACCTTACTGTTGACATTAGGAGCTCCCCACACTTTAATAAGAGATCTGTTGGTCAGCTAAGTTGCTGCTCAGATGAAACACCATCTGACAAGGTCACAGAGACAGGACGAGGAGGCAGTCATGATAAGCAGGCAGTCATGATGAGCTTCACCGCCATTGTTTCTGCATTTGTAGTAAACTTCTGGTTATGCGATTACATAGCTGGGATTTTCAAGGTTGATTTGTAATGAGTAATTGTGGTGGTGAATACTCTGCTCCATACCACCCAGCTGTTGGTATAGTGAAGTTGGTATAATAACTATCCCTGGAGACAATTTATGAATCAATTTGGCACATGCTATGATAGAAGAGTATTTATGTGATGAAGGAGCATGTGCAAACGTCAGTGATAAATCACATCTATGTGGAATTAGACTACCTGGAACCTCAAAGGTCCACAGCACACCATGCTGTGTTGATAACATGAACAGTATTGAACTGTCTAAAGTTGCTTTGGATAAGAGTATCTGTGTAGCCTTGAGTATCTGTTCAAGTGAAACAAATGTATGTTTGCATATGAGAAAGAGAGACAGTCGTTCAATGAGTGATTGATTTCCTGAATGACTCCCAATGGTCCAGTCAGGTCAGAATGATTCAGCCTTTTTATGATTCGAATGTTGGTTTTCCTCCATGTCCTTCTGAGTATTCCTACTTTATTTAGCACATTCTGTTATTCAAGGTAAGTATTATCAACCGATCCAAGGTTTTCTCTTCACCTCATCTGCTGTGGAGTTCTTTTGTATACATTCACACACACTCACACTACGGGCCACTCATTTAGATGTAATTATACAGTCCACGGATGTGAAAATAAAGAGCGATAAGGTGATAGTGTGTGGCTTTGGTTATCATTTCTCTTTCTGCCTGCAGAGAGGCGACGACAGGGCAAATTCCAGCCGTTCAGACGCCTGTTTGGGAAGAGGAAGAAGAAGGCAGAAGAGCGGGACTTCGATACAGCAGAGCTGAAGGCTAGCTTCACCACAGGGGAAGTGTCTAACGGAGTCATCTCAGATGATGAGACCAATCAACATCTGAGGTAAACAGGACATCTATGCATTCTGTTTGATATCATGAGAAATACTCCAGTAGTCCAGGTTGCATTTATACACTGTTCATAATGTTGTCATGAGGTCATGCAATGCAGTTGAGTTGGCTCTACATTGCCGTTTTCCCCCTATTGCTTGTACAGGTCCCACCTCAAAATGAAACAAGCTCTGAACACAGGTCTTATCTTATCAATAACTTAGACTGCATGGACTTGAGCCACACCCATACCACAGAGAAAGCCTATAATACTATTTCCACTAAGACCCAACGTGGATCCCACATATATTATCATGTGGTTTCTCGTTTGGCATGCAATGTTATCTATTTTTGAGTCGGCAGATTCGACTAAATCTCAGTCTGGTGAGAAAGGGGTGCAGTTCAGTTGAAATGTGGTCTATAAACTGCTTGACTGACTTTTAGATTTTAATTGGTGAAGTTTAGAGTGTGTGAAATGGTTTCTGTTTGTGCAAATTAATTTGCTCAGGGATACTACATCTTGTCAGGAATTAATGAGTGACTGACTGTATTAGCATGCTATAACTGTAGCTCCCATTATGTCTTTGCAGGGAGCTGAACCCCATTGGGTCTCAAGCCCTCTCCCACGACAGTGTGTTTATCCCAGAGGAAGCAGTACAGGACCTCAGCCCAGAACAAACCATGTCCCAGGAAAACGTCTCCGATAAAGTCAGGAACTTGCAGGTGGGCCTTAAACACACGGGCACACACACATTCAGATGTATGTTCACAGTCTTGGTTGATGACTCAAAGTCAGCTGTTGCTCCCAGATAACAGACACTTTAACGTTACTGCTGTCTTCAATATCTAACACCAAACCCAAAGTGTGTGTGTGTGTGTGTGTGTGTGTGTGTGTGTGTGTGTGTGTGTGTGTGTGTGTGTGTGTGTGTGTGTGTGTGTGTGTGTGTGTGTGTGTGTGTGTGTGTGTGTGTGTGTGGAAAATGCAGCGGCAGATAGCACAGAATATCAAGTTTGGCCAGAAGCCCCCCTCTCTGAGGAAGAGTGAGGGAGACGAGGGCAGCTCGGATGAAGAGGAGGTGCCCAGTAGCCCTCTGAGGGTCTTAGCCCAGGTGGAAGCTGAGCCAGTGGACACAGAGCCAAAGGTAATAGCGGATCATTAATTGCATAATCTTTGGTTCACTGTTAGCTTATAATGATACAGTATTAACTCAAAGAATTTGTGTTGGAAATATAGGAAGAGAATGAAAATGTTATGTTTCTATGACAACCAGGGGGCCAGTCGGGACCAAGAGGCCGGTGAGAGCCATGGAGCTCCCCAGGCTGAAGCCCCCAGCACTCCAGTGAAATCTCCCATGTCCAAACAAGTTCTTCCAGCCATCGGCACCATTGAGTCCATCGACCTGGATGGAGTCACACAGTCTGTCCCTCGGCTGGACAACACCGCTGCCAAGCATAAGCTGTCTGTCAAACCCAAAAAKCAGAGGATCTCCCGCAAGCACCACCGGTATACACAGGTGAGAGGGGGTCATGGTCCTTACAGTTGGTGGTCTTTCTTTGGTTTTAATGTGCATACATAGAATTGTCATGTAGACTGAAAATAGTGAGATAAAGCTCAACAATAGAAAATCAAAATCAAAATACGTAATTCTTTTCAGGATCTGCAAGAGGTGGATATCCCTGGCATACAGCAGGAGGAGAAAGATGCAGCAGACAGCCAAAACAGGAACGCTGAGGAGGAGACACCCCCAGAGAAAACCCACAAGCAGAAACTGCAGGAGGAGGAGAGATGGGAGTCCAGGAGAAAGAGAGAACTGGCGGAACAGAGGCACAGAGAGGAAGAGGAAGATAGGAAGAAGAAAGCAGAGGAGTGGCGGCTGTGTGAGTTAGAGGAGGAGCGATGTTGCAAACAAGAGGGACGTATACTTAAAAAGGAGGAGGAAAGGAGGCAGAGAGAGGAGATGGAGAGGAGGATGAAAGAAGAAGAGGAGAGGAGGCAGAGAGAGGAGATGGAGAGGAGGATGAAAGAAGAAGAGGAGAGGAGGCAGAGAGAGGAGATGGAGAGGAGGATGAAAGAAGAAGAGGAGAGGAGGCAGAGAGAGGAGATGGAGAGGAGGATGAAAGAAGAAGAGGAGTGGAGACAGAGAGAGGAGATGGAGAGGAGGATGAAAGAAGAAGAGGAGAGGATAGAGAAAGAAGAAGAAAGAAGGATGAGAGAAGATTTGGAGCTTATGCAACGAGAGGAGAAGGAGAGGACACTGGAGGAAGAGGAAAAGAAGAAAGAGGAAGAGGAAAGAAGTAGGAAAGAAGAAGAGAAGAGGAAGCAGTGTGAACTGGAGGCAGAGCATCTTCGTGTAGATGAGGAAAAGAGACTAAAAGAGGCAGAAGAGGAGGAAGAGAGAATGAAAAAGCAGGTGAAGAAAAAGAGAAAACTGCTTGCAGAGGAGGAGAGGAAGAAAAATGAGGAGGAGGAGGAGGAGAAGAGGCTGTGTGCAGAAGCGGCTGCGAGCAGCTCTGACCCTGAGAGGAAGAGGAGGGCAGAGGAGGTGCGCTGGAGAGAGATGGAGAAGAGACAGAGGCCGTTCACTGTCAAAGGGTCCTCTGGGGAGAAGCAGATCCTGTTCCAGAAGGTCAACCTAACGCCTGTTATACCGGCCTCCAGTCAGCCGGGGAGCGCTGTGACTGAACACAGAGAGAGAGCTGACTCGCCCACCCTCCTGTCCTCTCAGTATGTCCGCCACACAGCCATCCTGGTGACAGGTGCCCAGCTATGTGGGACTGCTGTCAACCTGGACCATATCAAAGAAATCGCTTGTAAGTCTCTCCTGGGTCTGGCAGATGAAAAGAAAGCTACCATGGAAACCCCACCACCAACCAAGAGCAAGACCCCACCAGTACGCAAGTCTGGAAAAACCAAATCCCTCAGTGAGTCCACAGACCAGTCCAGTGCAGCCGTTCTTGCAGAGTGGGCCAGTATCCGCTGCAAGATATTTAAGGGGGCGGAGGAGGGGAAGTATGAGGAATACCCTGACCCCCATAGCCAAAGCCGACCCAGCAGTGAGGACCAGAGTCCGTTTCCCCATACCAACCTCAGGAAGACCATGTCCGCCAGCGCCAAGTTCTCTATCACTCCGGCCAGGAAGAAGTTTGCCGACTCCAGCAGGAACTCTGAGGTGTTGAATCCGGAAGAGAAGGAAGGAGGAAGCCCAGCCTCTGCTCTCTCCAACATCTCCTCCAGCACCTCTGTTCCCCCTGCAGCCTCACCAGCCCCAGGCAGCAAAGCCCAGAGCAGTGGTGGTAAGACCGTCCGGATCGCAGCCAGAAAAGGGGAGTGCATGTTTGCCAAAGACCTCCCATCGTTCATAGTCCCCAGGTCTTCCCAGTGGTCCCCCAGACCTGAGGGGTCAGTGACAGACGCTGTGAGCCTGGGAGGAGAATCAGAGGACTCTGACGGCCGGGAGGAAGGGAGGGAGCAGGGCCAGCCCTCTCCTTTTGGGATCAAGCTGAGGAGGACCAACTACTCCCTCCGCTTTCACAGTGATCAGTCGACAGACAAGAGGAAGAAGAGGTACAGCGCCGGTGACAGCTTCAACGGTGTCCCTCCACCTCTGACCCCCATTGACCCTGACTCTGACACCTCAGTGTTCTCTGATAGATCCAGCCCTGCGTCTCCACTCAGAGAGAGCATTCCTGGGGAAAAGCCTGGACGTATGGTTGTATGTCTTCCAAAGCCCCGTGTCCAAGCAGGCAAGTCTCCCACCCCTTCCATGCACAGCAAGGAGGAGAAGCCGTCCAAACCCTCACTCTACCAAAGACCGAGCACATCCCCTAAACCTGCCACCCCTCCCCCCTCTCCACTCCCCAAGGTGGGCAGAGGGGGTTCAAGCGATGCAGTGGTCCAGAGGACGAGGGTGGGGGCTGATTCAGCTGGCCATGAGGAGCGAGATGAGAGGAGGGAAAAAACCTCAGCTGTGGTCCAGRTCCACAGGAACGGCCAGGGACAGGGCCAGGGGGGTCAGGGGGTGGAGGAGCCCAAGGAGAAGAGGTCCTTCTTCCCCTCCATCAGTATGCCCTGGAGGGAGAAGGCTGACAGGAAAACGGAGCTCATCAGGAAAGGTTAGTGTCACCTTGGGAAGCGCATGTGCTGCTAGTGCTCCAATCTCCATGACAGAGATTTTATGGATTTTTTAAGCGAGTAGGGATGTCACACCTGCATTTTAATTACTTGAGTGATTTGGTGTGTATGATGTTAAGTATGATGGTTGTCTCATCTCACCACTTACAGAAGGGAAGCCATCGCTGCAGAGCAGGCACTCGTTAGACAGCGTACGGGTCCAGGACAAGGAGGCGGGGCCTCCGTGGATCACACTGGCGCTGCAGAAACAGAAGGGCTTCAAGGAGCACCAGCAGAGCCGAGACGAGCGCCGCAGCAATAGAGAGGCCAAACTGCCTGAGAAACAGGCCAAAGACAAAGACAGCGTATGTTACTGCACTTTAACACACATTACTGTCCTTACCTTCATACCATTATGATTATGATTATGCAGAGAGAGAAATGCATTCAGGGCAGTAGGAGAGACTGGGACAGTCTGCTAAAAGGTACATGTGTTTCACAGTGTGTGTTGGTTAGTCCTTCAGAGGGTAAGGGGAGTGGAAACACCAGCCCTCCCAAATCACAGACACCGGAGGAAGCCAAGAGACCAGACACCCTCCTGGGCTGCTTTGAGCGCCGGGACCACCTGAAGAAAGCCAACACTCTGCCCAGCACAGTCACAGGTAAGAGCTTTCATATTCACAACTGTTTGTCATCACACTTTCCCAAGATCACATCAAACATTTAGGATATCTCACATATGAAACATGATTCTATTACATCTGGATCAACATAATCAAACAAATCTGTTATCAAACTTGTGTGGATTATACACTTTTATGGTGTCCTCAGCATGCATTATAACCCTTTCTCTCTGGGTCTTGTGTTACAGTTGATATTGCAGACTCCACACCATCGCCCCCTGCAGTGAAGGAGGTGACCAAGCGCTTCCCGTCCACTGACTCTCCCCAGGTGTCCACTGAGCCGGCCTGGTTAGCTCTGGCCAAGCGCAAGGCCAAGGCCTGGAGTGACTGCCCTCAGATTATCAAATAACCTCCTCTCTAACCTCTACACTGCATCAGTACTGTACACACACTGCCCATGAACTTTGACCCCTGTCCCAAACCATCCCGACCTCTCCTCTCTGCCCCTGATCTGCCCCTGCACTCTAACCTCAACCCAAGCCTCAACCCAAGCCTCCCCCCCATTTCACCATAACCATGTACTTGTATGATTAAAAGTGTGTTTCACATTCATAATATAAACACAGTCACACATTTACAAACACGAACACTCCGTACAAGCATGCACTTATACAAACACCTGAAAACACAAACTTTAAGATTACCTGGCTGTATGTTATCAACTATATGATATCTTCCAACAAGTCAAAAGATCCTACAGTAGCCAATCATGGCCACTGCTGGCCATTGCAATAGCCAATCCCAACCCTTACTTCCCAACAGTAGCCAATCAAAGCACCACGGCTGTAAATAGATCATGCACTTAACATAATACAAGAAAAAAAAGCTTATGTATTGAAAAGATCAATCCCACAGGTCTGAAAAAGGATATAGATTCTTCATTCAAGGGTACTTTGGGAACAGTGTTTTAAGGGCTACCAGTAACCAATAAACCAACATGACAGATGATCACCCAGTTGTATCACCCTTAGAACAACAATATTTCTGTTACCTTTTCTCGTGGGTATTATTTCAAGCACTGATTTTAACAGTGATGAAACAATATATTTGTAATCTCTGAGCCTTGTCTGCGATGTACAAAAGCTTATTTTTTTAAACTTGTATTCAAAAGCAGTACTTAGTATAACTATTCTCACTGTGCCCGTGATGACTGTGACAGCTGTCTAAGATACTATATTGCAAAAAAAAKCWAAAAAAATCCCTTAACAAAGTTGTTTGAAAATCACCGCAGTTTGTAAAATAACAGTAAAATCTGTCATAATCAAATGTGGACTGCACTGAAACACAGCACTAAAGACCAAGGTTCAGGTGGTTGTGAATTGCACAGTATTCTCAGCATTCTAATGTGTCATGGATTTTGCTTTGCTATGGAAAGAGACTACCTGCCTGCTGTAACATCCCATGTGCTCAAGTCACCGCTAGTGTGATGATCCATAAGGCCTTTACATGGTCCTCCAGCATTTGGAAAGTCACATTCTCTGAATCCCATCATTAGACAAGTTAAACTATATCACATCCTCTTAATTTACCTCAATGTGATTTGAACCAATAGCCCTGCTGTGAGAACCTCTGCTGGGCTGTCTGTTGGTGACTGACAGCAAATGGATATTTCTTCCATCATTATCTTCCTCTCACTACTCAATGTAATGATCTGTATGTATGGATGTATGTTAGAGGCGGTTTTACCAGGACATTGGTCAGAAAGAAGCCTGTAAGGCTCAGTCAGTCACTTTGTCATTTATTTACCTATTTTTTACCTTTGGTCGTATGCAATAGTGTAGTGTACACAGTGTTGTATGAAAAAAGATTTGGGGTAATAATTGCACTTTTTTGTCCCACTTAAAAAAGGTATTCATGYGAACATCTTTAAAGTGATGCAAATGTTATGAATTATAAATGAAATACTGATGTCTGAACTCAAAGCCTCAAGTCATATTCCTCCAACAAATTAGTATCAATACTTTGCATTTGTTTCCTATATTATTCTTTAATATTATAACATAGTACAAAAATACATGATGTCATACATGTCATCTCAGGAAACAATTTGAGCTCATCTGTCGGCTCCACACAAGTACACAAAGTCATTGCGTCATTCGACCACCAGGAGCGCTGCCACACCACAGGAGAGGAGCTCCCTGGGCAAAGAGAGGCTCTCAGAGTTCCATTCTCTCCATCCAGAACACACAGGGTCCCATCTGTGGAGGCCAGGCCCACCAATGTACCTTCCATACCTCAGGGTGACCCCTCAAACACACAGGGGCTGGAGTACACCCTCTGGTAACGCCACATCAATGAGCCGTCAGCACAGTTCAGACAGTACACACACCCGTCATGTGACCCACACACAATGCTCTGCTTGTCTGGTATGATGCATGGCGATGAGAAGATGAGAACACTGCCCTTGGTCACATACTGCCACAGCTGCAGAAAACACAGTATTAAAGATGAAACACATAAGTGAACAATATCAATAGTTAACAAGTTGTAAGTCGCTCTGGATAAGAGCGTCTGCTAAATGACTTAAATGTAAATGTAAATGTAGTTACTTGGTGAAAATGAAGATGTTAAAGAGAAAGACTAAAAATTGACATTATCTTAGTGCCAGTTCTTCCTCTCACCATTTTCCCTGTGTGGGTGAGGCAGCAGATGTTTCCATCCACAGAGCCGATGATTAGGTTTCCAATGAAGCCGCTTGGGATGGAGAAAAATGTAGTCTTCCTGGAATACATCTACAGGACAATACCAGTGTCCTGAAACAGAAAAAAAGTTTTAATATTTTTTCCTTCACACACAAGCATCTGTGATTTTTGCAGGCAAGAAGGCATGGACACTCACAGGATGGAGACAGAGGAAGTTTCCACCAAGGGTGGCGACACACTGCTGTCAGAGAGGGATGGAGACAGGGTGAGGAGAACACATCTCCACTCCCACAGTGGTGCGTCCACACACACTGCCAAARCTAGAATACACACAAAAACACAATTATACAGTACTGAGCATGTGATGCAAGATTTACACTTGAAAGAAAGGTACGCACGCACGCACGCACACACAGAGACTGGAGTCTTTCTCTCAGTGCAGATCTCTTAGGGCTCCCGAGTGGTGCAGCGGTCTGAGGCACTACATCTCAGCGCTTGAGGTGTCACTACAGACACCCTGGTTCGAATCCAGGCTATAACACATCCGGACGTGTTTGGGAGGCCCAGGGCAGCACACAATTGGCCCAGTTTGGCCGGTGTAGGCCGTCATTGTGAATTTGATCTTAACTGACTTGCCTAGGTAAATAAAGGTTAAAAATGAAAACATTGGACACTGAACCTGCTCTTTGCCTCTGGTAGATCTTCATAACTTCCCCCATAGACACTTTCCCTGAAGAAACACACTTCATTTACACCAGAAAAATACCCACCCACTGGAAAAATATATATATATAWTTTTTTTAATGCTACTTTTTTTCATGGAACTCAGACAGGCCTTCAACTTACAATTGAAAGTTGTAATAGTGAAATGCACAAGATGAAACTTCGAAATTGGGTAGTGCAGCACCAGTTTTCCTTGTCATGTTAGTTATTGCATACCTTGGAGAGCTATTTATAACTTGCCAGAAATGTCCAGATCAACTAGCCCATGTCAGCTAACGTTTTATAGCTATTTTTTTGCCCATTTATAAGTAATGTTTGAGTCACTTAAATATCACCTGAATACATATTATAAACTCWGCAAAAAAATAAACGTCCTCTCACTGTCAACTGCGTTTATTTCAGCAAACCTAACATTTGTAAATATTTGTATTAACATAAGATTCAACAACTGAGACATAAACTGAACAAGTTCCACAGACATGTGACTAACAGAAATMGAATAATGTGTCCCTAAACAAAGGCGGAGTCAAAATCAAAAGTAACAGTCAGTATCTGGTGTGGCCACCAGCTGCATTAAGTACTGCAGCGCATCTCTTCCTCGTGGACTGCACCAGATTTGCCAGTTCTTGCTGTGAGATGTTATCAAACTCTTCCACCAAGGCACCTGCAAGTTCCCGGACATTTCTGGGGGGAATGGCCCTAGCCCTCACCCTCCAATCCAACAGGTCCCAGACGTGCTCAATGGGATTGAGATCCGGGCATTTCGCTGGCCATGGCAGAACACTGACATTCCTGTCTTGCAGGAAATCACGCACAGAATGAGCTGTATGGCTGGTGGCATTGTCATGCTGGAGGGTCATGTCAGGATGAGCCTGCAGGAAGGGTACCACATGAGGGAAGAGGATGTCTTCCCTGTAACGCACAGTGTTGAGATTGACTGCAATGACAACAAGCTCAGTCCGATGATGCTGTGACACACCGCCCCAGACCATGACGGACCCTTCACCTCCAAATCGATCCCGCTCCAGAGTACAGGCCTCGGTGTAACGCTCATTCCTTCGACGATAAACGCAAATCCGACCATCACCCCTGGTGAGACAAAACCGCGACTCGTCATGAAGAGCACTTTTTGCCAGTCCTGTCTGGTCCAGCGACGGTGGGTTTGTGCCTATAGGCGACCTTGTTACCGGTGATGTCTGGTGAAGACTGCCTTACAACAGGCCTACAAGCCCTCAGTCCCACCTCCCTCGGCCTATAGTGGACAGTTTGAGCACTGATCGAGGGATTGTGCGTTCCTGGTGTAACTCAGGCAGGTGTTGCCATCCTGTACCTGTCCCACAGGTGTGATGTTCGGATGTACCGATCCTGTGCAGGTGTTGTTACACGTGGTCTGCCACTGCGAGGACGATCAGCTGTCCGTCCTGTCTCCCTGTAGCACTGTCTTGGGCGTCTCACAGTATGGACATTGCAATTTATTGCCCTGGCCACATCTGCAGTCCTCATGCCTCCTTGCAGCATGCCTAAGGCACGTTCACACAGATGAGCAGGGACCCTGGGCATCTTTATTTTGGTATTTTTCAGAGTCAGTAGAAAGGCCTCTTTAGTGTCCTTACTTTTCATAACTGTGACCTTAATTGCCTAACATCTGTAAGCTGTTAGTGTCTTAATGACCGTTCCACAGATGCATGCTCATTAATTGCTTATGGTTCATTGAACAAGCATGGGAAACCGTGTTTAAACACTTTACAATGAAGATCTGTGAAGTTATTTGGATTTTTACGAATTATCTGTGAAAGACAGGGTCCTGAAAAAGGGACGTTTCTTTTTTTGCTGAGTTTACATGGCAAATTGTATAGAATTGCAAAAACAGAATGCTATAAAACTGCTACATGTTCTCTGCACCCCATGACAAAATGTGTAGAATTGCAGGAGATAAGCTTTAAACCTAAAAATATATCTCCTCCAACAAGACGGGAGTGAACAGTGCTTGTGCCCATAGAAATAGACGTGGGTTAGGAGATGTTCCCCAGCGCTGGAAGGGAGCCCGGAGTCAAAAAGTTTGGGAACCCCTGGTCTAGAAGATACACCCTATCCATCCCACCTATAAACACCTGTTCTTCCTCCTGAGTAACAACACAGCCATCCTCATCTCTTACTTCAACTGTGGTCTCCATCAGAGGAGGACCAAGCTGCACAGAGGATTCAGTCCTGTGAGGCGAGCACAAAAACTACATTATGCAAGAACAATTGGATAAATTGAGTAAAAGGTACCTCTGTACTCATATCACTGAAACAGAAGAGCTAGTGCTATAACTACATGATCAGGGTTCAGGGCTGACTCACATCAGTAGACTGCAGGAGGCTCTCTGGGAAGTGCTAGCAGCAGGCCCAGCAGAACACCTCAGTGATGCCATAGATGTTGTGAGTCCATTTCCCATGCTGCCTCCAGCTACGGAGCAGGGCTGGGGAGGGACAGGCCTCGCCCCACAGGGCTAACACACACAGAGAAAAGCCAGCAGAGAGGATCTCTTCCTGCACGACAAGCCTGACAAAACATCCAAGCAGGGTGGGAGTCACCAGAGGGAGACAAGACACAAAATTACCACATGCAACAACAAAAAGCAACAAAAGGCTTGATAAGTTACTCTCATCCCACTGTCATATTTACCTCTTTTTTTCACCTTTATTTAACCAGGTAGGCAAGTTGAGAACAAGTTCTCATTTACAATTGCGACCTGGCCAAGATAAAGCAAAGCAGTTCGACANTTCCTACCCATAATTGACTATGGCAATATAATGTATTGTAGTCACAATGTATTGTAGTCACATCCAAAATTATTGGCACCCTTGATAAAGATAAGAAATAAAGACTATAAAATAGATAATACAAGTACTGATCTATTTTCTTTTATTTAACCTTTATTTAACCAGGTAGGCAAGTTGAGCAAGTTAAGTTCTCATTTACAATTGCGACCTGGCCAAGATAAAGCAAAGCAGTTCGACACATACAACKACACAGAGTTACACATGGAGTAAAACAAACATACAGTCAATAATACAGTAGAAAAATAAGTCTATATACAATGTGAGCAAATGCGGTGAGATAAGGGAGGTAAAGGCAAAAAAAGGCCATGGTGGCAAAGTAAATACAATATAGCAAGTAAAACACTGGAATGGTAGATTTGCAGTGGAAGAATGTGCAAAGTAGATATAGAAATAATGGGGTGCAAAGGAGCAAAATAAATAAATACAGTAGGGGGAGAGGTAGTTGATTGGGCTAAATTATAGATGGGCTATGTACCGGTGCAGTAAACTGTGAGCTGCTCTGACAGCTGGTGCTTAAAGCTAGTGAGGGAGATAAGTGTTCCCAGTTTCAGAGATTTTTGTAGTTCGTTCCAGTCATTGGCAGCAGAGAACTGGAAGGAGAGGCGGCCAAAGGGAGAATTGGTTTTGGGGGTGACCAGAGATATACCTGCTGGAGCGCGTGCTACAGGTGGGTGCTGCTATGGTGATCAGCGAGCTGAGATAAGGGGGGACCTAGCAGGGTCTTGTAGATGACCTGGAGCCAGTGGGTTTGGCGACGAGTATGAAGCGAGGGCCAGCCAACGAGAGCGTACAGGTCGCAGTGGTGGGTAGTATATGGGGCTTTGGTGACAAAACGGATGGCACTGTGATAGACTGCATCCAATTTATTGAGTAGGGTATTGGAGGCTATTTTGTAAATGACATCGCCAAAGTCGAGGATCGGTAGGATGATCAGTTTTACAAGGGTATGTTTGGCAGCATGAGTGAAGGATGCTTTGTTGCGAAATAGGAAGCCAATTCTAGATTTAACTTTGGAGACAGTTGTCTTGTGTTTCTTAAATAGCACGAGCCACTCAGTTGGGCATTTTCTTAATTACCGTGGGGCACTGGTGGAAAAAGTACTACATTTTCATACCTGAGTAAAAGTAAAGATACCTTAATAGAAAATGACTCAAGTAAAAGTGAAAGTCACCCAGTAAAATACTACTTGAGTAAAAGTCTAAAAGTACTTGGTTTAAAATATACTTAAGTATCAAAAGTAAATGTAGTTGCTAAAATATACTTAAGTATCAAAAGTAAAAGTACAAATAATTTAAAATTCCTTATATTAAACAAACTAAATTATTTTTGTTACCGTTAACCAGGGTCACGCTCCAAAACTCAGACATAATTTATAAGTAAAGCATTTGTGTTTAGTGAGTCCACCAGATCAGAGGCAGTAGGGATGACCATTGATGTTCTCTTGATAAGTATATACATTTGAGCATTTTCTGTCCTGCTAAGTATTCAAATTTAACAGGTTTTGGGTGTCAGGGAAAATTGATGGAGTAAAGAGTATGTACTTTTCTTTAGGAATGTAGTGAAGTAAAAGTAAAAGTTGTCAAAAATATAAATAGTAAAGTACAGATACCCCAAAAAACAACTTAAGTAGTACTTTAAAGTATTTTGGGGCGTTCCTATAAGACGTAGAGTCGCAAGCTAGCGCGAGGTCGCGCTCTTTGAAAGGAGGGAGTAGTGTAACGACCCTGGGTTTATAAGCGCGTATATCGACTATTCCGCTTGAGCATGCTCTTAGGGCAAAATCGATAGCGCGCTGGACTTCGGGCTAGAAGGTCGAGGGTTGAGACACGCTCCCTGCCTGCTTCATTACAGTACGTTTTGTCGCATGAAGATGACAGCATGTAGAAAATATTGCGTCACATCGTGAAATATCCAATCATAATTTAGTATTTTATTGCGGCAAATTTGAACTTTTTTCACGTCGCGGTCGACGTCCGTTAATCTCGAAAACTCGACCCTTGTTACCTACGTCTGGTTTTCGAGACTAACGTAAGACGTCCGTCGGCTTTGGACCCGAAGAGAACCAAACGAATGAGGGGGAAAAAGTGCTTGAATTGTAATGTTAAATTGATAAAAACGTTGTCTGACGACATGGATGACGTGGTCAAAAATAAGCTTAAGAGCAATGCCAAGATTTACAGTAACACTTTGGAGCGAATAGTTCAAAAGGTATGTGGAACATGTGCCGATAGTTACCTAAATAATTAACGTTAACCGTGGTAGCCAGATGCCTGCTAGTATTGTAGTTAGCTAGCTAGTGTTCTTCTGACGATGTGGTTAGATAATCAAACATATTAGCAAAGACACCCTATTGATGTTCTCTAACCCAGCTAGCGTTAGCCAACAAGTAGTAGTAGCACAGAGCAGAGGCACATTTTTGAAATCGTATTATTGTAACTAACTAGTTACTAGTCTCTCTCGCCAACTAGCCTTCTTTTACTGTCCCCCTTGAGGCCACGGGACGAAATGCACAAGCAATGCACCCTCTCATCAAATGTTATTTGTCACATACACGTGTTTAGATGTTAGTGCGGGTGTAGCGAAATGCTTGTAAGCAATGTCACTCTGTACTACTAGGCCTGTAACAGATGAAACCTCAGAATGTGCCAGTATTTACACTTTTCCTTGACAACAGTATTCAAAGCTGCATGACAATGGGACTGAGGTGAACCTGGAGGACATAACACCCCAAGGTAAACAACAGTCCGTTTATGGTTACACTAGTTAGCTAAGAATACTTAAACTCCAGTGTCCATGTTATGTCCATGGACACGAGTTAATTATCCTTATCTATGGTTACACACATGATCTGCTTCTCAGTACTTGAATAATTGTTTAGCCTTGTCAACAACGATATACAGTAGCTAGTTTTATATTAATGGGTACAAATTCTGCACTCAACCGAATTGGCTCAATGTTCTGATGTTTTCATGTGTCTTGTCATTGGATGGAGAAGAGGTGATAGTATGCATGGTCAAGTCAGAGTTGGAGCTATCAAACCTGGGATTGTCAAAGGTTTGTAAGATATGACGTTATGTACTGCAGCTAATTATTTTAGACCCACTTGGTACTTTTTCTGAGGGATCTCTTACGTTTCTGGATCACACTCACACCTCTTACTCCACCTCCTCTTTAGAGTGAAGTTGACCTGGCAGAGCTGTCACTAGGAGGTAGGAACTACAACACGTTGTTTCTCTGTGAGATTTGCACTGAAGCGTTACAGATTCTGCAATATAAATGTAAAGGTACTTTCTGCTAAAGTGGGAACATTGCCTTTACATTTCAATCACACTGTAAAGCTGAACTTCCGCGATGTGGATTGAATATAGCCCTTAATTGTTAAATTGATCTGAAGGTATATTTGTCATATATTTTTGTTATTTCAGATATTTCTGAAATACACAGGCCACAGAACACCATTGGAGACTTCCAGGTACATATGGCGACAACTGATTGTGGGCAGAACAGATCTGTCTTTTTGGAGACTTGTCTAACCAGATGTTAACACCCCACATTACTATAGCCATGGTTGGGGAGTAACGGATTACATGTATTATTATTATTTTTATTTTTTATGGTAACTGTAATACATTACATTACCAGCAAAACTATTGTAATCAGATTACAGATACTTTTGAAAAACTAGATGATTACTTCGAGGATTACTTTTAAATTCAGAAAGGATGTTTGTGAAAAAATATATTTTGCCACTTCTCAATGACATTCAAATCAGCATWAAAAAATGTGCAAGTTTTAAGTTTGTTCCACCTGAGCAAGTCTGACCACAAGTCAGAGACCACTATGATGACACACCAAATGTGTTTGATGGATCACAGGAAAAGAGCAGGAATAGGCTTTTGTGGGCTACAGTCCAAGCTATGTCTTCCAATGGCGCGACTGCTTTTGGCATCCAAAAATTATCCAACTTGAATAAATGCTTGGAGGTAAGGATGATAGCAGTGGTGTAGTCTACGGCGATACGGATTTCACTTATTATTGATATCTACATAGCGCATTGATGTAAATCGCACGGCTACTCTCTGATTTAGCTATTTGCGCCTTACAGATTGTGGTTGTTGTGGATGGCTGTTCACAAATCTAAATGTGTATTTGAACCCAATAATGGTTGAATTCAAGAAGTTTAAGCTGCCTATCAATCATTGTTTAAGAAACCAGTGGAAAGCCAGGGGAAAATGCACTCTTGCAACAGCTGCATAGTGCGGATCCCAGCCTATGGAATAAAAATGGGGCTTTTATCGTTCAGTCTAAATCATGCTGATTTAAAAAAAAAAAGTAAATCCATAGGCGTAATGGACACACGCTCAAACTCGCACACTTTTTATAGACTTAAAGGGGCGATCTGTAGTTGCTACATCCATTTTTGGACTTAAATCATATATTAATATAAACATATAATTTAATGTAGTAGAAAGCGATGGGTTAGATTGAAGAAGCCTACATAACCAACCCATAAAGTAAAATTGAGCATCCATATATGGCCAGCTATGTAAACTTTAACATTGATTTATCCTGCAATAGATGTCATTCAATTAGAAACACATCTTTTTGTCTTCTTCTAATGCCTCTTAAGGGGAAAGTAATCTAAAAGTAACTGAATGTAATCAGCTTATGTTACTGAGTTTGTAATCCAAACATTACTGATTACAATTTTGGACAGGTAACTGTAACGGATTACATTTGGAAAGTAACATCCCCAACTCTGACTGTAGCTTATGTACTTATGTTTTTCAACAGATGGACATCTCATACCACCAGGATGATCACAACAATGATTGTGTAGATGAGGGTGCTGTCACTGTCAACAGTAATGATTCTGTTATGCAGCAGGCTGCAGAGAACAGCCACTGTAAGTAAATGATTTGAACATTAACCATAGTGACCTATGTACACTACCGTTCAAAAGTTTGGGGTCACTTAGAAATGTCCTTGTTTTTGAAAGAAAAGCAACATTTTTTTCCATTAAAATTACATCAAATTGATCAGAAATACAGTGTAGACATTGTTAATGTTGTAAATGACTATTGTAGCTGGAAACGGCTCATTTTTAATGGAATATCTACATCGGTGTACAGGGGCCCATTATCAGCAACCATCACTCCTGTGTCCCAATGGCACATTGTGTTAGCTAATCCAAGTTTATCATTTTAAAAGGCTAATTGYTCATAAGAAAACCCTTTTGCAATTATCTTAGCATAGCTGAAAACTGTTGTCCTGATTTAAAGAAGCAATAAAACTGGCCATCTTTAGACTAATTGAGTATCTGGAGCATCAGCATTTGTGGGTTCGATTACAGGCTCAAAATGACCAGAAACAAAGATCTTTCTTCTGAAACTCGTCATTCTATTCTTGTTCTGAGAAAAGAAGGCTATTCCATGCGAGAAATTGCTAAGAGACTGAAGATCTCGTACAATGCTGTGTACTACTCCCTTCACAGAACAGCGCAAACTGTCTCTAACCAGAATAGAAAGAGTGGGAGGCCCCGTTGCACAACTGAGCAAGAGGACAAGTACATTAGTGTCTAGTTTGAGAAACAGACGCTTCACAAGTCCTCAACTGGCAGCTTCATTAAATAGTACCCGCGAAACATCCAGTCTCAACGTCAACAGTGGAGACGACTCCGGGATGCTGGCCTTCTAGGCTTGTCCTCTTGCTCAATTGTGCACAGGGGCCTCCCACAGATAATCCATAAAAAATCTGCCGTTTCCAGCTACAAAAGTCATTTACAACATTAACAATGTCTACACTGTATTTCTGATCAATTTGATGTTATTTTAATGGACAAAAAACGTGCTTTTCTTTCAAAAACAAGGACATTTCTAAGTGACCCCAAACTTTTGAACGATAGCGTATGTATTGAGCATGTCAAAGTAAACATATAAAATACAATTACAACAGCATTTTTCATGTTCATTTACACATTTCTGATTTAATGAAATGTCTTTATATTGCCTCCATCAGTGGTGGATAATTCCAAACTGAATGGGACTAGGAGTAGCCTGTGGGGCGCGCCAGAGGAGCTGGAGCGCTCTCTGAGCAGTAAACGTAGCACTCTACTGGACTTGTATCCCAGCATGGTCAGCCAGGTAGGAGAGGCCTGGCGGCGCCAACATATGTCCGACGTGGCTGTAGGGGTTTTGAGGAGGTACCACAGGCTCAGGTGGTTCTCTAACAGAAACCTCAATAACCGCAACTTCAACATCAGACCTGCTCACAGAAAGACTACCCTCAACATTGGCCAATCCTTTCTCCAAACATCTCAGAACACCATACTGAATGTGAGTAACCCCAAGAGTCCAAAGTTGAACCTCAAAATGACAACCCACACCCATCCTCCTCCACAGACCAAGGTCAACCTCCAGGAATGGCCAGCAGAGAGGCTGTCCCACAGGAAGGGTACAGATTCAGGGAACGGACAACCGCCCCACCCTGTTCTAGTGATGGACTTCTCCTCTCGCCCCTCTGCAGGCTCCAGTCCTGCCTCCTCCCCTCCCTCTGCAGCCCCCTCCCTTCTCTCTGCTCCCTCCTCTGCAGACTCCTCTCCTCCCTCCTCTGCAGCCTCCCTTCCCTCTTCTCTCTCCTCTGCAGACTCCTCCCTACAGGAGAGCCCTGAGCCAGAGGAGCCCCCCTTAAACCAAACCTTCATGGTGTCCATGCCCTCTTTCCCATCCCCCAGGGTTAGACACACTACCCTGGTCTTCAGTCCTGCCAGATCTGAAGACACCTTCACAGCAGGAGGGTTGAGCAGTCCATCTCTAAGGAAGTGTGCCCTCCCCACACTTCCCCATCAGAGGTTTTTCACAGCGGTATGCCCTGTGGTCAGTATGGAGATGTCTTCAGACTACCGCTCCCAAGTAGCACCGAGTCCCWACAGAGCCAGACTGCCGATCTGGGACGGCCAGCGTGCAGCATCTAACGCCCACCATAGAAGCCCCAAGTCGGGCTTTGCTGGATATCATCAAAGAAACACTGTGGAGCCCAGATCTTCCCCTGCGTCTTCACCCTCCTCTCTTCATAGGCCTCTGATGTCACACAGGAAGCCCCACCACCTGGACTCCTGCAGTCCCTCCCAGCTGAAACGCCAATCGTCTAGATCATCATCTGATCATGAGTCTAGGGCAGGCCAGCTAAGGCTCCGGCGACACTATTCCCTGGATTCCTTCTCCCCATCTGTCAGTCTCTTACGAAACTCTGCTAAGCAGATTGACAAGGACTTCCAGAAGCTCTACCACAAGCTTGTCTGTCAGGGCAAATCCTCCTCCTGCCGTATGTGTGAGAGGAGAGCAGAGACCACCAGAGGAACCTCCTCTGCTCTGGCCGCCCTGGCCCTGTCTCCTCACCACTCTATCATGAGGAAGCGTCGCAGGGAGCTGGTCCAAGAACAGTCCCCAGAGTCCAAACGTTTCAGGGATAGCTCCTTTGTGTACTCCCCAGGATCTCTCCGCCAGAGGGTAGAAATGTTCAGGTGCCAGAACCGCTCAGACAGCCATTTGTCCTCCAACCAGTGGGACATCTCCTGTGACTCCCACAACTGGAGCCCCCGCAAGGCCAGTCTGGCTCATACACACCACAGCCCCCATCACCAACATCACTCATCAGATGCAGCAGTCAGGAAAGCTGAAGGCTCCTGGTCTGGCCTGCATGTTGATCAGCACTCTCCTGCTTGGGTAAGGGTCTTCCACAGAAACAATGTACATGCAGTCCAAGAAAAATTGTAATGTATGTCTTATTTTCTAACATTGCTTTCATCTCTGTCTGCTGTCTAGAGAGAGAAATACAGACGATTTGTTGGAATTCATCAAGGTTTGTTTCTGCTTTGTTTAGTCTCAGGGAAAAAATCTACTTGTCTAATCTTTGATTGACCACTTTGGATTCAGTTCAGATGATAATTTATTCCTCCCATCTCAGGAAAGTCAATTGTCAAGGCAGAGTGCCAATGTGGCTGTTCGCCAAGGTAACCATGACCTTATTCAGAAAGTAGTATGTTCTGCATTGTTGTTTAAATCTTTAATAGATGCATTTCATTGTTTGTCATGTTAACCAGCCTCCCTTCTTTCCCCCAGTTTCTCTAGGAGACAGCTTCTGTATAAATGATGTCAACCCACAGAAAGGCTGTCCTGTCCTGCACCTCTACCTGAGTTTTTTATATGCCAGAGTTGAAAACATCTCTGCTGTTTATCTGCATTTGAAAACATACTTAGGATGTCCCAATAACCATGAACTAATTTGTTATAATGAAATGGAATGTTTATGCAATGTATTTTTATATACAGTACCAGTCAAAAGTTTGGACACACCCACTCATTCAAGGTTTTTATTTTTTACTATTTTCTACATTGTAGAATAATAGTGGTGACATCAAAACTATGAAATAACACATACAGTACCAGTCAAAGGTTTGGACAAACCTACTCATTCAGTGGTTTTTCTGTATTTTTACATTGTAGAATAATAGTGGAGATTTTTCAAAACTAAGAAATAACACATGGAATCATGTAGTAACCAAAAAAGTTTAATAAATCAAAATATATTTTAGATTCTTCAAAGTAGCCACCCTTTGCCTTGATGACAGCTTTGTGCACTCTTGGCATTCTCTCAACCAGCTTCACCTGGAATGCTTTTCCAACCGTCTTGAAGGAGTTCCCACATGTACTGAGAGCTTCTTGACTGCTTTTCCTTCACCCTGCGGTTCAACTCATCCCAAACCATCTCAATTGGGTTGAGGTTGGGTGATTGTGGAGGCCAGGTCATCTGATGTAGCACTCCATCACTCTCCTTCTTGGTCAAATAGCCCTTACACACCCTGGAGGTGTGTTAGGTCATTGTCCCGTTGAAAAACAAATGATAGTCCCACTAAGCGCAAACCAGATTGGTGTCTTATTGTTGTCCATTAGTAGTGGTTACTTTGCAGCAATTTGACCATGAAGGCCTGATTCACGCGGTCTACTCTGAACAGTTGAGATGTCTGTTACTTGAACTCTGAAGCATTTATTTGGGCTGCAATTTCTGAGGCTGATAACTAATGAACTTATCCTCTGCAGCAGAGGTAACTCTGGTTCTTCCTTTCCTGTGGCGGTCCTCAGGAGAGACAGTTTCATCATAGCGCTGGATAGTTTTTGCGACTGCACTTGAAGAAACTTTCAAAGTTCTTAATTCTTTCTGTATTGACTGACCACGTCTTAAAGTAATGATGGAATGTCATTTCTCTGCTTATTTGAGCTGTTCTTGCCATAATATGGACTTGGTCTTTTATCAAATAGGGCTATTTTCTGTATACCACCCTTCTCACAACACAACTGACTGGCTCAAACGCATTAAGGAAAGAAATTACACTAATTAAGTTAAGGCACACCTGTTAATTGAAATGTATTCCAGGTGACTACCTCATGAAGCTGGTTGAGAGAATGCAAAGCTGTCATCAAGGCCAAGTGTGGCTACTTTAATATAAAATATTTTTATTTAACACTTTTGGTTAATACATGATTCCATATGTGTTATTTCATAGTTTGGATATCTTCACTATTCTCCAATTGTAGAAAATAGTACAAATAAAAACCCAGGAATGAGTGGTACCAAACGTTTGGTACTGTATATATATTGAATTTCCTATAGATGCTATTACTGCCATGGGGGTGTTTCATAACTGAGTGCATAATAAATACTGAATGACTCATTGTATTTTTCTTTATACAAGGTTTTCAAAAAAGTATTTTATATTCATTAATTGCTTTTTTTCTTACATGTTTATCACAATGGGGAAAATGAAAGCACAATGAACTAATTAAATGTTCAAAGTCTTTCAATCTACATGGAACAAAAATATAAATGCAACATATAAAGTGTTGTTCCCATGTTTTATGAGGTGAAATAAAAGATCCCAAAAATGGAATGTTAATTTCTCTACCGTAAGCTGCCTCCAGCGGTTTAGAGAATTTGGCAGTACGTCCAACTGCAGACCACGTGTAACCATGCCAGCCCAGGACCTCCACATCCGGCTTCTTCACCTGCAGGATGGTCTGAGATGAGCCTCCAGGACAGCTGATGTAACTGGGTTTGCACAACTGAAAAACTTCCTCACAAACGGTCAGAAACCATTTCAGGGAAGCTCATCTGCATGCGCGTCCTGACCAGGGTCTTGACGTGACTGCAGTTCGGCATCGTAACTGGCTTCCGTGGGAAAATCCTCACTTTCAATGGCCACTGGTATGCTGGAGAAGTGTGCTCTTCACGGATGAATCCTGGTTTCAAATGTACCGGGCAGATGGGCGAACGGTTTGCAGATGTCAACGTTGTGAACAAAGTTCCCCATGGTTGGGGTTATGGTATGGGTAGGCATAAGCTACTGGAAACGAACATGATTGCATTTTATCGATGGCAATTTGAATGAGATCCCGATGCCCATTGTGCCATTCATCCGCTGCCATCAACTCATGTTTCAGCATGATAATGCACAGTCCAATGTCGCAAGGATCTGTACACAACCAGACAAGTCACCCATTGAGCATGTTTGYGATACTCTGGATCGACGTGTACGACGGCGTGTTCCCGTCAATTTCCATCAACTTTGCAGTCATTAATGAGTGGGACAACATTCCCCAGGCCTCAAAAAACAGCCTGATCAACTCMATGCAAAGGATAGGTATCTGTGACCAACAGATTCATATCTGTATTCCCAGTCATGTGAAATCCATAGATTAGGGCCTAATGATTTTATTCCAATTGAGGATTTCCTTATGAACTCTAACTCGGTAAAATATTTGAAATTGTTGCATTTATATTTGTTCAGTGTAGTATGCACTTTAAGGGAGGGACAGTGATTAGTCTGAAAGTAGGGAAACAGGATTCAACCACTTTGTATACAGSATATAAGCAAAAATACAGTTGCAGGTCTATTTAGTAGAGGTTTTAGGCTAAATTAAATGGAAGCAAGTTGTTTTCACAATTTTTTTGGTTTTAAGTTGTGCGTCTTACAGCTGGATAAGGCCACTTGTAACTAATCTCTCCAATGAGAGAAAGGGGTCAGAATGCTAGTTTTGAATAACAATGGAATATTATGTGGAATGAACAGGCTGGGTTGAAATGTAATACATTGACGTGCATAAGGTTATTGTGTTGCCAGAGTGGAAGCCCAAAGGTTTCAGACCAAAGCAGGCCAGGCACCACTCAAACAGTAACAGCTTTCAGGAACAATTTAGTAGCTACAGCAATTCTGTGTTTACTTGTCAAGGTGAGGCCGTGCCCCAGGCACCCATACTGTGACCAAGTAGGCTCCAAGAGGCACTTCCTTGGTTAGAGTAGGGTTAAGGTTCACACTTTAGACATTAGGTTAAGTACAATAACAGCAGTAGTGTGGTCAAGATAGAGGTTGGGGTCAGCGGTCAGCGGTCACCACTCCAGTTCCACAGGGTATTTGCCTGTGAGGCAGGCGGTGCAGTGGCCCACTATCCTGCTGGCCTTGGTGTTGGTGCTGATCCGCTCATCCTTCTGGAGGGTGGGGATTCCCCCCTGCACCGCTGACACCAGGCCCTCCACTGACAGATACTGCACGCTGGTGGCACCTACATTACAGAACAACATCACCGTTTTAAAATCTGGACCACACACGTCGAATAATAAGTACATCGAATAATAAGTATTCCAAATCTCACCAATATAGCCAGCAATGTCCTTAAACTCTGGCCTGTTAGCAATGAGCTCCTCTTTTGTGGGGATGTTGATGCCCATGTAGCAGGGGAACCTGATGGGTGGGGAGGCAACGCGGATGTGGACCTATGGGAGGGGAGGTCAGCAACCAAAATGAGTGGTCATTACAGACAATGTGAGACCCGATGTAGTCTTTCATTGTCGAGAAGGAACCTGCAAGTAAGCATTTCATTGGACGATGTATACCATGCGTATCACATACATACGACTAATAAAACTTTACTGAAACTTGAGTAATCAACCATTATAAACAGGAGAGAGCCTAACATGCAGTATAATTGATATTAAGAGGAGGACTGATAATAATACAGCTCTGGGCCACTCACCTCTGTGGCTCCTGCTTCCTTCAACAGCTTGATTATGGGGGCGATGGTGTTGCCCCTGACGATGGAATCATCAACAAGCACCACCCGCTTGCCTGCAAAGTTGTCTGTCAGCGCACCAAACTTCTTGGCCACCCCCAACTGCCTGAGGCGTGTGTTTGGTTGAATAAATGTCCTCCCAACATAGCGATTCTTACACAGAACCTCTACGTACGGCAGTCCCGACTGCAGAGATGGAACAGAAGAGTACAAACTGAAGCCTAGAATATTGTATGAATATGCATGAGTCAGAATATGCACCCTATTGCTATCAACATTCAATAGGTTCCACGACTCACCTGTTCCGCGTATCCCAGTGCAGCAGGAGTAGCAGACTCAGGCACAGTGCTGACCACGTCTGCCTCTGTAGGGGCCTCAATGGCTAGTTGCCGTCCACAGCGCTGCCTGACTGTGTACACCATCTGACCTGCAACACCAGGTGGAAACACTGAGGAAACTATAGCTACTCTGGCATCAGCTAAAAAGCAAGTAATGTGCTGTAACCTCCCAGCCAAACTATTTACTACTCTCACAACTTAAAACGTTTTTGTGTTATTAGCCAGGACAACTACTATCTATGCCTACCTTCAAATATGGAGTCTGGTCTGGCAAAGTAAACATATTCAAAGATGCAAAAGGCAGGGAGGTCTCCCTCGGGGCGAGGGACGATGCTTAGGGACTTCACACCGTGTTTGGAGATCTGGACTATCTCTCCAGGCATCACCTCTCTGTAGTATCTAAGGAACAGACAGAGAGAGAGAGAAGCTTGTGAGCCACAGGACCACATGTTGCCATGGCAATAAGAGGTTGGTCACTGGTGATGAGAGCTCACTTGGCACCGATTGACTGGAAGCTGCAGGACTCTGATGACACCACCCAGCCCTCTGTGTCTCCCTCGCCAGCACCTGACAGAGGACACAATATGGCCTTGTCAATCATCCATCCTCTCAATTATATATACAGTACCAGCCAAAAGTTTGGACACACCTACCCATTCAAGGGTTTTTCTTTATTTTTACTATATTCTATATTGTAGAATATTAGTGAAGACATCAAAACTATGAAATAACACATATGGAATCATATAGTAACCAAAAAAAAGTGTTAAACAAATAAAAACATTTCACATGAGATTCTTCAAAGTAGCCACCCTTTGCCTTGATGACAGCTTTGCACACTCTTGGCATTCTCTCAACCAGCTTCAAGAGGTTGGAATGCATTTCAATTAACATAGGTTTTTCCAGCAGGAAAATGCTTCCAGCAGGACAGTGCTCCAAGCCACACAGCCAGGTCAATCAAGGTGTGGATGGAGGACCACCAGATCAAGACCCTGTCATGGCCAGCCCAACCTCCAGACCTGAACCCCATTGAAAACCTCTGGAATGTGATCAAGAGGAAGACGGATGGTCACAAGCCATCAAAGCCGAGCTGCTTGAATTTTTGCGCCAGGCGTGGCATAAAGTCACCAAACATCAATGTGAAAGACTGTTGAGGGCATGCTAAGACGCATGAAAGCTGTGATTGAAAATCAGGGTTATGGGGCCTCCCGGGTGGCTGGGTTTGAGCCCAGGCTCTGTCGCAGCCGGCCGCGACCGGGAGGCCCATGGGGCGGCGCACAATTGGCCTAGCGTCGTCCGGGTTAGGGAGGGTTTGGCCGGCAGGGATATCCTTGTCTCATCGTGCACTAGCGACTCCTGCACGCTGACCAGGTCGCTAGGTGTACAGTGTTTCCTCCGACACATTGGTGTTAACACACATTGTGTTAAAAAGCAGTGCGGCTTGGTTGGGTTGTGTTTCGGAGGACGCGTGGCTCTCGACCTTCGCCTCTCCCGAGTCCGTGCGGGAGTTGTAGCGATGAGACCTGACAGTAACTACTAACAATTGGACACCATGAAAATTGGGGAGAAAAAGGGGGTAAAAAAAATATCAGGGTTATTCCACCAAATCAAAAAAATGCCAGAATCATAATTTGGTTGGAGGCAAGTGATTCTAATTTATGTGTAATTTATCTTACCTGTGGTAAGTTGCAAGTCCCTACTGGGTAAAAATAGCCATTCAACCAGTTTAGAAAAGAGAAAAACAGATCATTCTGCACCATTGCACTCCATTATAAAGTGCAAGTATGCCAATATATTTGACTAATTTTACATAGATTAGTAACTCTGCGTGTAGATTAGTTAAATCGAAAATACACATGACAAAGATACACAAATACCATGCAGCGCTAAGGAAGGACCAAAAACACCTGCAGTGTGGAGTTTGGAAATGGGGACGAGGCGTCCGATGCTGAGCGGTCTGTTTCCGTACGGGTCACGGATAGCATAGATCACATCTGTGTACATCACCAGCAGTGAGTAGGATGTAGGGGTCTCATGCATCAGGTTCTTTATCCTGCAATAGAGAGAATAAACAATCAATCAAGATGATGATCTTCACAGGGGGTAAAATAAATGGGATATTATTGGAATGGATTAGAAGGCCATAGAATGGACCTGGCCACCCAGTCAGGGGCATCCAGTTCCTCCATGGGCGGAGTCAGAGCCAGCAGCTGGGTGATGAGCTCACTGTCTGAGCTGGTGGAGAGACCCACGCCGTGACGCATCACCTGCCATACACACACAGTTATGTATGCTTATACACAAATACACAATAATCAACTACAATATAAACAAATGCACACACAGTCATTGCATATGACAGCATGGCCCACCTTTTTACGCAGTGCGGCTGCATTGACCAGCTCCCCGTTGTGTGCCACAGCTATCTTGCCGTGCAGTGTGTCCACCACAAAGGGCTGGCAGTTCTGCAGCTCAGAGATGCCCGTGGTGGAGTAGCGTGTGTGGCCGATGCCCAGGTTACCATAGCGCAGCTTCAGAAGGTCCTCAGGTGGAAAGGCATTGTTCACTAACCCCATCCCCTGTGAAGGGAAGCGGCATACCAAATCAGAACAATAACACATGCAGACATCTTGGACACACATACTGAACATTGACTCCTAAGATCTTGTGCATTCATAAAAATAAATACAAATTGTAGCCAAAATGTGATTAGTAAAGCTTTAACGTGATGACATAACTGTTGTCTTATTTCTGTACAGCAGGTTCCCTCCCCGTCTGAGACTTTAGTTGACGTGTTAATGTGTTTTGGGGGAAAGGTGGTGGTATTGTGCTTAGTTTGAGGACACTGAAAGGATGTTGAGTAATCATCATTATCTGGAATGAGTGTGATTATAGCCATGTTTCTCGTTCATGTTTTCGTACTGAATGGTTCTGTTTGTCACACATTTTTACCTTGAGGGTGTTGTACGTTGGTGGGTTGACTCCATTACTTGTGACGATTCCAGCACTTTCCTGACCCCTAAATAAACAAAGACAAATAAATTGCTTGAATAACATTTAGGTTCTAGTCTTCAGACAATTTGCTTGATGCAACATGTTTGAGGCTAGCTTTCTGTATGTATACTGTCTTAGGGCAGACTTAACCGGTTTGGTAAAGGACAAGTGTTTTAGAACAGGGAAAATGATGGGCTATGTGTATCTGCAGTGGAGTTGCCTTATATGGAGTGGCCTTGCACTGCAGCCTCAGCCAATTTGCCAAGCTGCTTCTCGGATTACAGTCCATCCGTCCCTCCCCCACACCACACAGCTTAAGCCAGTAGTGAGGCTGCTTTGATTCGGTGGGCGTTCCTCTCGGCTTAACCGCCTGGTTGCCTTGGGAACCAGGCACCAGAGGAAGGGGGGCTGGGAGAGAAAGAAGCGTTTCCAGGTCAGCTCAAACATGGAGAAAGGAGCAGGGAGACAAAGAGGAGGTGAAGACGAGGAGATTCTAGAGGTGGAGGAGACAGGTGCAGCAGGGCAGTGGAGGGAAGCGGAGGTGCTGGCTCTTCTGTCAGTGTGGGGGGAGCTGGGAGCAGCTCAGCATTCAGGTGTATGCAGTAGAGCCACATTTGAATGCATCTCAGAGCAGCTGAAAGGGCTGAGCGTGCTGCGTGGCTGGAGGGAGTGCCATGCCCAGTGCAGGAGGCTGGGACTGCAGGACAGGAAGGCTGAACAGCCAGGCACATCCACCAACTACAGCCAGGGGGAAGCAGCCGTGATGGACACCCAAATGAACCAAAGTGACTGGGAGGAAAAGGAGGATCTGACCAGTGAGAAAGAGGCTCACTCTTCCTCAGTCATAATACAGGAAGGTAACTGGAACAGGGTACTGGTTCAGAAAAAATATTATAATGCTGACACACTGGACTTTTATAGACTAATTTACAATAGAATAAAATCGGAAGATGTTTAGTATACACAGCAGTAGTCTAATTAGCATAATCTTTGAGGTATCCCTCATTTAGATTAGAGGCCGCTTCATGACAAAAATGTTGACTCAGACATAACTGGAGTCACATACCATTAGCCTAGAAAAATGGTTACACTGAATCTAAATAAACCAGAGTATCAGTAACAGACAATATCAAAAATGGATCCACTGATTGACATTCCTTTAAAAATGTATGTGTGTGTTTGTTTAGGAGGCCTGTGTCAGATTCTTCGCGAGGCTCTCCCTTATGCCCAATACGTGGGCCCTGAGGGGGGTCGCCATTGGACAGATGAGGAGGTGCGAGCTCTGCTTTGTGTCTGGTCTGACCGCCACATCCGCCAACGCCTCAAAGGAACACTACGCAACAAGGCCATCTTCCAGGAGATGGCCCGCTGCATGCAGAGGGGCTTCGGAGTGGTGCGCAACTGGAAACAATGCCGCACTAAATACAAGAACCTCAAGTATGAGTACAAGACAGCCAAGAGCGCCCATGACGCTGCAGGCAGCAGTGGAAGTGGCCCAGGAAGGTACATGAAGTTCTTTGATGAGGTAGAGGCCATAGTGCTGGACAGGGGATTTGATGGGGACCAGGATATGCGAAGAGGACCTGAAGGGGACCAGGGAGCTGGGAGGCTGGGCCCTCTGGAAGGCAAGACACAGTCTAAAGAACCTGAAGGAGACCTGGTTATTGAAATAGACGATGGTGAGATTTTAACAAAAATAATAATACTCCAAGTTTACAGATGGTGATGAGATACTGAATGAATACATTGCTTAGACCTACTTTTAACATTTCTAGAACAATGCATCTTTCAGATGACAACAGTGACGATTATGAGCAAGACACAGACCAAAACCAAAGGGAATCAGGTATGTGTAATCAAATAACCTATAGAAGAGAAGCCTTCTGAAATGCTGTGCAGTACATGGGCTTGGCATAATTGCTTATGCTCACTCTATTCTACATTCTGTCTCCCATCCTAGGAGTCCATCTATCACCATTGGATCAATCTAGCTCCGAGCAGTTCCACGTGGTAACGGTGTCTGACACAGGCCGGAACTGGAGTGACCAGGAGGTGCGTGCTCTGATCCAGGTGTGGTCTGAGGAGGGTGTGTGCAGGCAGCTGGAGAGCTCCACCAGGAAGAGGGATATCTTTGTGCAGATCTCCTGCCGGCTACTGCAGCAGGGGGTGGAGCGCGACTGGAAGCAGTGTCACACCAAATACAAGAACCTCAAGTACCTGTATCGCTCCCTACAGAGATGCAGGGCTGACAGCACAGACCCACGCCGTCTCATGAGGTTCTATGACGAGGTGGATGCCATTTTGACCAGGTCGGATAGTGGACCTGCCATGGGATATGAGGAACAAGCAGAGGCTGGCGCCATTTTGACTGGGGCCATGATGGGGTATGAGAATGACACAGATGCCATGACTTCTCCAGTTAACTCTTACACAGCTCAAAGCTATGAGGTTATCCCAAAGAATGAGGACAAACAAACACACACAGGTAAGAAAGTGACTCCTTTGTAGATCAACCTAAGGTCACTCCAAATCATTTAGTGGTGACTATATAAAAGTCACCACTAAATGCATTTGTCCACAGGCTAGAATGCAAACAAACAGCTATGATTAGTGAGTGTTCTGTCTGTAACTGACCACAGTGGGCAGCTAGCTGTCCTGGGTATCCAGGTCATGTTGCATTCCTGTATTTTGAKCTTGAGATCACAGTAGTCCATTATTAAACACTCCCTGTTCAGAAATGACTCTCTATATCACAACAATTTAAAAAGAAATGGGGGTAACTACATCCAATGTGTCCCTCATGATGTAAGCTAAACCGTGGAAATGAATTCCTTGTGACTCGGAACATGCTTCTATTAATCAAACAGAACGTGACCCAACACAACACCCTTTCATCTAAGACAATGGCTTCCCCGATTGACTGATAATTGGCTTCCTTCATAGCTGTAGTTTTGTGGTGACTATATTAAAAAAATAGCAGACACTCCAACGCAAGCAATCTTCAGACATATCCCACATATTTTGTTGCCTATAACAACCTAAACTATAACATTAAAAAATAAACCCCATCGGCCCCAATGCTGGTAGTTGGAGCCAGTAGAACCTGGTTGAGGAAAATAAGTTATGAAATTGTGCATTAACAGTGATGTTGCATGCCTCTATGTCTCTTCCAGACAATTCTGATACCGATAAAAGACAGGATCTGACTGCAAAAAGAGGACTGAAAAGGAAAGCGTTGATTCAAGGTTTGAAATTGTACCTCCTCCATCCACAATTATGTCTCATCTCATTTTAAAATTCACTCGAGACCAAAGGCTCAGTAACAGACTAATGATGGACGGTGTGAC
Organism: Salvelinus sp. IW2-2015; assembly: GCF_002910315.2. Classification (NCBI taxonomy): domain Eukaryota; kingdom Metazoa; phylum Chordata; class Actinopteri; order Salmoniformes; family Salmonidae; genus Salvelinus; species Salvelinus sp. IW2-2015. The sequence continues at coordinate 26,739,367 of NC_036856.1, forward strand.
TGTGTGAGTCAGTCCTGTGACTTACCAATAAGACTCCTAATCTAATCATGGGAGAGTGGGCTGGTGAGAGGAGTCCGAAAACTGCTGAGAATGTGCAAAAACACTAGCCTTCTTTCCAAAACTGCAATTTGAATTCTGTGTATCCATGTGCTCAAAACGCAGAACAATAAGATTGCAATCTGCACATTCTTTAGTATACATTTTGAAATGTTTTCTCAGAACACATCAGCACAATCAACTTGAGAGGACCAAGGTCAAGAATCAGACTTCTACACAAAAGTGATCGATGAATCAATGATGAAGGCATTTCACCCCTCAACTCAATCTCTGATGTATTAGCCCTCTTTAATCCTTGTTTTCTTTAGATACCTGTAGAATTGTGAAGAAAAATGATACTGGGAGCAGCTGTGCTGAGAGTATTGCTTTCCAGTGCAAATTGGAGGAGGACCAATACATTCCCATTATAGAGATCAACTCAGTCTACTCAATGGCAGCCTCTGTCCGACAAAAACAGGTAGGCCTAATCACGTCCGAATGTTACAAATGATGTTAACATCATTGTAACCAGTTGACTGTTGTATACAATAGGAGTCGTCTGAAAGTTGTGGCACACAATACCTTTCCCGAAAGATATTGAGTGGAGTCTGCATTGGAAAAATGTAGCAGTCTGGACTCCAAGGAAGTCCAGAGATCGCCATACTTTAACGGGAAACAATGTAACACAATGTACAAAGTTGCAAAGCAATGTGGAACGTTGACGTCACACCACGTTGTTTTGAGACATTGCCCACTACAATGCATTTTTTAAAGTGATGAAAGTTTTAACCATTATAGCAGTGTGGCTAATCAATTATGGGCAAGATAGTGGGAATTTGTAATTAGCGGATGGCTATACAAAAGTGCTCGCTAGAAAACATCAACMCACCTATGTTGTAGCGCTACAAGTCCCAAAGTTAACACTTGGGCAACTTCTAGTTGTGTTGGCCATTCTCCTGCTGCAACACAGCCGAAAACGCCGCACTCTTCTCCGATGCCAGATTCTTCGAACTCGCTCATTCTTAAATTCCTGCGCCTCCGGTGCTTGTCTACTTCACACAGCGTGTATCTCCACGCTCAAACACTGGACACGTGTTGACAACAGAGCTACGGCTACACGAACGGGCTCAACCTACAGGGATACAAAATGGGGAACTTCATTGACATCCCCTGACAACAGACGGAGTACTCCGTGTCAAATTGCGAAAGTAATACAAACTCATATCGATTAGGACTTTGACTGAGAACCGATATGCAGTCATTCACCCTATGTTTTTTGGTGATAAAGTTATTAGGTTTATTTGAAAGTATTCAATAGATACTAAGTAAAAATTCAAAGACACTTATTTTACAACTATGTCCGTGTTTYGGATGATCTGATATGTTGGGGTGAGCAGCGGAAAAAAGTTTTCCCCACGTGGTGAGGCCTACATTACTATAATTGGTTATTCCCGAATCGATACTAAATTGTAGTTGGCTTTTCTGGATTCAGAAAATCAGTCGTGACTCCTGCAGCACATTTCTCTTTCTGCGCTGAATCCACGAGTTGCAGGTAAAGTGGCGAGAATTATAGATGAAAGTAAGATATTTTTGGTGTACATTTCCCACACTGTTGATTTCATTTAACTTTACTTGCTTTATTTTTCAGGTTTCCAGATTATCTACCAACATGGCACCTGCATCAGGTATGGTTTCATGTAAAATAAAACTTGTACAACATTTTTTTTCAGTTGCAAACAGCATCAAGTCAGATTGATAGTCGGAGTGACAATATAATTGGATGTCCACTGTAAACCCGTGTTTCCCGTAAATAAGTGTTTCAGCGTCGATTTCGTACTGATGTTTTTCTGCTTTCTGTTAAAGTGCTGAAACTTGGACAGAAACTAAATGAGGGAAAGACCAAGCAGATATTCGAGCTCGTGGATGAGCCAGGCCATGTTCTGGTCCAGTCCAAGGACCAAATCACGGCCGGGAATGCGGTGAGGAAGGACCAGATGGAGGGCAAGGCCGCGATAGCAAACAGAACCACGAGCTGTGTTTTCAAGCTACTGCAGGAAGCGGGTGAGTCTTCAGGCTACAGTGTTTTCAATTATCATTCATGATTGTAGTTCGTTAATGCTAATGATTAGTTWGGTTGTGTCGGTGAGTGTGATAACTAGTTTAGATGTGCCCTCCATATATTCATAACATTCTGTAATCAATTTTAAAGCTTTATGGTAATGTGAGAAATATATATTGTCTGGGTCAGTAAAGTGTGCCAACGTTCAGGAATGCYTTTGTCCACAGGCTAGAATGCAAACAAACAGCTATGATTAGTGAGTGTTCTGTCTGTAACTGACCACAGTGGGCAGCTAGCTGTCCTGGGTATCCAGGTCATGTTGCATTCCTGTATTTTGAACTTGAGATCACAGTAGTCCATTATTAAACACTTCCTGTTCAGAAATGACTCTCCATATCACAACAATTTAAAAAGAAAGGGGGGTAATTGCATTCAATGTGTCCCTCATGATGTAAGCTAAACTATGGAAATTAATTCCTTGATTCGGAACATGCAATCAAACAGAACGTGACACACCCCAGCCCCCTTTCCTCCCCTTCATCTAAGACAATGGCTTCCCTGATTGACTGATAATTGGCTTCCTTCACAGCTGTAGTAGTGGTGCTGTTTATTCACCAATGGCTGAATAAGTCCTCGTGGTGTTCTTTTTATACCTCAGGCATCAAGACAGCCTTTGTAAGGCAGCAGTCGGAGACTGCGTTTGTGGCGGCCCACTGTGAGATGATCCCCATCGAGTGGGTCTGTCGGCGGGTGGCTACTGGATCCTTCCTGAAGAGGAACCCAGGCGTCAAGGAGGGCTACKGGTTCTCCCCTCTGAAAATGGAGATGTTCTTCAAGGTGTTTGTGTGTATTTGTATCTGTCCAATCATGCCCAGCAGAGAAATTATCAGAAAGTCTCTCTGCTAATCCAATCTCRCTGCTTAATTTGCACACATTCATTTTCCGCTCAAGTGAAAACATTTCAAGTTAGGTGCTTCGTCCATCATCAGCCTTCATACAAATATTGCCGTGTTCTACAGTTTACATTATCTGAAATCTTGGTCACTATTTGTTTGTCTTAGGATGATGCCAACAATGACCCTCAGTGGTCGGAGGAGCAGCTGCTGGAGACTAAGTTCTCTCTGGCTGGGCTCAACATCGGCCGCTGTGAGGTGGACATCATGAACCGCAGCACTGTTGCCATCTTTGAGGTTCTGGAGAGGGCCTGGGCCACCCAGAACTGCACACTGGTGGACATGAAGGTATGTGGCTCAGCACCACCCTCAGATGGTATGGGGAGGTAATGAAGTGCACCATTGTTTTGCTCTTAGTTAGTTCTGGAAGTTTTGAATTGAATGTCTTCCCGTTAACATGCATTTCTCTGACTGTTTGACAGATTGAGTTTGGTGTGAATGTGCGCACCAAAGAGATTGTGCTTGCTGACGTGATTGACAATGATTCCTGGAGGCTGTGGCCTGCGGGAGATCGGAGTCAGCAGAAAGACAAACAGGTGAGATGGTCTGCTGCATAGCTCTGTCCAATGCTGCTATCCTGCCTTCTCTTTATGGAAAAATGCTAATGTTGKCATAATTTAACCACCTCAGATTTTGAGTTACACCATGTTAGCTGTAGTATAAACCTGTGTCCTRTTCTCTGCAGGTGTACCGGGACCTGAAGGAGGTGACTCCTGAGGCTATGCAGATGGTGAAGAAAAACTTTGAGTGGGTCTCTGAAAGAGTGAAGGTAGGCTAGCTTTGTGTATCCCACTAGTCCGGTGCCCTTTAGCCTAAAATAACAGGAGCTGACTAGCTGTATCTCTTATCAGGACAACAGCCACTAGTTTGTTTTGAATCAACATACCATAATGATAGAGGATCAGGGCCCAGATTTACAAAACACTTCTTACGCAAAAACTTTAAGGTTCTTTAAGAAGAAGAAAAAATAAGAACTTCGTAAGTGCAATTCCTCAACAATATTWTAAGAATTAATGATTTTCATACYAACTTCTTAAATGTCTTTAAGATGTGTGTTGCTATGCAATTATTTTAGCTAGCAATGGCAATCATGTTATCTTATTTCTTACTGAGATTACTGTTCTAAAACATGTTCTTGGGTTTAAAATAATCAATACTGAAACTTTCATTCAGTTTGTGAATTAAACAATTGCTTTCATGAGCTTTTTATCTCACTGCCCTGAGTTTAAGACGAGGGTTTAGCTWTCTTGGAATTAACATTTCCAATAACTGTATTTTCAATAACTTTTCGCTTAAGAAATTAGATTAAGGTGAAATGTAAATACATAAGAACCTTTTTGAAGAATAGTAACTTAAATCTATAGTTAAGGAAAAAATGGCGGGTAAGAKATTTCTTCTTAAGAAGGTTTTGTGAATCTGGGCCCAGATAYTTWAACAMWKAKMTMWKTGTTWAARTGAGGTCCATTCCAGTGTTATAACCTAGACATRATGGGATTCTCACGTGAATCCCAGCATTTAAAATAGCTCAACCTTTTTGTGACCAGTCTTTGATCAACCCGAGTAATCTCAGATTTGCATACAACCTCTGTCAATTTAACCCAGTTTGTTTTAATCTGTCACATGACGCACACAGAGACATGATACAAGTACAGCCCATAGTGAAATAGTTTAGGTCTGGCATTCAGTAGAGACTGATGGGGTGTCTGTGTGTGTCCCTAGCTTCTGCTGGAGCCCAAGGCCTGTGGCAGAGTGGTGGTTCTGATGGGCTCCACCTCTGACCTAGCCCACTGTGAGAAGATCAGGAAGGCCTGTGGCTCCTACGGAATCCACTGTGTTCTCCGAGTCACCTCTGCACACAAAGGACCAGACGAGACTCTTCGCATCAAAGCTGAATACGAAGGTGGGCTGAGCTCAGCATTATAGCCCTAACCTTACTGGCAACCCCTAACATGCTGACCATACCGCTTGTGTTGCATGTGCGAGCGTTGCAAAATAAATGTAAACATACATGATATTCAATCATTGCACACACACTGCTTGCGCGCGCCAACGAGCATTTGCATTGCCAGGCGCTAAAATAGAAGTTAGTTCTATTTGTGACGCTCAATGTGCTTCAAGTCCTGCTTCTCCCATCTCCTCATTGGATTTTAGTAGCATATAGACACGTGGGTGATTGAAAGATTAACTGAGGTCGGTTGTGGTAATGCACCTTATTAAAGTTGGTTGCCAATCGCCATATAAAGTCCAAAGAAGAAAAAGAAGCCTGAAGTAAGGAGGGGAGATGATGAGAAATGAATTCAGTTGACCATTTTATCTGTTGTCAGAGTAGAGAACTTTGTGCATTTCAGGTCAAATAACAATATCCCAGGACAAATTAGCTAGCTTATCTAAATAGGACAAATTAGCTAGCAGCAGCAGCTAGCTAAATTGCCGTAAATGTTTAATGTCTTTTGACCTGTCCCCAAATGAATATAATTGGTTCTGAGTTGGTTTTGATATTTCAACCTGCGTGTCCTGATTGCGTTTGGTGTGGGTGGACAAAAAAGAACATAGCTACCCCTCTACATAGATTGTACAAGCCGTTGCCTGCTTATGGTTATTGAAAGTGGAAGATTATGTGGTACATACATTTTGAATAATGGCTCGGTATGTAGAGTAACTGTGCAGTATACTGGCTAAAATAATGCCTATRTAATATAAAACATTATACATTTTACTCTTCTGTATGGATGGGCTAATGTGCAGTATTTTCCCAGGAGACGGAGTACCGACTGTGTTTGTGGCTGTGGCGGGCAGAAGCAATGGCCTTGGTCCAGTGATGTCAGGAAACACCGCCTACCCAGTCATCAATTGCCCTCCTATCACCCCTGACTGGGGGGCACAGGACATCTGGTCATCCCTTCGCATGCCCAGCGGTGAGTATATCCCTCCGTGTGGTCTGTCTTGCTGTGTGTGTACAGTAATGTATGGTTATTCTCCTGGAAATGAATCTGTGTGTTTACCCTAACCCTGACTGCTTCTCTCCCAAAGGTCTTGGCTGCTCCACAGTCCTCTCCCCTGATGCTGCAGCCCAGTTTGCAGCTCAGATCTTTGGGCTCAGTGACCACCTGGTGTGGTCCAAACTGCGGGCCTCCATGCTCAACACCTGGGTGTCTCTGAAGCAGGCTGACAAGAAGCTGCAGGCCTGCAGCCTGTAAGGAGCCCCCTGTACTGTACCATTCCAAACCCTGCCAGAGCTCTCTAAGATGGGAATTGTGAAGCCTGGCTGTGTGTCATGTCTAATGAAATGTTTACCATGTAAAATCAGCCCTACAACACATTTCTCTAATCATTCCCTTAATAAAGTGATTCATATGTATAAACATCTATTTTAGATTACTATGTTTTTCTATTTCATATACAGTATACACTACATGACCAAAAGTATGTGGACACCTGCTCGTCGAACATCTCATTCCAAAATCATGGGCATTGGTTCATGGAGTTGGTTCCCCCCTTTTCTGCTATAACAGCCTCCATTCTTCTGGGAATGCTTTCCACTAGATGTTGGAACATTGCTGCAGGGACTTGCTTCCACTCAGKCGAAAGAGKATTAGTGAGGTTGGTCACTGATGTTGGCCGGTTAGGCCTGGCTTGCAGTTGGTGTTCCAATTCATCCCAAAGGTGTTCGATTGCGTTGAGGTCAGGGCTCTGCAGGCCAGTCAAGTTCTTCTACACCAATCTCGACAAACCACTTCTGTATGGACCTCGCTTTGTGCACGGGGCATTGACATGCTTAAACAGGAAAGGGCCTTCCCCAAACTTTTGCCACTATGTTGGAAGCACATAATTGTCTAGAATTTCACAGCCACKGACTATTTGTCCTCCACCAAACTTTACAGTTGGCACTGTGGCAGGTAGTGTTCTCCTGTAATKTGCCAAACCCAGATTTGTCCATCGGACTGCCAGATGCTGAAGCGTGATTCATCACTCCAGAGAACACATTTCGTCCAATGTCGGAGAGCTTTACACCACTCCAGCTGACGCTTGGCGATCTTGGCCATGGAAACCCAATTCATGAAGCTCCCGACTAACATTTATTTTGCTGACGTTGCTTCCAGAGGCAGTTTGGATCTCGGTAGTGAGTGTTGCAACTGAGGACGGATGATTTTTACTCTCTTCAGCAGTCCCGTTCTGAGCTTGTGTGGCCTACCACTTAGTGGCTGAGCTGTTGCTCCAAGACGTTTCCACTTCACAATAAAAGTAGTTACAGTTGACCTGGGCAGCTCTAGCAGGACAGAAATTTGATGAACTGACTTGTTGGAAAGGTGGCATCCTATGGCGGTGCCATGTTGAAAGTCACTGAGCTCTTCAGTAAAGCCAGTCTACTGCCAATGTTTGTCTATGGGGATTGCATCGCTGTGTGCTCAATTTTYCTATACCTGTCAGCAACGGGTGTGGCTGGTATAGCCYAATCCAATCATTTGAAGGGCTGTCCACATGCGTTTGTGTGCATATATGGTAAGTATTTGAAAATGTAATGTTTAGCAATATTTTCTGTTGTGTTACTCATAATGTCCAATCTAGTTTTTTTTTTAATGCCACTGTTTCCTTATAAATAAAAAAAAACACTTATTAGCCAGAATTTCAAGCAGTGATAATATCAAGAATGCATGATCATCTTGATAGTGTTAAGCATATATTGTCCCAAATTACACAGGCCACAGAAAAATATATTTCCCAAATGTTTAAGAATTTAGGCCTTGGGGCAAATCTGGCTTGGATTCCAGAATAGATATTATTGTAGTGACCCGCACAGACAGCTGTGTGTTATGTGTTAGGCTGGTAGGTGGTTGTGTTAGGCTGGTAGGTGGTTGTGTTGTACTTACCAGTACCCAGTGTTCGCGGGGTCCGACATGCCAATCAACCTGCTATCTACCAATCACGGGAATGCCTGGAATGTTCTGATGCCGGGCATCCGGGTGGTTGGCGGAGTGGCGTGGAGGGGGTTGGGCAGGGGGATGGAGCATTGGCAGTTAAGACCAGGTTTAGCCGTTGTTCTCTCTCTTATGTCTGGCCTTCACAAGAGAAGGTCACGGTTGGCTTGTGTTTATCTTTCAATTATTTGGCGTGGGCTACGGCCAAACAGTAGCCTGTGTAAAGTTGGGTTGATAAACCGTCAATTCGTAAACTCAATCCTCTGTCTGGACAATTGTTCCTTTATGATCTAGTCAGGTCATTACATTGGTGTCAGAAGTTTTTTTTAAAGTTGATAAAAGTTAGCCAGCTAGCTAGCTGACTTCTGTGGCGAGCTACCGTAGGTGAGAACGGGGTTGAAAATGCTTCGAGGAAATCCGAAAGTGAAGGTGGAGGTAAGGGACGATTATGGCCAAGGAGGTGCGTGTGCATGGACGTCGGAGGATCAGGCTGAGGAGATCGCCAGGGCGTCGGAGCCCAGAGGCCGCTTGAGGGAGGACGTTAGAGTGATGGCCGCTGAAGCGGGCATGAGTGCTTCGTCGACTGTGCTTCGCGCGGAATKTGMTGGGCGGACCGAAGGGGTGACGTCGACGAGGAATCTGGGGCTCAGGATGTAAACAAACATGGKGGCGCCCAGTTKCCGGCTYAYTCTGTATCTGTTAAGACCCCGAAGTATTCCGGTAAGGCAGATTGGGAAGCTTTTCATGCTCAGTTTGAACTGTTAGCTCATTTTAGGGGGTGGTCGAATGAAGATAGGGCACTGCAGTTGGCTTTATGCCTCACGGATGATGCTCTGGCCTGTTTGATATTGATTAGCCCCGAGGACAGACGTGATTATGGTGCTTTAGTGGGWGCACTGAGGAGGCGCTATGGACAGTGTGCAGCCCGGGCTACTGCGCTCCGAACTGAGTAATAGACGCAGGCAGCCTGGAGAGCCTCTACGGGTGCTAGGTAATGACATTGAGAGCCTCTCTCGGCGGGCATATGCTCACATGCCCCCCTCCGTGCAGAACGAGCTAGCACGGGACCAGTTCATACAGGCGCTCTCTCCTACGGAGCTGCGCATACAGACCCAGCTGGCTCATCCGGAGTCCTTGGAGATGGCTTTGGAGAGGGAGCTGGTGTGGGCTGGGGCTTCAGCTGGGGGTGCAGGGAGAAATACCCTCTGTGCGAGCTGGGTGGCAGAGCAGCCCGGAGCCGGAAAAGCCTGCATGGGTGGCTGAAATGACAGAACTCATTCGTGCTGTGTCGCTACAGGCGGCACGAAACACACGCCCTGGTCCCAGGGTCTGCTGGGGTTGTGGCCAGCCAGGCCATCTGCGCCGGAATTGCCCCATGTCCCCCAGAGCTCAGGGAAACGGCTCGGGGTCCGCATAGACCGGGTAGTGCGGACCCCTGGTTTTCTATCCCAACCACCATCTTCTTCAGGAGGAGCCCACCGGCACAGARGGGGAAGCAAGGCTCCACTTCCCCCAGAAGCAGACGAGGGCAAGCGGATGGAGCCTGTTGTTGTGGTGGGCCGGACCTGTGTTGGGGACTTTTGTCATGTCACTGTGGAGGGGGTGCCCTGCTCCGCCCTGGTGGACACTAGGTCCACAGTAACCCTGGTGAGGCCAGATATTGTGCCAGGTTGGACTCAGTGTGAGCCTACAACTGTGCAGCTCCGCGCAGTCACAGGTGAGCTGGCACCCATGAAAGGGAAGGGAATAATGACTCTGACAGTAGGGGGCAGGACTGTGCGTCATTCTGTGTGGGTGGCGGCTGTGCAGGACCCTTGTATCCTGGGGTTGGACTTTCTTAGGAGCACAGGCTGCCAGTTAGACCTAAATAGGGGCACACTGAGCTTCCAGGGAGGGCCGGAAGTCACCATGGCCCCCCCCCCTAATGTCACATTCACTCAACCAAAAAAACACTTTACTCCAACAGTTAAAGCAGCAGGGACTCATGGCTGCCCCCACTCCCCCACATCTGTGTGTGACTTTTCCCCAGRCCCCCTGTCACCTACGGCGGTGTGTTACATTCCCCCAGCTACCTCCATGACACAGCCCTCTATGAGCCCGGGCCGCGCCCCCCCAGCCCAGCTACCCCAGATGGGAGAGGAGAGGACACTGTCTGCAGTGAGGGAGATATGGGGGAGGAACTGTGTTYGTCTTGACCCCGAGCAGCAGGAACGGTTGTGGCAGTTGCTGTTTGAATTCAGAGACAGCTTTGCGCTGAGTGAGGAAGAGGTGGGTCAGACTCATCTGGTSCAGCATGAGATCGACACAGGTGATGCTCGACCCATCAAGATGCGTCCCCGCCGTATCCCGCTGGCACGCCAGGAGGCGGCAGACAAGGCTGTGTTGGAGATGCAGCGGGCAGACTTCATTGAACCCTCAGACAGCCCCTGGGCGGCGCCAGTCGTCATGGTTCCGAAGAAGGGGGGCAAGCTGAGGTTCTGTGCGGACTAAAGGCGGCTGAATGAGGTAACCAGGAAGGACTCATACCCCATACCACGTATCGATGAGTCGCTGGACCTGGTTAGGGGGTCCTCCTGGTTCTCCTCACTAGACCTCCACAGTGGCTACTGGCAGGTGCCCCTCTCCCCAGAGGCCAGAGCCAAAACTGCGTTCTCCACTAACAGAGGACACTGGCAGTTCAAGGTCCTGTGCTTTGGCCTGTGCAACGCTCCAGCTACTTTTGAACGTTTGATGGACAGGGTGCTGGATGGCATCCCCCGACAGCAGTGTCTGGTATACCTCGATGACATCCTGGCCCATGGCAGCTCCTTCCAGTCAGCCCTGGGGGCGCTACGGCGTGTGCTGGAGAGGGTGGCTGCCGAAGGTCTGAAGCTCCACCCCGAGAAGTGCCACTTCATGAGGAGAGAGGTGTCCTTCTTGGGCCACCGAGTGGGGAAGGAGGGGATCAGCACCATGGAGGACAAGGTAGGGGCTGTCAGAGACTGGCCCACCCCCACCGACCAGCGTCAGCTGAAGAGCTTCCTGMGCCTGGCCTCGTACTACAGGAGGTTTGTACGGGGKTTCTCAAGCGTRGCTGCTCCBCTGAARCGCRTGCTGCCGAAGGACAAGGCTTTCACTTGGACAGTGGAGTGTGAGGAGGCGTTCAAAACCCTCAAACGTGCACTGATCGAGGCCCCCGTGCTCGCCCCCCCTGACCTCACCTTGCCCTTTATCCTGGACACAGACYCGAGCAATGTGAGCATGGGTGGGGTGCTGGCCCAGGTGGGGCCAGAGGGGGAGAGAGTGGTGGCGTACTTCAGCAAAACATTTGACAAACATGAGCGCCGCTACTGTGTCACCCGGCGGGAGCTCTTGGCTGTTGTGGCTTCCGTCAAACACTTCAAGTACTACCTGGGTGGTCTGCCCTTTACTGTAAGGACTMACCACTCTGCTCTCCAGTGGCTCATGTCTTTCAGAGAGCCAGAGGGGCAGGTGGCACGCTGGTTGGAGGAGCTTCAGCCGTATGACTTCACAGTGCAGGGGCAGGGCACTGTGCCCTCCGTTCACAGGGCAGGGGCACGCCACTCCAACGCCGACGCCATGTCCTGTCGGCCCTGTACTGCAGACGGCTGCCGCCACTGTGAACGGAGAGAGGGACGGGAGAGAGAGCTGTGTGCAGAGGAGGATGTCTGCCACAGTGTGTCGGGCGAGTGGGCCTGTCTGCTGCAGACTGTCGACGTGGCTGAATGGGGGCAGCAGCAGGGACGGGACACAGACCTACAGCCAGTGCTACAGTGGGTAGAGGCGCAGATGAGGCCACCGTGGGAAGAGGTGACAGCGCTCTCACTCGTGACCAAAGGGTTGTGGTCAAAGTTTGAGCGACTGCGGCTGGCTGATGGCGTGTTACAGCGGGCATGGAAGGAGTCAGCTACGGGAGAGGAGAGGTGGCAGGTGGTGGTCCCAAAAGCATTGCGGGAGGCTGTGCTCCAGAGTACTCACGGGAGGGTGGGTTGGACACTTTGGGTCACAAAAACACTGCGCCGCCCTCGTCAGGGACTTTTACTGGGGGCAGCACAAGAGGGATGTGGAGGACTTTTGCCGCCGCTGTGACAACTGCACAGCGAGAAAGGGCCCCCAGGCCGCTCTCATGCTCAGCTCCAACAGTTCCGGTGGGGCTCCATGGAGAGGGTGGGAGTGGATGTAGTTGGACCGTTCCCCACACAGACAGCGGAAACCGCTGGGTGCTCACAGCCATGGACTATTTCACAAAATGGCCCGAGGCCTATGATCTGCCTGACCAGGAGTCAGAGACCATCGTCGACGCCTGACAGCGGGGATGTTCAGCAGGTTTGGAGCGGCGGAGTCCATCCACAGCGACCAAGGCAGAAACTTTGAGTCCTGTGTGTTCGCCACCATGTGTGTGAGGGCTGGGTATGCACAAGACCCGCACTACTCCTCTCCATCCTCAAAGTGATGGCCTTGTGGAGCGCTTCAACAAAACGCTTGGACAGCAGTTGGCCATCGTCTCTTCCAAACACCACCGAGACTGGGACAAGCACTGCCTATGGTCCTCATGGCATGCCGCTCTGCTGTTCAAGACTCCACCTCCTGCACGCCTGCCCTCCTCATGCTGGGGAGAGAGATCCGCACCCCTCGGAGAGGCGTTTGGTCGGCCCCTGGATAGCCCTCATGTTCCCCCGGGGCCGGAGTATGCCGGAGACTCCAGGACCGCCTGGAGACAGCCACATCTTCGCCAGAGAGCAGCTGCTGAATGCAGGTGTGAGGCAGAAGAGGAACTATGACGTGCACACCCGGGGAAGGACTTTGTGGCTGGGGAGTTGGTCTGGGTCTACAGCCCCCTAAGGAAAAAAGGCAGATGCCCCAAGTTGGACAGTCACTGGGTGGGCCCTGCAGTGTCCTGGAGAGGGTAGGGGAGGTGTTTACCGGGTGCAGCTTCCTCCAGGGAAGAAAGGTGGCACTGCACTTTTGGAGATATTTTTTTTTTACTTGTTAAATAAAATATTTTTCTCTGAGCAATTGTTTAACTATAAAATAATAGAACCCCCCCCAAAAATGTAATCTATACAAAAGGCCTAAAGCTCAGTAATTTTTTGCTCATCTTCATCAGGGTGCCAATAATTTCAGATGTGACTGTATGTATGCATGCTGCTACCCTCATTGTGTTCAATCTGATGTAGTTTATCATATGTTGCTTTTATTACTAATGCTAAGTGTCACACCCACTATTGTGTCGTACACCAGAGTGTAGGCTGGACCTCACTAAACCAGAAGAATGTTACAGCACTGGTATCTGCCATTTGTCAGAAGCTTCCACCATACCACCGTTCTTATGAAATTTAGCAGCTCGTTCATGATTGGTTACTTATTAAAATCTCATATCCATGCACAGACATTCGAAAAACCAGTGTTTTGATTTTACGGGCTGTGGTTCTGGAATAACCTACAGGATTAGTTGAGACTGGACAGTATGAATTCAGGGCCTTGATTCAGAKCTTGGTCACTGAGTTTCTAAACTCAGAGATGCAACATCGCAAGACTTCCGGGAACGCTAGCGGAGCAGACTTAGCAGATCAGGCAGGCCGGGGTTTGAGAAGTCAATAAGAGAAGTGAAAAATTCTTTAGTTAATTTTCTCGAAATCTAAAGGTACAACCTAGATTCGAGCCAATGTCTTAAGAACTGAAGAGGTGGTTCGGAGTGTGGTCAGGAGCAATATCTACCTAGACACATCACTAGGTTTATAGAGATCACATTCTACCTCCTTTACTCTTTCTATCAGYTTCTTGAAAAATAAGTCCTGATAAGGATTAAATGGTCTGTTCTTCATTATCATTTGACTCTGTGATGAAAAACAAGTTTCCAAAGTTTCAGAACTTGATTGCTGTACATTAGGGTTACATATTCAATCTAACTCAGTTGTTTCCTATGTGGAGTGGTCCATTTGAGATAAAACATACATTTGGAAGTGGAAATCACTTTATATTATACGATGTGAGTGAAATTTGACATTTATCTGAGTTGACCAAGGTTTATGACAACTGAGCAGTTATTTTAGGTTATGTGGGCAGTTGGACAGTAACTTTTTMGTCAAGTGACTGCATTTCTTGCTTGAAGACTTGGTTAGACAATGGAGAAACTAAAAGTCCAACTTATTTTTGTTATTTTTTGGGGGGGGGGTCTTGGTTCTCATATTAAATTAGGTAGAGGGGAGATTGAGCAACACTTGGACAATGGAATTAAATCAAAAAGCGTATTGCCAAAAATAGAACCAACGCAGCAATCCCCCATATTACATTGAGAAAATGTGTACAAGACACCTTCCAACCCATAATTAACTATGGRAATGTACTGTACAGACATCCAAAATGATTGGCACCCTTGATAAAGATCAGCAACAAAATACTGTATAAAATAGTTAATACTAACTAACTTGCGCGACGCATATAAGGCCCTCCCCCGCCCTCCTTTCGGAAAAGCTGACCACGACTCCATTTTGTTGCTTCCAGCCTACAAACAGAAACTAAAACAAGAAGCTCCAGCGCTCAGGTCTGTTCATCGCTGGTKCGACCAATCTGATTCCACGCTTCAAGACTGCTTCGATCACGTGGATTGGGATATGTTCCGCATTGCGTCCAACAACAACATTGACGAATTCGCTGATTCAGTGAGCGAGTTCATTAGAATGTGCATCGGCGACGTAATACCCACAGCAACGATTAAAACATTCCCAAACCAGAAACTGTGGATTGATGGCAGCATTCGGTGAAACTGAAAGCGCGAACCACTGCTTTTAACCAGGGCAAGGTGACCGGAAACATGACCGAATACAAACAGTATAGCTATTCCCTCCCCAAGGCAATCAAACAAGCTAAGTGCCAGTATAGAGACAAAGTAGAGTCGCAATTCAACAGCTCAGACACAAGAGGTATGTGGCAGGGTCTACAGTCAATCACGGATTACAAAAAGAAAACCAGCCCCGTCGCGGACCAGGATGTCTTGCTCCCAGACAGACAGACTAAATAACTTTTTTGCTCGCTTTGAGACAATACAGTGCCACTGACACGGCCTGCTACCAAACCTGCGGGCTCTCCTTCACTGCAGCCGAGGTGAGTAAAACATTTAAACGTGTTAACCCTCGCAAGGCTGCAAGCCCAGACGGCATTCCCAGCCGCGTCCTCAGAGCATGCGCAGACCAGCTGGCTGGTGTGTTTAGGACATATTCAATCAATCCTTATCCCAGTCTGCTGTTCCACATGCTTCAAGAGGGCCACCATTGTTCCTGTTCCCAAGAAAGCTAAGGTAACTGAGCTAAACGACTACCGCCCGTAGCACTAACTTCCGTATCATGAAGTGCTTTGAGAGACTAGTCAAGGACCATATCACTCCCACCCTACCTGACACCCTAGACCCACTCCAATTTGCTTACCGACCAATAGGTCCACAGACGACGCAATCGCAACCACACTGCACACTGCCCTAAACCCATCTGGACAAGAGGAATACCTATGTGAGAATGCTGTTCATCGACTACAGCTCAGCATTTAACACCATAGTACATCCAAACTCGTCATCAGCTCGAGACCCTGGGTCTCGACCCGCCCTGTGCAACTGGTACTGGACTTCCTGACGGCCGCCCCCAGGTGGTGAGGGTAGTAACAACATCTCCACCCCGCTGATCCTCAACACTGGGCCCCACAAGGGTCGGTTGAGCCCTCTCCTATACTCCCTGTTCACCACGACTGCGTGGCCATGTACGCCTCCAACTCAATCATCAAGTTTGCGGACGACACTACAGTGTAGGCCTTGATTACCAACAACGACGAGACGCCTACAGGGAGGAGGTGAGGGCCCTCGAGTGTGGTGTCAGGAAAATAACCTTACACTCAACGGCAACAAAACAAAAGAGATGATTGTGGACTTCAAGGAAACAGCAGAGGAGCACCCCCTATCCACATCGACGGGACAGTAGTGGAGGGAAGTAAGTTTTTAAGTTCCTCAGTGTACACATCACGGACAAACTGAATTGGTCCACCCACACAGACAGCGTTGTGAAGAGGCGCAGCAGCGCCTCTTCAACCTCAGAGAGCTGAAGAAATTGCGTGTTTCACCAAAAGCTCTCACAAACCTCTACAGATGCACAATCGAGAGCATCCTGTCGGGCTGTATCACCGCCTGGTACGGGCAACTGTCCGCCCACAACCGTAAGGCTCTCCAGAGGGTAGAGAGGTCTGCACAACGCATCACCAGGGCAAAACTACCTGCCCTCCAGACACCTTACACCACCCGATGTCACAGGAAGGCATAAAGATCATCAAGGACAACAAACCACCCGAGCCACTCGCTGTTTACCCCGCTAATCCCAGAAGGCGAGGTCAGTACAGGTGCATCAAGCAGGGACCGAGAGACTGAAAAACAGCTTCTATCTCAAGGCCATCAGACTGTTAAACAGCCACCACTAACATTTAGTGTGGCTGCCAACATACATGACTCAACTCCAGCCACTTTAATAATTGGAATTGATGGAAATTATGTAAAAATGTATCACTAGACACTTTAAACAATGCCACTTAATATGATTTACATACCCTACATTACTCATCATGTATATTACGTACTCTATATCAATCTACTGCATCTTCCATCTTTATGTAATACATGTATCACTAGCCACTTTAAACTATGCCACTTTATGTTTAATACCCTACATTACTCATCTCATATGTATATACTGTACTCTATACCATCTACTGCATCTTGCCTATGCCGTTCTTACCATCACTCATTCATATATCTTTATTGTACATATTCTTTATCCCTTTACACTTGTGTGTATAAGGTAGTAGTTGTGGAATTGTTAGTTAGATTACTTGTTTGGTTATTACTGCATTGTCGGAACTAGAAGCACAAGCATTTCGCTACACTCGCATTAACATCTGCTAACCATGTGTAATGTGACAAATACATTTGATTTGAATTGATTGAATACAAATACTGATCTATACAACAAACACGCTTGTGGTCCTCCTACCAGGCAAGTTCACCACTGGTCCAGTGGTTTTAATTGTTGCCATAAATAGTGTGTAATTGGCATTTTTTTCTCTTAATTTTCTGAGTTCTTTGCCATTTCCCCATGGTGATGGATGACAAATGGATTTTTACATGTGTTACCTAATTTTTTATACCCCAGTAAACAGGAAGCCATGAAAGCCCACATACAGTATCTTAATCTTGACACTACAGGGGGTGCTGTTTCAACTTGGACATTTATCGTTCCCAAATTAAACTGCCTCGTACTCAATTCTTGCTCGTACAATATGCATATTATTATACTATCGGATAGAAAAACAATCCTCTAGTTTCTAAAACCGTTTGAATTATGTCTGTGGGTGAACCAGAACTCTTTCTGCAGCGAAATTCATGACAGGAACTGCGAAGGTCTGAAAACGAGGCTCTGTTCTCAGATCAGTTTAAAGCTCTGTATGTATCCTATGGGTCGACATGAACTGCACCCGCCTTCCCCTGGATGTCAGTAACCAATTGAGAAGTGGAATGGAGTTTCTACGTAGATCTCAAACCTTACAAAAGGCCAAGGAACGAAGGAGCTCTCTTTTCGACATTCGTCATTACGCAAAGCAAGACCTCAGGATGGCATTTTTGAACGCTCAGTTATCAGCCTTAGATAATATCCGTCTGTAATTTAATTCGATATAGGTGTTAGAAACATCATAACGAAGTTATTTTAAACCGAGTTATATTCAAGTTTATGCGAGTATATTGCTATTTTCGGAATTTCCTTAGTATTGCGTTTTGAGGATTTGGCATGTTTGGCCACATAGCTATTGTTAGCTGCTAATTCCGAAGTTGAAGACGACCGTTTTACAACCAAGCAACATTCTTTTGGACAAAGGACACCTTGCCCAAGATTCTGATGGAAGGCTCGTTCCAAAAGTAAGAGCTATTTATGATGTTATTCCGGTATTTATGTGGAAAAATGTAAAGGATTTGTCCCGCCATTATTGCGGCACTAGTCTGGCTGTAACGCACACTGTATGTCTAAGTAACGTTAATTTTAAAAAATCTAACTCAGCGGTTGCATTAAAACTAATGCATCTTTCATCTTGCTGTCCAAACCTGTATTTTTTTGTCAAGTTACGATTATTTATTGATTAGATTAGGTGCCTTTCCAAGATGGAGCCGGCCAGAATGCATACCTGTTGCCACTGATCACATTGTTATAACCCACGATTTGTGCTGCTAAAATATGCACATTTTCGAACAAACCTATATGCATTGTGTAAATATGATGTTACAGGACTGTCATCTGATGAAGTATATCAAGGTTAGTCCCAAATTATATATCTTTTGCTGTATTGTATACGATCGCTAACCTGTTGCTTGCTGGTAAATTGCTTGTGTTTCTGGCTATTGTGGCTAAGCTAATATAATGCATATATTGTGTTTTCGCTGTAAAACACTTAAAAAATCTGACATATTGGCTGGATTCACAAGGATGTTGGGCTTTCATTTGCTGTACGCTGTGTATTTTTCAGAAATGTTTTAAGATGAGTAATTAGGTATTTGACGTTTTCTCTGTAATTATTCTGCAGCTTCG
>NC_036856.1:26757965-26815186 GCF_002910315.2 Salvelinus sp. IW2-2015
CAGGAAGTCTGCTCCCAGACAGACAAATAACTTTTTTGCTCGCTTTGAGACAATACAGTGCCACTGACACGGCCTGCTACCAAAACCTGCGGGCTCTCCTTCACTGCAGCCGAGGTGAGTAAAACATTTAAACGTTTAACCCTCGCAAGCTGCAAGCCCAGACGGCATTCCCAGCCCGCGTCCTCAGAGCATGCGCAGACCAGCTGGCTGGTGTGTTTACGGACATATTCAATCAATCCTTATCCCAGTCTGCTGTTCCCACATGCTTCAAGAGGGCCACCATTGTTCCTGTTCCCAAGAAAGCTAAGGTAACTGAGCTAAACGACTACCGCCCGTCACACTAACTTCCGTATCATGAAGTGCTTTGAGAGACTAGTCAAGGACCATATCACCTCCACCCTACCTGACACCCTAGACCCACTCCAATTTGCTTACCGACCCAATAGGTCCACAGACGACGCAATCGCAACCACACTGCACACTGCCCTAACCCATCTGGACAAGAGGAATACCTATGTGAGAATGCTGTTCATCGACTACAGCTCAGCATTTAACACCATAGTACCATCCAAACTCGTCATCAAGCTCGAGACCCTGGTCTCGACCCCGCCCTGTGCAACTGGTACTGGACTTCCTGACGGCCGCCCCCATGGTGAGGTAGGTGTACAACATCTCCACCCCGCTGATCCTCAACACTGGCCCCACAAGGGCGTTCGAGCCTCTCCTATACTCCCGTTCACCCACGACTGCGTGGCCATGTACGCCTCCAACTCAATCATCAAGTTTGCGGACGACACACAGTGGTAGGCTTGATTACCAACAACGACGAGACGCCTACAGGGAGGAGGTGAGGGCCCTCGAGTGTGGTTTCAGGAAAATAACCTTCACACTCAACGTCAACAAAACAAAGAGATGATTGTGGACTTCAAGGAAACAGCAGAGGAGCACCCCCTATCCACATCGACGGGACATGTAGTGGAGAAGTAAGTTTTTAAGTTCCTCAGTGTACACATCACGGACAAACTGAATTGGTTCACCCCACACAGACAGCGTTGTGAAGAAAGAGCAGCAGCGCCTCTTCAACCTCAGAGCTGAAGAAATTCGCTTGTCACCAAAGCTCTCACAAACTTCACAGATGCACAATCGAGAGCATCCTGTCGCTCGTACACCGCCTGGTCGGCAACTGCTCCGCCCACAACCGTAAGGCTCTCCAGAGGGTAGGTGAGGTCTGCACAACGCATCACCAGGGACAAACTACCTGCCCTCCAGACACCTATACCACCATGTCACAGGAAGGCCATAAAGATCATCAAGGACAACAACCACCCGATCAATGCCTGTTTACCCCGCTATCATCCAGAAGGCGAGGTCAACAGGTGCATCAAACAGGGACCGAGAGACTGAAAAAACAGCTTCTATCTCAAGGCCATCAGACTGTTAAACACCACCACTAACATTTAGTGGCCTCCAACATACTGACTCAACTCCAGCCACTTTAATAATGGGAATTGATAAATATTGTAAAAATGTATCACTAGACACTTTAAACAATGCCACTCTAAAACTTCTTGCAACATATAGGGGTGCTGTTTCCGCATTAGCATATTTGTGTCTCCAAATTAAACTGCCTCGTGCTAAATTCTTGATCGTACAATATGCATATTATTGTTTTATTGATAGAAACACCTTCTAGTTTCTATAGAAGTTGGAATTTTGTCTCTGAGTGGTACAGAACAATTTCTACAGCACTTTTCATGACACGGGTTCAGATTTCAGAAATTTTTACCTCTGATCTGGGGTCTGTTATAAAGGCCACAGTGAATGCTATGAAGAAACCGACACTGCCTACGTCTTCCTCTGGGTGTCTGTACGTCATCACGTTTTCAATAAGTCGATGGGACTTCACAGCCATTAAAATGACAAAAATGTACAGAGACCCCTCTTTCTCAACGTGCGCCTCAAGCGTGAAGGCCATCGACCTCGCTCGTTCCAAATCGTTTTCTAACCAGCAATATTTCTCCGGTCATGTTTTCAGTCGTTATAGTTGTAAAAACATCATAATGTAGTTAATTTGAGCCGTTTTATATACAATTATATCCGTTTAGTGCGATTTTGAGGAATTTCTTTGTTGTGCGTTCTTGAAAGTTTGGACACACGTTTTAGGAGTCGTCGTTGTGTGGACATTTCGAAGGACAGAGGACATCTATCGACCAAAAGACGTTATATACATAGAAAGGATACATTGCCCAAGAATATGAATGGAAGAACAGCTCAAAGTAAGCAATATTTAATATAATAAACCGTGTTTCGTCGAAATATTTAAAACGCATAATTCGCCATTTGTTTGGTATAGCTTCACTTGGCAACCCTGATTAAAAGTAAGGATAATTTAAAAATGTAAATCGCGTTGCATTAAGAACTAATTTGTCTTTCGATTCTGTCAACCCTGTATTTTTTAGTCAAGTATATTGATTAGCTTTCAATTAAACTAGATCACTCTGATAGATGACGTCAGACATATTGAGGCTTGATTCCTAGTATTTTTATTGTTAACCACGGTTTTGTAATGGCAAATATGCACCTTTTCGAACAAACTGTATATGTATATTGTAAAATGATGTTACAGGAGTGTCATCGGAAAATTCTGAGAAGGTTAGTGAAAAAATTAATATATTGGCGGTGATTACGTTATAGCGCTCTTTGGCTGGAATCATGGCCTCTACGTTTGTTTCATGTGGTATGCTAACTTATCGATTTATGTGTTTCGCTGTAAAACCGCTTAGAAAAAATCTGAAATTGGTCTGAAATCACAAGAACTGGGTCTTTCCATTGCTATGCTTTGTCTATTTTTATGAAATGTTTTATGATGAGTAAATGGTATACACGTTGCTCTATCTAGTAATTCTAGTCGATTTGTGATGGTGGGTGCAATTGAAACTGTGATTTCTACCTGAAATATGCACTTTTTTCTAACAAAAACTACCTTATACCATGAATATTTATCAGACTGTCATCTGAAAGGTTTTTTCTTGTTAGTGATATCAATATCTTAGTTGAGCCGAATTGGTGATAGCACCTGAAGGAGTAAGAAACTGATGGAGTTAGAATAGTGGTGTATTTTGCTAACGGTTTAGCTAATAGATTTACATATTTTGTCTTCCCTGTAAAAACATTTAAAAATCTGAAATGGTGGCTTTATTCACAAGATGTATCTTTCATCTGGTGTCTTGGACTTGTGATTTAATGATATTTAGATGCCACATCTACTTTTGAACTATGCTAGGTATGCCAATTAGTGGTGGTGTGGGGGTGCTCCCGATCCGGGGTAGAGGCTCGTGAAAAGGTTAAATGTTACATACCCTACTTACTCATGTATATGTATATACTGTACTCTATACATCTACTGCATCTTGCCATCTTTATGTAATACATGTATCACTAGCCACTTTAAACTATGCCACTTTATGTTTATACCCTACATACTCATCTCATATGATATATACTGTACTCTATACCATCTACTGCATCTTGCCTATGCCGTTCTGTACCATCACTCATTCATATATCTTTATGTACATATTCTTTATCCCTTTACACTTGTGTGTATAAGGTAGTAGTTGTGGAATTTTAGGTTAGATTACTTGTTGGTTATTACTGCATTGTCGGAACTAGAAGCACCAAGCATTTCGCTACACTCGCATTAACATCTGCTAACCATGTGTATGTGACAAATACATTTGATTTGATTTTGATTTGATTTGAATACAAATACTGATCTATACACAGACACACTTGGGTCCTCCTACCAGGCAAGTTCACCACTGTTCCAGTGGTTTTAATTGTTGCCATAATAGTGTGTAATTGGCATTTTTGTCTCTTAATTTTCTGAGTTCTTTGCCATTCCCAATGGTGATGGATGACAAATGGATTTTACATGTGTTACCTAATTTTTATACCCCAGGTAAACAGGAAGCCATGAAAGGCCACAATACAGTATCTTAAACAGATTAATTTAAAAAAGTAGAATGTTAATGCAGTATAACAATATACTCTGAGAGTCGGGAAGCAAGTTCAGGGAGTGAATACATTTAATAAATAAACGAACACAAGAAACATGAACAGCGTACCAACATGATACAGAAACAATGACGACTGGGGAAGAAACCAAAGTGAGTGACATATGGGCAGGTAATCAAGGAGGTGATGGAATCCAGGTGAGTGTCATGATGCGCGTAACGCTGGTGACACGTGTGCCCAATAACGAGCAGCCTGGTGACCTAGAAGCCGGAGAGGGAGCACACGTGACAGTACCCCTTCCCCGACGCACGGCCCCAGCCTCAGGACGCCGACCAAGATGATGATCCCGGGGATCAGGAGCAGACCGGTCACCTCTGCTAAGGCGCGGGAACCTGTCGATCCGGCTGAGGCGCGGGAGCATGAAGACCTAGAGCGCCGGAGAGAGAGCATACCTGACAGTACCCCCTCCCCGGCGCGTTCGGCTCTAGCCGCAGGACGCCAACCACAGGGACGATCCCGGGGATCAGGAGTGAACCGATCGCCTCCGCTGAGGTGCAGAAACCTGACGAACCGGCTGAGGAGTGAGAGTCTGATGAGCCGGCTGAGACCTCCCTGGCTGCCTCGGTCGAGGCACAGGAACCTGTTCAACCAGCTGAGGCATGGGAGCCTATCGAACCCGCTGAGGCATGGGAGCCTACAAACCCACTGAGCCCCCACTGAGCCCTCCCAGGTAGCTCCGGCTCCAACACCCGGACCCGACATCACCTCCAATACAAAAACCAAACAAAAAAAAAACTCCCTGATGCTTCCCTTTGTTGAGTCGTCATTCTATAACGATGTACTCTGAGAGTCGGGAAGCAAGTTCAGGGAGTGAATACATTTAATAAATAAACAAACACAACAAGAAACACGAACAGCGCACCAACATGATACAGAAAAAATTATGATTGGGGAAGAAACCAAAGGGAGTGACATATAAAAGGCAGGTAATCAAGGAGGTGATGGAGTACAGGTGAGTGTCATTGTACGCAGATGCCCGTAACCATTGTGCCAGGTMTGCGCCATAATGAGCAGCCTGGTAACCTAGAGGTCGGAGAGGGAGCACACGTGACATGTAGAGTACATTTTATTCATTTTATTTATAAGAATCATTAGGGGTGCCAACAATTTTGACACCTTTCTTTTTGAGATTTTAGTTTTTTACTTTATAAATAAATCTATTTATCTAAGCAACGGTTTTACTATAAAATAACATGATTCCCCTCCAAAAAATTGCATACAAAAGGCCTATAGCTCAGTATTCTTTGCTCATCTTTATCAAGGGAGGCAATAATTCCAGATGTGACTGTACAGTTGCATTCGGAAGTATTCAGACCCTTCACTTTTTCACATTTTGTTATGTTACAGCCTTATTCAAAAAAATGTATTAAATAAAAAAAAATCCTCATCAATCTAACACACAATACCCCAAAATGACAAGGAAAAAGGCTGTTTTTTATTGTATTTTAGCAAATGTATTAAAAATAAAAAAACAGAAAATACCTTATTTACATAAGTATTCAGACCCTTTGCTATGAGACTCGAAATTGAGCTAAGGTGCATCCTGTTTCCATTGATCATCCTTGAGTTTCTACAACTTGATGAGTCCACCTGTGGTAAATTCAATTGATTGGACATGATTTGGAAAGTCAGACACCTGTTCGTATAAGGTCCACAGTTGACAGTGAATGTCAGAGCAAAAACCAAGCCATGAGGATTGTATCGAGGCACAGATCTGGGAAGGGTACCAAAAATGTCTGCAGCATTGAAAGTCCCCAAGAAACACAGTGGCCTCACAATTCTTAAATGGAATAAGTTGGAGCCAAGATGCTTCCTAGAGCTGGCTGCCCGGCCAAACTGAGCAATGGGGGAAAGGGCCTTGGTCAGGGAGGTGACCAAGAACCCGATGGTCACTCTGACACATCTCCAGCGTTCCTCTGGAGATGGGAGAACCTTCCAGAAGGACAACCATCTCTGCAGCACTCCAACAATCAGGCCTTTATGGTAAAGTGGCCAGGTGGAACTCCTCAGTAAAAGGCACTTGACAGCCATCTTGGAGTTTGCCAAAAGGCACCGAAAGGACTAGTACATGAGAAAAAAGATTCTCTGTCTGATGAAACCAAGATTGAAACTCCTTGGCCTGAATGCCAAGCCGTCAACGTTCTGGAAGGGAAAAACCGGCCACCATCCCTACAGTGAATTATGGTGGTGGCAGCATCATGCTGTGGGGATGTTTTTCAGAGGCGGGGACAGAGAGCTAGACAGGATCGAGAGAAAGATGAACGGAGCAAAATACAGAGAGATCCTTGATGAAAACCTGCTCCAGAGCGCCTAGGACCTCAGACTGGGGTGAAGGTTCACCTTCACCACAAAGACCCAAAGCACATCGAACATCTCTGGAGAGACCTGAAAATAGCTGCGCAGCGACGCTCCCCATCCAACCTGACAGAGCTTGAGAGGATCTGCAGAGAAGAATGGGAGAAACCCCCCAAATACAGGTGTGCCAAGCTTGTAGTGTCATACCCAAAAAGACTCGATGCTGTAATCTCTGCCAAACGTGTTTCAACAAAGTACTGAGTAAAGGGTCTGAATGCTTATGTAAATGTAATATTTCAGTTTTTATTTGTTTTGTAAAGAGCTGTCTGTATTGTGGACACAGGACATATCTATCTATCTATTAAAAGACCAGGCTCATCAAGTAGGTACCCCTCTCCATGCTATCCTGTTTTGGGGTGACCAGTCCAAATCTCTCCGGGTGCCCATTGACTCTGGGGTCCACGAGAGCTTTATAGACYCTACCCTGGTGTCGGAGCTGGGAATCCCCACACAACCCCTCTCTATTCCCATGGACATCAGAGCGCTGGATGGGCGCTCTATTYGCAGAGTCACTCACAATWRGTTTCCCATTAACCTGAGAGTGTCAGGTAATCACAGTGAGTCTATGCAGTRCCTGCTCATTGAATCCCCTCACGCACCCYTAGTTTTGGGGTTTTCATGGCTCCAGAGGCACAATCCGCTGATCGACTGGGCTACTGGTCTGAAGTCGGCGCAGCCTMCCCCGGTACYTCTTCCTCGGATCTCTCCGCCATTCCCACAGAGTACCAGGACCTCCAGGAGGTTTTCGACAAGGCCCGRGCTACATCTCACCCTCCGCATTGACCCTACGACTGCGCTATCGACCTTCTCCCGGAAACTACACCACCTCGGGGGTGGCTTTATTCCCTGTCGGGTAWAGAGACCAAGACCATGGAAAGGTACATTGAGTACTCTCTTGCTGCAGGGAGTATTCGTCCATCTGCCTCCCCCGCCGGCGCAGGGTTCTTCTTTGTGGAGAAGAAGGACAAAACCCTGCYCCCGTGTATCGACTACCTCGGCCTGAATGACATCATGGTTAAAAAAAAATMACCCTCTACCACTCATCTKCTCGGCTTTCGAGCCTCTCCAGGGGGKGATGATTTTCTTGGTCAGTTCAAGAACTCGTCCTCCACGTTCGACAGGTCCTTCAACATCTCCTGGAGAACCAGCTTTTTGTTAAAGCAGAAAGATATGAATTCCAACATCGCTCCACCATCTCCTTCCTAGGGTATGCCATTGCTGCTGGAAATATTCAGATGGACTCTGACAAGGTGAGAGCGGTGGTGGATTGGTCTCAACCCACATCGAGAGTGCAGCTGCAACGTTTCCTGAGGTTTGCTCATTTCTACCGCCGCTTCATCCGGGGTTACAGCACCTTAGCTTCCCCCTCTCAGCACTCACCTCTCCCTAGGTTCTGTTCACATGGTCTCCAGCAGCTGACCGGTCGTTCTCGYACSTCAAGCATCGGTTCACTACAGCTCCCATCTTAATCTATCCGGACCTGTCCKGTCAGTTCGTGATGGAGGTCGACGCCTCGGACGTCGGAGTGGGGGARGTCCTGTCCCAGCGTTCTGCCCAGGACCAAAAGCTGCATCCCTGCGCTTTCCTTTCCCATCGTCTTAACCACGCTGAGAGAAACTACGACGTGGGAAAATGGTGTTGGAGGAGTGGAGGCTCTAGGCAAGCTCGATGGGCCCTGCTATTATGGGTAATTTTCCAGTACATGTATTGTGAAATATTAAAGTAGTAAACAGAATCATTATGGGTTTAAGGGAAGATAATACATAACCTTATAATTATCCTCAGACATGCACCTGCATTATGTGTGTATATGTGTATTCTTTTTTGTATCATTACTATGGTCACGTCACCAATAAAATCTACGCCCTGGAGTATGTGCCAATAAGAGGAGGGGAAACCAAGTAACGATGGGCTTAGACGAACTAGAAGTAAGACTAGGAAACAGGAAACTAGTGGCAGAAAGCCAAAAGGTGTTGGTCATTTACATAAAGAGGAGTGACTATGTATGATGTGTCAAACTGAAACTGTATATAAAGAGATCTCCGAGTCTGGGACCCGACAGTTGCCCGCGGAACAGCTCGGCTTGTTACTTTGTAATAAAGCCTATTCTGAACTCACAAGCTCCAGTGTTTAAGAGATATTTTTAAGAACTATTTCCACGACACTATTCACTCAGTTCAACTGTACCATCTCCTACCGTCCGGGGTCCAAGAATGTGAAGCCGGATGCGCTCTCACGCTTCTATAGCCCCGCTGCTACACCGTTGGACCCAGAGACCACCCTCCCTACCTCTTGTCTAGCGGCTGCACTCATCTGGGGTTTAGAGAACCAGGTCCGGCTAACGGGATGTTTGTCCTGGACTCTGTCCCGTTCCCCGGTCCTGGAAGGGGCTCGTTCCTCCAGACTTGCCTGCCATCCTGGCTCCTGTCGGACCCTGGCCTCGTATGATAACGTTTTTGGTGGCCCACCATAGTTCCTGACGTCTCCATGTTCGTCGCCGTCAGCACTGTGTGTGCTCAGAATAAGACTCTGCAGCAAGCTCCGGCTGCCACCTGTTCCTCAATGCCCCTGGTCTTATATATCCCTGGACTTCATTACTGGTCTCCCTCCATCAGATAGCGACACCACCCCTCTTCTCAAGACCACCACCAGGTATCGGCGACAGGCGGACCGCCACCGGACCCCTGCACTCCGCTATTGTCTCGGGCAGAGGCTATGGCTGTCCATTCGGGATCTGCCCCTCCGGGTGGAGTCCCATAAACTTTCACCCCATTTTATCTGCCTTTTCCAAATCTCTAAGATTCTTAGCCCCTCTGCTGTTCGTCTTCTCGGACCTCAAGCATCGGTTCACTATAGCTCCAGTGTTCACTACAGCTCCAGTGCACCCTCCATATACATCCCAACTTTCATGTGTCTAGGATTAAACTTCTGTCTTACAGCCCTTTGTCTCCTGATTTCTGTTTGTCTGTTGCCATTTCGTCTTGTTTCATTTTGGTTCTGATCTTTCTGCCTGCCCTGACCCTGAGCATGCCTTCCATTCTGTACCTGCCTGATTCTGACCTGGATTATGAACTTCTGCCTGCCCTGACACTGAGCTGTCTTCCGTCCTGTACCTGTCGGACTCTGACCTGGTTACAAACCTCTGACTGTCCTCGACCTGTCCTTTGCCTGCCCCCGTGTTATAATAAATTATCTGAGAACTGAACCATCCGCACTGCATCTGGGTCATATCCTGAGTCGTGATAAAACCTTTTTTTGCTTTGTCATTATGGGGTATTGTGTGTTGATTGATGAGGGGAAAAAACTATGAATACATTTTAGAATAAGGCTGCAACGTAACACAACGTGGAAAAAGTCAAGGGGTCTAAATACTTTCCGAATGCACTGTATTTCCTGTTGGACATACATTATTATGAGTAACACATTTACACACATTTACACACATTTATCATAAATGTTTTTATTAGCTAGAATTTCAAGTGGTGACAATATCACAGACACTATCGAGAATGCAAGATCATCTTGATAGTGTTTATTAAGCATATATTTTCCCAAATTACACAGGCCACTGAAAAATATATTTTACAAACGTTTAAAAATTTAGGTTTTGGAGCAAATCTCTGGCTTGTATTGCAGAATATATATTATTTTTCAGACATCTGTACTGCCTTATCTTCTGTTATTTGTTTACTTTGAGTAGAAACATCAAATGCTGTTTTAGGCTTGTGATCTTTTCCCTGGTCATCCACCCAGATCTCTCCTGACTTGGCATACTTGATGGCTTTGTTAGCGGTGATGATGAAGGATCTAGGCTGTTCAATTAAATTAACCGCCTTGTAGTTTCGAAGAGATATCCATTGTCTGTTTTTCCAGTGACAAACATGACCCCGAAGGCAGGGCAGTCGATGTAGTATCTCGCTGGGATGAATTGGATGGAAACGTCGTTACTGCGAGTGAAGTTCAACATTGATGCTGTTGTAGCTCTGGCATGGGTGTCCATGAGCCCTGCATGGACTTCTCCACCAATGTTAACAGTGGTGTCTTGGAGTTCCAACTTTGACTTTTTGCAGAAATCTTAATGTTGTCGTCTGTTGCATTGGCAATGTGGGTACCTGTGGCCTGCTGGAGGTCATTTTGCAGGGCTCTGGCAGTGCTCCTCCTTGCACAAAGGCGGAGGTAGCGGTCCTGCTGCTGGGTTGTTGCCCTCCTACGGCCTCCTCCACGTCTCCTGATGTACTGGCCTGTCTCCTGGTAGCGCCTCCATGCTCTGGACACTACGCTGACAGACACAGCAAACCTTCTTGCCACAGCTCGCATTGATGTGCCATCCTGGATGAGCCTGAGCACTACCTGAGCCACTTGTGTGGGTTGTAGACTCTGTCTCATGCTACCACTAGAGTGAAGCACCGCCAGCATTCAAAAGTGACCAAAACATCAGCCAGAAGCATAGGAACTGAGAAGTGGTCTTTGGTCACCACCTGCAGAAACCACTCCTTTATTGGGGGTGTCTTGCTAATTGCCTATAATTTCCACTCTTTGTCAATTCCATTGCACAACAGCATGTGAAATTTATTGTCAATCAGTGTTGCTTCCTAATCGACAGTTTGATGACACAGAAAGTGTGATGAGCTTGGAGTTACATTGTGTTGTTAAGTGTTCCCTTTATTTTTTTGAGCAGTGTACATTAAGAAAATACTTCCTACCCATAATTGACATGGCAATATAATGTATTGTAGTCACAATGTATTGTAGTCACATCCAAAATATTGGCACCCTTGATAAAGATAAGAAATAAAGACTATAAAATAGATAATACAAGTACTGATCTATTTTCTTTTATTTAACTTTATTTAACCAGGTAGGCAAGTTGAGCAAGTTAAGTTCTCATTTACAATTGTGACCTGGCCAAGATAAAGCAAAGCAGTTCGACACATACAACAACACAGAGTTACACATGGAGTAAAACAACATACAGTCAATAATACAGTAGAAGAATAAGTCTATATACAATGTGAGCAAATGAGGTGAGATAAGAGGGTAACGGCTAAAAAGGCCATGGTGGCGAAAGTAAATACAATATAGCAAGTAAAACACTGTAATAGTAGATTTGCAGTGGAAGAATGTGCAAAGTAGAGATAGAAATAATGGGGTGCAAAGGAGCAAAATAAATAAATTAATAAATACAGTAGGGGAAGGTAGTTGTTTGGGCTAAATTATAGATGGCTATGTACAGTGCAGTAATCTGTGAGCTGCTCTGACAGCTGGTGCTTAAATAGTGAGGGAGAATAAGTGTTTCCAGTTTCAGATTTTTGTAGTTCATTCCAGTCATTGGCAGCAGAGAACTGGAAGAGAGACGGCCAAAGGAAGAATTGGTTTTGGGGGTGACCAGAGAGATAACCTGCTGGAGTGCGTGCTACAGGTGGTGCTGCTATGGTGACCAGCGAGCTGAGATAAGGGGACTTTACCTAGCAGGGTCTTGTAGATGACCTGGAGCCAGTGGTTTGGCGACGAGTATGAAGCGGAGGCCAGCAACGAGAGCGTACAGGTCACAGTGGTGGGTAGTATATGGGGCTTGTGACAAAACGGAGGCACTGTTATATACTGCATCCAATATTGATGTAGGGTATTGGAGGCTATTTTGTAAATGACATCGCCGAAGTCGAGGATCGGTAGGATGGTCAGTTTTACAAGGGTATGTTTGACAGCATGAGTGAAGGATGCTTTGTTGCGATAGGAAGCCAATTCTAGATTTAACTTTGGATTGGAGATGTTTGATGTGAGTCTGTAAGGAGAGTTTACAGTCTAACCAGACACCTAGATATTTGTAGTTGTCACAATATTCTAAGTCAGAACCGTCCGAGTAGTGAGGTTGGACGGGCGGGCAGTGCAGGCAGCGATCGGTTGAAGAGCATAGCATTTAGTTTTACTTGTATTTAAGAGCAATTGGAGGCCACGGAAGGGAATTATATGGCATTGAAGCTCGTCTGGAGGGTTGTTAACACAGTGTCCAAAGAAGGGCCAGAAGTAACAGAATGGTGTCGTCTGCGTGAGGTGGATCAAAGACTCACCAGCAGCAAGAGCAACATCATTGATGTACACAGAGAAGAGACGTCCCAATAATTTAACCCTGTGGCACCCCATAGAGACTGCCAGAGCGCCGGACAACAGGTCCTCCGATTTGACACACTGAACTCTATCAGAGAAGTAGTTGGTGAACCAGGCGAGGCAATCATTTGAGAAACCAAGGCTATCGAGTCTGCCAAGAGGATGTGGTGATTGACAGAGTCAAAAGCCTGGCCAGGTCAATGAATAAACGCTGCACAGTATTGTTCTTATCGATGGCGGTTAGGATATCGTTTAGGACCTTGAGCGTGGCTGAGTGCACCACTGACCAGCTTTGAAACCAGATTGCATAGCGGAGAAGGTATGTGGGATTCGAAATGCGGTAATCTGTTTGTTGACTTGGCTTTCGAAGACCTTAGAAAGGCGGGAGCATAGATATAAGTCTGTAGCAGTTTGGGTCAAGAGTGTCCCCCTTTGAAGAGGGGGATCACCGCAGCGCTGCTTCCAATCTTTGGAAATCTCAGACGACACGAAAGAGGTTGAACAGGCTAGTAATAGGGGTTCCAACAATTTCGGCAGATAATTTTAGAAAGAAAGGTCCAGATTGTCTAGCCCGGCTGATTTGTAGGGGTCCAGATTTTGCAGCTCTTTCAGAACATCAGCTGACTGGATTTGGGAGAAGGAGAAATGGGAAGCTTGGGCGAGTTACTGTGGGGTGCAGTGTCTGTTGACCAGGGTAGGGGTAGCCAGGTGGAAAGCATGGCCAGCCGTAGAAAAATGCTTATTGAATTCTCAATTATAGTGGATTTATCGGTGGTGACAGTGTCCTTGTCCTCAGTGCAGTGGGCAGCTGGGAGGAGGTGTTCTTATTCTCCATGGACTTTTTGAGTTTGTGTATTGCAGGAAGCAAATTTCTGCTTGAAAAAGCTAGCCTTGGCTTTTATTACTGCCTGTGTATATTGGTTTCTAGCTTCCCTGAAAAGTTGCATATCGCGGGGGCTGTTCYATGCTAATGCAGAACGCCATAGGATGTTTTTGTGTTGGTTAAGGGCAGTCAGGTCTGGAGAGAACCAAGGGCTATATCTGTTCCTGGTTCTAAATTTCTTGAATGGGGCATGCTTATTTAAGATGGTGAGGAAGGCATTTAAAAAAATAACCAGGCATCCTCTACTGACAGGATGAGATCAATATCCTTCCAGGATACTCCGGCCAGGTCGATTAGAAAGGCCTGCTCGCTGAAGTGTTTCAGGGAGCGTTTGACAGTGATGAGTGGAGGTCGTTTGACCGCTGAGCCATTACGGATGCAGGCAATGAGGCAGTGATCGCTGAGATCTTGGTTGAAAACAGCAGAGGTGTATTTAGAGGGCAAGTTGGTTAGGATGATATCTATGAGGGTGCCCGTGTTTACGGCTTTGGGGTGGTACCTGGTAGGTTCATTGATAATTTGTGTGAGATTGAGGGCATCAAGCTTAGATTGTAGGATGGCTGGGGTGTTAAGCATGTTCCAGTTTAGGTCGCCTATCAGCACGAGCTCTGAAGATAGATGGGGGGCAATCAGTTCACATATGGTGTCCAGAGCACAGCTGGGGGCAGAGGGTGGTCTACAGCAGGCGGCAACGGTGAGAGACTTGTTTTTAGAGAGGTGGATTTTTAAAAGTAGAAGTTCAAATTGCTTGGGTACAGACCTGGATAGTAGGACAGAACTCTGCAGGCTATCTTTACAGTAGATTGCAACACCGCCCTCTTTGGCCGTTCTATCTTGTCTGAAAATGTTGTAGTTAGYAATGGAGAGTTCKGAATWTTTGGTGGTCTTCCTAAGCCAGGATTCAGACACGGCTAGAACATCCGGGTTGGCAGAGTAGGCTAAAGCAGTGAATAAAACAAACTATATACAAAGACAAGATACACTTGGGTCCTTCACCAGGCAAGTTTATCACTGTTCCAGTGGTTTTAATTGTTACCATAGTAGTGGTAAGTGGTATACAGTATGTCTCTTTTAATTTTCGGAGTTCTTTGCTTTTCCCCATGGTGATGGATGACAAATGGATTTGACATGTGTTACCTCATTTTTATACCCCAGTGAAACAGAAAGCCATTAAAGGCCACAATACAGTTCCTTAAKCTGAGATTAATTTTTAAAAGTAGAATGTTAATGCAGAGTACATTTTTGTTAATTGTATTTATAAGAATCGTTAGGGTTGACAAATCATTTTGACACCTATCTGTTTTTTTTGCTTGTTAAATAAAGCTTTTCTCTGAGCAATTGTTACACTATAAAATAATAGAATTTCCCCACAACAAAATTGCATTCAAAACGACTATAGCTCAGTTTTTTTTGCTCATCTTTATCATGGGTGCCAATAATATCCGATGTGACTGTATGTATGCATGCTGCTACCTCCACATTATGTGTTCAATCTTGACGTAGTTTATCATGTGCTCTTTTATTGCTAATGCTAAGTGTCTCACCCACCATTGTGTCAAACACCAGAGTATAGGCTGGACCTCACTAAACCAGAAGAAGTTTACAGCACTGGTATCTGGCAATTCATCAGAAACTTCCACCATACCGCCCTTCCTTATAAAATTTAGCATCTCGTTCACGGAATTGGCTACTTTCAAAATCTKATATCCATGCACAGACATTGGAAAACCAGTGTTTTGTTTTTACGGGCTATGGTCCTGGGGTTTGAGAAGTGAAAAATTATTCTTTAGTTGTTCATTCTCTTGAATTCTAAAGGTAKAACCTAGATTCGAGCCAATGTCTTCAGAACTGAAGAGGTGGTTTGGAAGTGTGGCTCAGGAGCAATACCTACCTAGACACATCACTTGGTTTATATAGAACAATGGCGCCGGAGTAGATGGCTACCGTTTTATGGCCTCCTAACCAATTGTGCTATTGTGTGTGTTTTTTTCGCATTATTTGTAACTTATTTTGAACATAATGTTTCTGCCACTGTCTCTTATGACCGAAAAGGACAGCGATTACTCACCTCGTAATGGACAAAAAAAAATMATTGACGGCATCAAGCTTAGATTGTAGGATGGCTGGGGTGTTAAGCATGTTCCAGTTACTTCAGACACCCGACAAGGCCCAAATCCCCGTCATTCGCATGAGAAAGAGACAGAGATATCGGCGACGTAGGTCGGGGTGCCTTGTAAGGATCTGACGGCGAATGGGTAATCTGCCTCTACCATCAGTCCTATTAGCCAATGTACAATCATTGGATAATGAAATAGACTAGCTACGATCACGAATATCCTACCAACGGGACATAAAAAACTGTAGTATGTTATGTTTCACCGAGTCGTGGCTGAACGACGACATGGATAATATACAACTGGCGATGTTTACGCTGCATCGGCAAGATAGAACAGCTGCCTCCAGTAAYACAAGGGTTTGCGGWCTTTGTATATTTGTAAACAACAGCTGGTGCACAAAATCTAATATAAAGGAAGTATCTCATGATAAGCTGTAGACCACACTATTTACCTAGATAGTTTTCATCTATATTTTTTGTAGCTGTCTATTTACCCCCACAAARCGATGCTGTCACTAAGACTGCACTCAATGAGCTGTATWKSGCCATAAGCAAACAAGAAAACGCTCATCCAGAGGCGGCGCTCCAAGTGCCCAGGGACTTAAATGCAGGGAAACTTAAATCTGTTTWACCTCATTTCTACCAGCATGTTAAATGTGCAACCAGAAMYAAAAAACTCCAGACCACCTTTACTCCACACACAGAGAAGCGTACAAAGCTCTCCCTCGCCCTCCATTTGGCAAATCTGACCATAATTCTATTCTCCTGATTCCTGCTTACAAGCAAAAACTAAAGCAGGAAGCACCAGTGACTCGTCAACAAATAAGTGGACAGATGACACAGATGCTAAGCTCCAGGACTGTTTTGCTAGCACAGACTGGAATATGTTCCGGGATTCTTCGGATGGCATTGAGGAGTACACCACATCAGTCACTGGCTTCATCAATATGTGCATCGATGACGTCGTCCCCACAGTGACCGTACGTACATACCCCAACCAGAAGCCATGGATTACAGGCAACATCTACACTGAGCTAAAGGGTAGAGCTGCCGCTTTCAAGGAGCGGGACGCTAACCCGGACCCTTATAAGAAATCCCGCAATGCCCTCAGACAAACCACCAAAACAAGCAAAACATCAATACAGGACTAAGATTGAATTGTACTATACCGMKTCCGACGCTCGTAGGATGTGGCAGGGCTTGCAAACTATTACAGACTAGAAAGAGAAGCACAGCCATGAGCTACCCAGTGACACGAGCCAACCAGACGAGCTAAATTACTTCTATGCCTGCTTCGAGGCAAGCAACACTGAAGCATGCATGAGAGCATCAGCTGTGCTGGACGACTCTGTGATCACGCTCTCTGTAGCCAATGTGACTAAGACCTTTAAACAGGTCAACATTCACAAGGCCACAGGCCAGACGGATTACCAGGACGTGTACTCCGAGCATGCGCTGACCAACTGGCAAGTGACTTTACTGACATTTTCGACCTGTCTCTGACTGAGTATGGAATACCAACAGGTTTCAAGCAGACCACCATAGTCCCTGTGCCCAAGAACACTAAGCTAATCTGCCTAAATGACTACTGACCTGTAGAGCGTCTGCTAAATGACTTAAATGTAAATGTAAATGTAGCGCTCATGTCTGTAGCCATGAAGTGCTTTGAAAGGCTGGTCATGGCTCACATCAACACCATTATCCCAGAAACACTAGACCCACTCCAATTTGCATTCRGCCCCAACAGATCCACGGATGATGCAATCTCTATTGCACTCCACACTGCCTTTTCCCACTTGGACAAAAGGAACACCTACATGAGAATGCTATTCATTGACTACAGCTCAGCCGACGGTGCAGGCGGCTGCCGACTGACTGATCTACAAATCACCTTGCATCAACTACTCATTATTTGTCGATCCGTCAGTGAGTCACAATTTACCCATGATATATTACGGTTTTGATGCTCTCAAACACGACCATTAAGTGTGACACCCCTCTCGCTCACTTTTTTCTAATCGGGGAGGGGACACTCTGGACTACTTATTGTCAAAAAAAAATCAATGGTAAACGGCAGATTAAGGTTAGGAAAAGGGTTAAGGTTAGCTGAAATGCAAAAAAGTWATTTGTTAATTTGACAAAAGCTGGATCCCCATCGTTATCCACCATCTTTGCTTTTGTTTGCCCTTAAAATTGGATGTGGGAACTCCGCTCAGGCATTTATTTTACACCTGCTTAGTCTTGAGTAGAAAAGCTATTCTAAGACAAAACAGTATGCTSSTTCAGTGTGCTATCTAACCACAGGGGGGAGCCTGTTGCCTGTTTCAGGTATCCAGTATCTAGTATCCACCCCCATTGCTCCCAGCCAGGGGTTTGGAGCCAAGGGAATGAGTCACAAAGAAAATATGATTTCATGGCACCATTTAAAGGTGGTGATTTTTCCAACTCTGTTTCTTCCTGATTACAGAAGTGTTCTCCCATTCTCTTTGATGAAGTCCATGACAATGATATGAAGACCKATGATGATATACTCTATTTCTATGCTTGCTCTTCAATAGTGTGGGTGTGAGTGGGATTGAATGAAGAGTGGAACTAAGGGTAGTAGTGTGATGTTGTGTGATACTGATATCTGACAAAGTGCCATCTGGCACTCCTCCTCCCCAAAATAAACACATTCTGAAATCTAATTCCCCCCAAAGTGTACCCTAATTTTGTAAGGGAAATGTTGAACACAACATTCATATGGCACAAAGATCCTTTGTCTCCTTGACAACAGTAACCTGGCAATGATCACTCTACATACAATAAATCCTGGCTCCATTCTCCATCGCCTCAATCCTTCTATCTTATGCCTTTTCTAAGTTTAGTCTCTGTCTCTCTCTCTGGCCCTTTCTCTACCCCCTCTCTGTATCCCCATGGATACAAGATTGTCTGGATACTAAAAAAAGCAAGTGAATCGTCAAAATCTGAATCACTGTGAAAACCATGTTATACCAGGGCTGCTACTGTGATTGCTCTCTTGCACTTGCAAAAAGCATGCAATTAAGTTTCTGGGCTTTGAAGTATCACAACACAGAGACACATAACCAGATAAAAAAGAGTCACTTTCCTTTCTCATGACTTCTCAGAGTATTTTATTTGGCCCTCAATGAAATCACATGGGAATGGAGATGGAGAATCAGTCAAACTACTGCAGTATGATGCTTAGGATTGTATTTACAGGGGTTCAAAAGCTAATTCACTCTTCTCTATGGTTCTCTACAACAACATTTCTACCTGAATCAACCCAGATACGTCCATCATTTCTTTAATGCCATTCTCTCTTCCTGGTCTTCTCTGCTTCATTCATGTGTCATCCCCATTACTGTATCCTCCTCTCATCACTCACTTTTCTCTTCACCATAATTTACCTCTTTGAATCCCTCTCTATTTTGCAATTGCTTACATGCTATTTCCCTCTTGCTCGCTCTCTAGCCACCCCTCTCTCTTTCTATACATCCCTCATTCTATCCTTCCCTCATCCCTGATCACAGGGCTCCCAGGTCATGGCAGGAGCGGGACTTCTGTCTGAAGAACTTGCCCCCGTCTCGTTCCCTCTCACGGGGGTAGCGTGGGACCAGGCTAGCGAGGAAACGCTTGGCCCGGTGGGTGATGCTCTCCAGGCCGCCAGCCATGTCGTGCCCATAGGCCCCTGGGGGCACTGGACTGAGGCCTCTGGCTAACCTCACAGTAGACTCCAGGAGCTCCACTGTGCGGTGGTCCAGAGAGGTTGACATTTCCACATACAGACAGTCAAACAGAGTAGCACTGGTGAAGGCCTCTGAGAGAGAGAGAGCGAGAGAGAATAAGCACAGTTGTCAGTGGTAAACGCATTACCCATTTAGGATGAGGGCATTTCGGATGAGCTTGGGTACACGGTGATGTGCTGTTGTCACAGGTTCATCCATATTAGTTACATGTTGAAGCACCTCTTATTATCTTATTGTGCTGTGACTCAGCCCAGCTCCCCTCTGGTTGACCTCAGAAACACTACAATATAAACATCCCTGCCTCTCTGGATTTTTTGTGTCATTACAGACTACTATCCCTAGGACAAACACAAACACACACACATAATTGAACGCATTTATTCAAAAGATGGAAAAAGCACATATTAAAGATAGAGTGCAACACAGAAATCACGGGGAATGAGAAGCCAGATGATGAAAGATGATGAGAAGCAATTGCCCAAATTAGTCTTAATTAAAATCTTATTTGTTAATTAGAGAGATAAAATTATCCCTGACAGCAGAGGAAGAGAGAACCAATATAGTTAATGTTTTTTCTTCTGTGCACGCTCGTTCAGCTATATTATAAAGCGAGAAGGAAGGGAGTTTTCACCCAGTTCCTGTGAAAGTAATTATGCAGAAAGCCTTGCTCTGCTCTCTGCCTCATAATAAGTCAAAGGCCACATGGTTCTGAGGTTACACAACACTCATAACATGATCCCAAAAACAGCCAGGCCTGAGGAGCTGCAGTCTGAAGCAACACACATCACATAGACAGGTGGGGGTGAAAGAGAGTTTTGTGTTCATGTGTGTTATAGGTTGTGGTGACCATACAGCCAAGCTCAGGTACGTCTTCTTAACACACCACACAGCCATATCCTCAGTTGATATGTACATCTAGATGAAAAGATTAATGCGTATTTTTATTTATTTTTATTTWATATCACCTTTATTTAACKAGGTAGGCCAYTTGAGAACAAGTTCTCATTAACAACTGCGACCTGGCCAAGATAAAGCAAAGCAGTGCGACAAAAACAACAACACAGAGTTACACATGGGATAAACAAACGTACAGTCAATAACACAATAGAAAAATATGTATACAGTGTGTGCAAAATGAAGTAAGGAGGTAAGGCAAMAAAAGACCAATAGTGACGAAGTAATTACAATTTACACTGGAGTGATATATGTGCAGCGATCGGTAAGCTGCTCTGACAGCTAACGCTTAAAGTT
This sequence comes from Salvelinus sp. IW2-2015, assembly GCF_002910315.2. NCBI lineage: Eukaryota > Metazoa > Chordata > Actinopteri > Salmoniformes > Salmonidae > Salvelinus > Salvelinus sp. IW2-2015. The sequence continues at coordinate 26,778,502 of NC_036856.1, forward strand.
AGTGAAGAAGATATAAGTCTCCAACTTCAGTGATTTTTGCAATTCGTTCCAGTCATTGGCAGCAGAGAACTGGAAGGAAAGGCGTCCAAAGGAGGTGTTGGCTTTGGGGATGACCAGTGAAATATACCTGCTGGAGCGTGTGCTACGGGTGGGTGTTGCTATGGTGACCAGTGAGCTGAGATAAGGCGGAGCTTTACCTAGCAAAGATTTATAGATGATCTGGATCCAGTGGGTATGTTCTTAGTATCTCATGCACAGTTCTCAGCATGCACAGTCCCTTCCTCCCATACTCCCACACTGCACTGCAGCTGAAATGCTGTTCCACTTTCTGTCTATATTCCTATATTTCTCCCTTCACCGCAGTACCCTGCAGAGATACAGCATAAAACTCAACCTGTCGACACACTGGGTGGAGATGGCAGGCAGAGACAAGGCAATGAGAAAAGAGAGCATCTATAGGAATAGATCATCTGTAGGAAAAGGTATACACTATGGAATACTGCAGGTTGAGGTTGCAGCGACAAAGGGCGACCACTCTACCACTGTGCTGTAACAAAGAGAGGGCCAATCTGCCTCACCTTGAGTGCTGACCTCGCGCGAACGGACCAGGTCACTCTTGTTGCCCACGAGGATGATGGGAGTTTGTGGCTGCGTCTCCCTGAGGAGGAGGCGAAGTTGGGCGGTGCGGTGGAAACTACGCCTGTCCGTGACAGAGAACACCAGGACACACACCTCACACTGCAGAGCAGACAGGTCCTGAGAGAGAGAGGGAGGGAGAGAGATCACCACAACCATACCGCTTTATCTTTCATTTAGTCATAGGAATTTTAATGAGAATAAACTTCTATGTATCATATGCCTAATTTATAGCTGGCTCTAACATGGGTCCWGTGTCCTGATCTTGTCCACATTCTGATTGTGCCCACATTTTCAGAAATGTGTATTCTCATGGTATTAAAACGTGTCTCTTATCCGTCCACTGTGTCTGCATTGTGACCAGATTTCCCTTTAAGAAAATMATTTCACTGCTATATTTTCCAAACAATCTTTAATTATTTATRTGAAGACACATATTGATGGCATATGTGAAAAGTTCCGCCTGTCAATGATTTTAGAGGGTGGGATAATGATGATTTAAATGGTTTCACTGTCCAGATCGGTCTACACTTGTACATCCAGACACAATGCGTGTCTGACTACCTKAAGAGGTGGTCAAGAAGATCTGATCACAATCAGATCACAGTGCCTGTTTAATTGTCTACACCTATCAAAAAATGTGGGCACAATCAGAATGTGGACAAGATCATGCCAAAGGACGCATGTTCAAACCAGGTAGAAACTCAGGCTGGGAATTGCCAGGGACCTCATGATACAAAATTATCACGATACTTAGGTGCCGATACGATACATATTGCTATTCTCACGATTCTATAAGTATTGCGATTCGATACTGTGATTTTATTCCGATTCGATGTTCCAAACATATTGCTCACCATATGTCCACTGCAGAGGGACAAAAGAGAGCCATGAGAAAATTAGTTTTGATCAAGGAAATTAAAGTGCTGAAAAMAAATTGMCTCCCTATGTAAAAAGAAGATGAGAACAACTTATGAAGGAAAAATTCTGGAATTTTAGTGCAGGTACAGCCAARTAGCGCAATAATAATATTGAGATATTGTCAAAACAATATATCGTCAAAAAGAATATCCCGATATGTAAATGGCTCGACCCCCCCCCCCCCATTACAATGGGTCTACATAAGTCACCAAGTGAAGAGGTAGAGGGAGGCAGCTCTTCCCTCCCTAAAAATATTTCTTTATGTGGTTTGTGTCCACATTTTCCGACTGCTGTGCTGAGAGCCTTHTAAATGACAGTCAGTAAGAACATGTAATTATAACTCTGGCATGATGAGTGCTCTATGACAGACAGAGTCATATCAAAGAGTGTGTGTACTTGTGTTTTTTCAACATTTCAAACGAATGATTGTTCTAGTGGTATACAGTGAAAGCCTGCTGCCTGCAGCAGTCAAGAGTGAAAGCGAAGCCCTGTGCTCTTTCATTCTATGATTCCCTGCTGCCTAGAGACAAATTACCATACCACACCAACTGGGAACCACGTCAATTACTGATGACACACACAGAGAATACAATGAGACACACACACAAACACACACACTGGARGCCCTTTGAGTGAATCCTTCATAAGTCACTGAAAACACTTCAGGGACACTGTGTGAGCAAAGCTACATTTGATTTCTAAAATCGGAATTTAAGATTTCACTCTTGAGACTGCATCAAAAGGTTAACTCAAACTCTTCTGAACAGATGAGACAGCGCAGCATCACCAAGATCAGTATCTCCTAAAAGACAACCAAAGAACGTCAGTGATCCACTTACAGATGTAGGATCTTACTGTTTTTTTCAATCACTGCACATTGTATATTTCCAAAGCTCTTAAGTACAAAACTCTAAACGGATAGCACTTGTAATCCCCCTATCTTATAGGACCTTAGATTGTGCATTCATTGGGGTTTCACACATCTTTCACCCCTGAGTCATTCATGGAAAATCTACGTTTTCCGTGAAATACCATTGAGAACATTTTGCTTAGTCACCAATACTGTACATCAGATAATGATAGGCTCCATTTAGTCATTTTAACTACCATTTAATCCAATAGCAAGAAAGAATATTAGCGGGTAAATATAATTTTCCATACAGTATTTGACTAAAACTTGACATGCACAATTATTTTATCATTTGTATCCAATGGCAGGTTGTGAGAATGTTGAGAAATATGTCAGTCTCACAGTTTCATTATCCTTATACAGTACATACAGTACCAGTCAAAAGTTTGCACACACCTACTCATTCACTATTATTATTCTACAATGTAGAAATTATTCTACAAAGTAGAAAATAGTACAAATAAAGAAAAACCCTGGAATGAGTAGGTGTGTCCAAAATTTTGACTGGTACTGTACATAGGACAAATCATCAGAAATAGGGTATTGTACATCAGTTCACTACTGTAAAAATGTAGCACAGTGTTGTATGCCATTTTTCTGCCCCATGCATTATTTTAGAAGATCACCTTTTTTACYTGACTTGTTAACTGATACAGTATCGCCTGTCTCTCTGTTTGAAATTCATTAGCTTACAGTGCATCAATGAAATTCATATCAATGAAAGTCAGATAATGATTTGAATGTTGTTATATACAAGTTACAACCCAGGTATTTCAGCAGTGCATTGTATACTGCACTATAATTCCAAATGGTAGCACATAGAGTGACTCTTTCCAATTTGTCCTATTGAAGCAGACTGGCRMATGGAGAATGATGATGTAGTATTTACAGCCACATCCATACATAAATTGATGTAAAATGTATAAGCTAAAATATAGAAATTGACAGTGTTAAGCAGTTAGCAAACTATATATGTTAACTAGGCACTACATGGTTAAGTGATAGATAATTGTATTGTTAAKAAATGCAGGAAAATCATATAAAAAGTAAAGTGAATATTGAAAAGCAGATACTTAGATTGAAAATGCATCTGAATTGAAAGAGAGATTTGGTGCAGTGAACAAGTGACTGTGAATTTATTTGTTGTACTCAGTAAATTGAAATGTGCTTAGAGTTTTGAAACATGAGCCATTTTGATGATCTGTTTTGATGTTCATGCTTAGAGTTATGAAAATGTACCACATACTTGTGAAAATTGCACCAAAGTGATAAAAAAACACTGTAATTTGATCACCCTGTGGTTGCAGGAACTCCGAACTTGTAGTGTAATCAAGGTTGAAAAAGGCTTCTAAAGTTTGTAATCATTTGCCCTAACAAAAAATGTATCAACCCCTTCAAAAATGTCCATTAATTATAATCCACACAATAATTCACATTTTGCTGATTAAGGTAAACGAAAAGGAAAAATACAACTTCACAAGCTCTTGTGATTCCAGACTGGAGACCTCCTACAGAGAGATAATTTTGCAATACCCAACCTCCAGCTGAGTCAGAACAAGCAGAAGGATAAAAATGTACCCAGTACGTCTGCTCAGTGAGCAGTTCCCTCCCTCACCAGTGGTGGAAAAAGTACCCAATTGTCATGCTTGAGTAAAAGTAAAGATACCTTAACAGGAAATTACTCAAGTAAAAGTGAAAGTCACTCAGTAAAATACTACTTGAGTAAAATTCTAAAAGTATTTGGTTTTAAATATACATAAGTAACAAAAGTAAATGTCATTGCAAAAATGTACTTAAGTATCAAAAGTACAATTAAWGTATAAATCATTTAAAATTCCTTATATTAAGCAAACCAGATGGCACAATTGTTCGTGTTTTTTTACATTTATGGATAGCCATAGGCATATCCAACACTCAGACATCATTCAGAAACAAAGCATTTGTGTTAAGTGAGTCAGTCAGATCAGAGGCAGTAGAGATTACCAGGGATGTGCTCTTGATAAGTGCCTGAATTGGACAATTTCTGTCCTGCTAAGCATTCAAAATGTAACAAGTACTTTTGGGTGTCTGGGAAAATGTAAGGAGTAAAAAGTACATCATTTTCTTTTGGAATGTAGTGAAGTAAAGGTAAAAGTTTTCCAAAATATAAATATAAATAGTAAAGTACAGATACCCCCAAAAAACTACTTAAGTAGTACTTTAAAGTATTTTTACTTAAATACTTTACACCACTGTCCCTCACACATCCATGAACGCATGTGTTTGAAGCACGCTCAGGAGAAACAGAGGTAATCCTGTGGGAAATAACCTGATAATAGGCTTCCTACCCAGCCAATCACAGACTCCCACATGGMAATGTCATATTTCCACTGCTTGATCAAAGACAGGGAGATCGGGCAACACTTCATGACTAAACATCGAGAAAAACTACACCAAAACCCCCACATTAAAAGTTAACCCATGAGATAAGACAGGGGAGGAGGGRAAAGGAGTGGAAAGAGAAGGCTGGGGTAGAGTGGGGCCACAGAGATGTAGTTTGGCTCACCTGCCTCCAGTTGTCATAGATAAGGATGGTGCAGTCCTCGTTGTCCACGGTAACAGTACGTATATAGCCCTCTCCTYAGGGAGAGACACAGCAGGCAAGTCTCAGGTGGGAGATGAGGGGAAGAAGGGTTTMAGCTTATGTTTATTTACAAGACATACACATTGCTGGGATGTTATGCATTGCACACGCTCTACCTGTTAGTATCATAGGCCTATTTTTGTTGAAACACTGTCCAACATCCAAACACCAATCAATGTACCTTCAGAATCCACAGAAGCAGTTCTATCCAAATCCCCAGCCAAGGCGAWAGCAAGGCTTGACTTGCCCACCCCATTTTGCCCCAGCAGGGCAATTCGAAAGGGCCCTTCAGAGGGGGGTCTCCCCTCTGCCGCTGAGGKGATGGTCTCATCCTTCGCCGGGCTGAAACTGATTGGAGGAGAAGGTCCAGCCAACCCTGATGTCCAATCACAATCATCATGGACTGCTTCCTCTCGTCTGAGCTGGTGTTTGATTGGCACAGGGGTACTTCCTCTGCGTAAAGGTGGGGCACTGGACAGAGTCATACTGTCACACTAAAAGAGAGACAAATAAATAAATATACACATTACATTCACATACAACATGGACCAACAAGATTCTTACTTTGTGTTCACATTTCCATCAACATTCCACACTCTGTAGCAGTTTTCCACACACACAGAAATGGTCAATTGTCTAGAAAGCAGGGAAGGTTATGTGGCGTCAGCAGGGAAGGTTATGTGGCGTCCGCATGCCTGTGCTTCCTAATGAACTACCTTAACCTCATCTGTCTCCAGGAAGACTTGACACCAATTGGACTGTTATAGGGAGTGGGCTAGTCACTCTGTACCTGACATGTTATCACTTTCCGTGTGATCCTGAAATAGAACGCTCTTACATTACTGTATTCCGCTTTGTATCTATGACCCTCATTAACACCTGCACTGTCTCTGCCTGTCTCCCCCTCTCTATCTTGCCATCTCCCTTTGTATTTTAACCTCTCTATTTCTGTCTGTCTCTCGCTTCACACACACACACACACACACACATTAAGAGATGCAGAGAACCACTCAAGAACTAAATGGTCTCATGCCCATGACAAATTTGATGTTAGTGAAATCTAAAGCTCAAAAATAAACAAATAATCAAAACCCTTCTATTATGTCACCAGCACCTTCCACGTCGTGTCACTCACAGATGACAGATGTCTTGTGAGGCAACCGTTAGGCAAACTATGACATATTTGCATCGATATAAACAGTTAAAAAGCTACGTGCTGCCCGGCACATTGTGTTTAAACYTCCCCGCCTACCTTAGCCAGTGTTTCCTCGATATTGATAATGTCTATGAGCGCATCTGTCTGCATCTGCAATGTGAAATACACCGGTCAGAAATCGACTTTTACCRACTCCCGAGCGTTTTCCCGCCCTCCCACTCTTCTCACTCCCGCGCGCTCTACCTCAAAGCCACAGGATGATCTCACCTGGCACAAGACTCGCAGCACCAACAAAGTAAAAACGGTTCTCTCTCTCTCTTTTCCACTTTCTCTCTCTCTCTCTATTTCATGCGCGCTCAGAAACAAACATCACACGCACAGACTCAGAGGCTACATAGACAACACACTTCTCTCTCCCACACAGCGTGCTTTCGTACAGTAAGTTAGGTCCTCCTGCAGTGTCTCTTCTGCATCATGACTCACTTACATGACGTGTAAATAAATGATCGTTGCCAGCTTTTTATTTRCTTAGTCAAAATTGATTTAGGCTATTGAATGTAAAGCTGCGTCGACTGGATTTTCCCTGTAGAGAAAATGTCATGTGGAGTCCATCTCTATAAAATGTTTGAATGTAGGAGCTACATGGGTCAGATAAAGCATAAGTCATCATCTGCTGATAAGATGCTCATTTCACTCCACTCTAATTTATATTTTGGATGCTGCAGATACTTGGAATAATAGGTGTACATTTCGGCACTAGGGCGCAGCAGAGTACAGTTTTGTCTTCCAGCACCTCTACCATGTATTGCCCTTTTGAGTGTGTGTGTGTGTGTGTGTGTGTGTGTGTGTGTGTGTGTGTGTGTGTGTGTGTGTGTGGTGTGTTGTGTGTGTGTGTGTGTGTGTGTGTGTGTGTGTGTGTGTGTGTGTGTGTGTGTGTGTGTGTGTGTGTGTGTGTGTGTGTGTGTGTGTGTGTGTGTGTGTGTGTGTGTGTGTGTGTGTGTGTGTGTGTGTTGTGTGTGTGTGTTGCTTGTGTGTGCGTGTGCGTGCGTGCGTGCGTGTGTGTGTGAGAGCGTATATACATGTTTGTGTCTTTGGGCATTCAAAGTACTGTACATGTGTTCATACACGTGTGCGTTTCTGCGGTCACTTTATCCCCTGGGAAGTAACCTCTAACGTTCGCTCTCTCTCTTTCTCTCTCGCRCTCTGTCTGCCTTTCTCCTATCATATTAGGCCTTCTTAGGCTATCTAAATCTTAGCACTGGGTTTCCTGTTGTTGGTGTTTCTTGTCTCTCTCTATCACGCTCTCTGTAAATATTATTTTACACTGGGGGGGAAAAGGGTGCAATTTTTCACCTCTGATATTTTCAAGCTGAGATTGTATGAATGTGAATTAATTTAAGCATCACTGTAAAGTATGTGTATTTCAACATATGTCGTGTTGTAAGTGAATGTAAGTGTGAGTGGCTGTGTGTAACAGCGTGAGTAGGGTGAGTGTTCATGTTTTTCTGTGTACGTCCTCTGCACACAATGCTACAATGGACTCCGGCAGTGAGCAGTCAGGGCGCTATTATAGCCCTAATCCTGTCCCTATTATACAGGCCAGAGAGAGCGAGAGACACAGAGAGGGAGGCAGGGCCGAGGGTGAGGTCATCCCAAACAGTGCTCTGCGGCAGAGGCAGTGGGTCACTGCCTCTCTATAGAGGGACACAGAATGACAGAGAGATGGAGGGAGAGAGAAATGGAAGAGGTTTGGTAAAGAGAACAGGTCTACAGGAGATTGGAAAAGTGGGAGGGACAGAGAAGGGATAGAGAGCGATTACTAGGTGTTTAAAGTACATGTGAAACAGACAAAGAGAGAAATTCAGAAAAAGATTGGAACATTTACWAAACTGCCAAGGATGATAAAAATATTGTCTTTATTTCATAGGAAACCACACTACAGTAGGAGCATCAACCATGATGGCAATAATGATTGTAGTCATACTATTGAAAATAATCAAAAAGATAATTAAAATATTGATTCATCCTGCTTGAAAATAAAAGTACACACTAAGCTTGTAGATTAAATTGTAAACCAGTAAAATAATAATAATTGGTACATAAATAAACAATGAATAAATACTGTGAATAAATAAGTGAATAAATAAAACAGATAAATCAATTAATTAACCTACACCTAGCCAAAACAATTAGCTCTAATGTAGCTACCCTGGTAACATTTCATGAGCTGGTTAAYAGAGGTGTCTTGGAATGTCCACATTTTCTTGCATTTCACCCCACTTTTTAAGAATCCACAGTGTCCAGCTCTGTGGTGCTTGTTGCATTATGGTTGTCGCTCTCTTACAAAAGTGTTTTCAGCACAACCTAGATTGTATTATAAAAGCTTGAAGACAAAACACAGCAACACAGTCCATTTAGCACTCTGTTMCCTTTTTGGGGGGGATGTTCTTTGTACAGACCTATTTGACTACAACAACTGCAGCAACCACAGTTTCTTGTTTCACATGTTAGAGTCAACTGATTGATTGTGGAAATCCTACAGTACAGGATGACAGAAGAAGTGTCTTGGAGGTTTGTTCACGAATCACAGATAGCACACTGCAATTATTCTTCATAGTCATTATGACGTTATTTTCAACAAGCAAAGTATGGATTTGTTTTAATTTTTCTTTTTTTATGTATCTACTTCATACATGAGTGTTTATGTAAATTTTTCATTTAGCACAACCACAGGAATTCTATCAGAAAAAGGATCCTTGTACATTATTTTTCTATGATTATTCATCTTAAAAATGTGATAGTGGGTAACAAGTCTTGGTGAGCAAAAACACCTTGGTAGGCAACTGTGAAATATTCGCTGGCGAGTACAACTGCATGCCATGGACACTTGAAGATCATACACCACCACACATCCAATACCACAGCACTACTCAGACCTTTGGGTTTCCAATGAGCCCAGTCAACCTACACCATCACAGTGTGCATGTCAGGGGCTGGATTCAACCCAACCATTGTTTTGGATATCAGTTCATCTTTTAATTTCTTCTGCTTGAAATAAATGTGCATAGATAGGTTGATAGTGTTAAGGTTGATGAATGATACGATGGTGTTTGTTCAGTTTGAGGATGACCTGTGACCTTCCATGCCCTGATTTCACCGGTGCAAGATGCATGCTGAAGATGTTTCATTGAGTCTTTGTGCTACTATGAACGTCACTGTGATATCAAAACTGAAATCTTCACCATTAGTCCTGTTTATGAAGGCTCGATTCGAACCCTAAGTTAACAGTCAAGTGCCAGRTCAGCGGGTTGATTTCACAGTCATATATGGCCTAGTCCTAACCCCACTACTCGCCTGACAACCTCCACAACCTCCACACACGCACACACACCCCCAACCCTCCCTCCCTTCCTCCCAAAGTCTGATTTCCCAGTGCTGGCCTTATTTAGGCTGACCTGCTCTTTCACCCCACTCTCATCCCTCACTTTTTATGTCCTCTCCTCTGGGTATGTCCTCAGAGGAAGTAGTTAGGGGGTGGTGAGGGGGGGTTGTTGGCGTGGGTAGGTGGAGCCTCGTTTGTACTGACAAGCTTTTCGTAGCGAGCCTTGTAGGCGTCCCTCTCCCTCAGGACCCGAGATAGCTCACACTGCAGCTGTTCCAACTGAGGAGAGAGACGGACAGGAGAGAGTTATTAGAGCTTTTATTTTGTAGTTGTTGGCAGTGGTGTGTTTTTGTTGTGTGTGTGTATGTGTGTGTGTGTGTGTGTGTGTGTCCTACCTGTTGTGTGAGGACGTGTTTCTCGGACTCCAGTGCGTGGCGGTGCTGCAAGCGTTTGTAGCGACAGGACTGGGCATAGCCTCGATTCTTTAGCGTACGACGTTTCTGCTTGAGACGCACCACCTCGTCCTTACTGACGCCACGCAGGTGTCTGTTCAGCTCCCGCACCGATAGGCTCACCAGCTGTTCGTCTGAGAAACGCTCATCCACCCCACCACACTGCACACAGACACAGGGAGAGGTGGTTACTTCCAAACGTTGACATGAATTACGGTTATACAGAATAGATAGGACTTAAAACATTTTGACTGACTTTCAATATATTTAGTAGGAAATATGATGGAGCTAGTGTATAGTGGACTAGTTATAAGTAGGCCTACAATACTGACACGAGACTTCAATCTGTTATTCTATTTCAAAATTATACTGTGATCATGTGTGTGTGCGTGTGTGTGACTGAGTTGTGCATGTGTGGTTCTGTGCGTGATGTGAGAGTGTGCCTAGCTGTGTGTGTCAGGGGGCACATGTTGGTATCACGTCCATAATCTGTCAGATAATCTGACTGATTGTGAGTGACAGTAATCAGGGTTATACACAGCAATAATAGCAGATATTATCATAAGCTCACACTCTGCTCCACATACTGTACAGAGATTCTCTCAGACACCTGGTTGGAGAATGCAGCTATAGAACAGTACTGAACATTCCACACAATAGCATTACCAGCCCCACACATAGCTCCTTCAATTCTAGAACAGCTAGAGGAAAATCAAAATCAAATCAATTCAAAACCCTGGAGTTATTGATGTGGCCTAGTAAGTATTATCTTTAACACAGTTCATATATCAATGTTGATGTAGTACAATTACTTGTATCTATTAAAAGGAGAATTATTACATTTAATCCAATATTCTGTACTTGCCTGCAGGACAAACAATGCATTTTAGAACAAGGAATGTCTACAGATAAACTCATTGTCATCTCAGAGTAGAGGCATGTTTTCTATACTTATAGCAGGTACACGGCAAGCACACTTAATCATGTTCTAATGTTCTAATCCCAATCCTTTACAGCATGATCCCTCTATCACATCTCCCTCCCCTCTCCCATATGCTCCTGCTCCATCCAGTAATGGCGCTGTTGTTGCTAGCCTGTTGCTAGCCTTCTCGTTTCGCTTATCTCGGTTATTCTACTATATTTTGTTTCATACTGTCATGCCCCCTGACCCCATTAATTACTTGGAGGTGATGATGATGATGATGATGATGATGGCCATGCATGGGGTGGTGCGGGTGGTGATGATGATGATGATGTGGATGGTGAAGTCGGTCAGAGGGGCTCTGGGGTTGTGGGTAGGATGCTGAAGAGGGGTTGGTGTTGGGGAGCAATTGAGGGCCAGAGGAGAGGTAGAGGAGTGGACGATGACACATATCTGTCCCATTGGCGCAAGAAATGTCACCTCCACTGTCACTACCCGAATCCCCCAGGTTACTGCTGGAACTCTGGGAAAGCACTGGGAACTGAGAGCGAGAATACACAGTGGAGGATTGGAAAGAGGGAGAGAAAGGGAGAGAAAGAGGGAGAGAAAAAGAGAAATACAAACATTGATTATAGTCTATCTATGTCATTACGAACCCACTATCAAAAGTGAATAACAACATATCATTTACAGACATCCACAGACAATATAGACAGTGTTACATACCTGTGAGTTTACAGCTGCTGCAGCTGAGTTRAGTAGAGCCTCCACAGCGTCCTCACAGCCCAGGAAGCTGCCGACCGACCCTCTTTCTCTGTCTCCCCGCTCTGGCCCGCCTCCCAGCAGGGACGCAGGTCCCCCCGCCTCCCCTCCAAACTGCTGCTGCAGCGCTGCGAGCCAGATCAGGTCCTCCAAAGAGGCAGGGTTAGGACCCTGGGCACCCCCATGGGAGGGGCTACCCTCCACGTTCCCCTGAGATCCAGAACTGATGCCAGAGGTGTAGCTGTTTGAGATGGACAGAGGGAAGGAGATGGAGGAGGAGGAGGAAGGGGAGAGGGAGGAAGAGGCTGAGGGAGGTGGGTGGGCATCGCTCAGCGTTGGAGAAGGGGGCAGGGAGTTGTATGGGCTGGAGCTGAGGCTGGTGTAGGGACCAGGGGAACTGGAGGGGTCGTGGGGTAGGCTAGACTTGGGGAATGTGCAGGGGGGAGGGAGAGGAGGAGTGTCAGGCTTCACCTCAAACTTAAGGAGGTCAAAGTCATTGAGGTACTCCATGGCCAGTGGACTGGGGGGGAGGGAGGGCATGGGGAGAGAGGGAGATGACATGGCCACGGCTTTGGGAGCAGACTGAGTTTGTCCGTGTGTCAGGGTTGTGTGTTAATCCACCTCTCTGTCTTAGTGCAGCAGCAGTCCATACACAACAACAGGCTTGATGCCTCCAGACTCTCAGACAGCCCTGGTGTCCAATAATGGACTGACTGGCGACTGTCCTCTGTGGAAAAAACAGTCTTCCTGTGTCCGTGTGTGTTTCTTCTTGGTCCTGTCAGAGGAAGAGAAAATGGCATAGGTGATTGTTCTCAAAGCTGATGTAAAGTCATTAAAACAACATCTCTATGTGTTAGGTAGACAGGAACTGAGGTCAAGATAACATCTCTAATGAAGACAGAGAAGAGGAGAGAGAAGAGGACAGGATGTGGGAAACAAACACAAGAACAACAATCTGGCCATAGACGGAAGAAGCTCTTTACCAGACCTCTCTCTCTATGGCTTACAATTTGTCTGAGTATGTACAGGTAATGAACTAGATCCAAAACAATTACTGCAACTTTCTAGAAAGTAGAGAAATCAGGACTCTCACCCTGTGCACCCAATCAAGTGAATTTACACTTGTGAGGTAGTGTTCTTCTCCAGTGTGAGTATGTGTCCAACTGTCTGTTAGTATGTTGAAGTATTAAGTGACTAATCCTCGTTAGATCCCCATTGCCCCCCACAAACACACACATGTACACACACACAAATAAACATGATTTGGATATTCCTACATTGACCTCAACCCACTAATAGCAATTATATTTGTATAGACATTTGTCAGCTTGCATTCTTGTCGTACTATATAACTCAGACTCCTGTTATAAACCGGTAGTAAACATGCTGTTATGCAGCAAAGACTGATGTCTGATGTGGCATAATCAAACAAGAGAGATATGTATACCCATATTATACACCTAATACTTTCGTCAACTTTTTTGACACAATCTGTGACATCATATGACTGGAATGGTGTGATGTTGATATAATTGACTATGGGGTGAATTTGGTCATCATCAAGTCCAACTAAACTTTTTTGCTGTCTGAAATTTCAAAGCTATCTAAATTTCAGGGACAAATCAGTAAGCAATGCAATAGGATAGAACTTCTACCCATCTCATWGCTTCAGTATTTTCTTAATGGAATGACATTCATTAATTTGATAACATAACAGGTCAAAGCACATTTCAGTAATTCGAAAAGCATTCACTTTTCATAATCTCCATAACAGAAGAGATTTCCAAGCCCAAATTTCAAAAACTGTTTCAAAGCTAAGGTTGTGACTGAATGAAGACCTGTAACTTTTCTCTGCTGTTRTATTCCTCAAGGGTCATTTAATGAAGAAACACTTGTACAGAGAAGATAATCTAACTGAATATTTTATAAATAGATATTAATGACAGAAAAACATAGACTTCAAATACATTCTCCAACATTCACTGAACATGTCAAAAGATATTAAATTCAAAGAAAATGCTCAGTCTTTCTAGTATTCTTGTTTTATGTTAGAACACTTTGAAACTTAGGGCTAATTACCACACAAGAATTACATAAACAAACTGAAAATCTGTCTGATCATGTACAAGAGCACATTTCGAAATATAGTACTATAGTTCTTCTTGAAAATAAAACATTTGAAATCGGAACAACAACCTCAAAATTGGTAGTACAACATCCCAAACTATTTCTACAACGAATACTTAATCAGTATCAGCACTTACTATACTGATGATAATCATCATATTTACTGTAAAAATAATAATAATGACAACCCATGTCAGACAGATGGTTCTACTGGTTCCACACATTAATTGTAGCCCCTGATGTCCACTATGGACCATGACAGAGAGGGAAAACTGTGGGGCGCCACAGAGGCCTCAACCTGGCTTCAGCCCAGAGTAGGGGGAGAGAGAACCAACAGAAAGACAGAGAGACATGGGGAAAGAGAGAGAAAAAAGTAGAATGACACTAGGAGAGATAAAGGCCTGAAAGAGAGAGGAATGAGAGGGAAGGAGAAGAGGAGGTGTAGTTGAAAAAAAAGTTCTTACCGTAGGTCATAGACTGGATGATAGGTTTGGAGGTCCTCTCACCATTTCCCCCCACAAAAGTGACTATATTGACTGACGGATTTACCGACACACGTTCACAGAGACAAAAAAGAGAGGGTGTGTGCACATGTGAGTGCATATGACACTCTGTCACTGAGTGTCACTGCCCCCTCTCTTTCTCTCCTCTCTGTTGCAAATCCCTGTCTCCCTCTTCATCACACTCCCCTCTTCTCTCTCACCCCAATATCCCTCTCTAGAGCCACGGCTCTCTGTAATCATGGTTCAAATCTCTCTCTCTCTCTCTGTCTCTCTCTCTCTCTCCTTCTCTCCCCTCTCTCTCGCTRATTCTGTCCCCCCGACTCCACTAGCCCCCACATTTTTGTCATTGCCAAAAATACCATTAACTCTGTTTAAAATTTAATATTTTTTGCATCAACATACACCCATGCACTTACACCCATCCTCCAAACAAACTCTCCACACACACATGCAAACCCATCAGTAGTCACATGTCAGATCATATTATAAACCATGTTAAGCGTGTGGTGGTAACACCACAAGGAGCGTGCTCATCCGGGCATGTCATGATGTCACCTTATCAATGCTTCATGACATATACTTGCTTCCCATTTGCTGCTACAGTGAACTGCGACTGCTACACACCTGTTTATGAAGATAGCCATGTTGACAGCTTATCAACAGTGATCTTGTAATAGAAAGACTAAGAGAGACTTCTTAGTGCTTTTACAAAGGTTGTATTGAAACTTGATTGATGGGCTCTCTACCTCCACACAGTGGACACTGATTCAGAGGCATTGGGTTCAATGCAGAAGACCAATTRCCGGTTGAATGTATCCAGTAGGGCAACTGACTACAGTGCCTTCAGGAAATATTCACACCCCTGGAGTTTTTTCACATTTTGTTGTGTTAAAGCCTGAATTTAAAATTWGWTTTTTTTGTCACTAGCCTGGACTCAATACCCCCATAATGTCAAAGTGGAATCATGCTTTTAGACTTTTTTACGAATTAATAAAAAATGAAAAGCTGAAATGTCTTGAGTCAATAATTATTCAACTCCTTTGTTATGGCAAGCCTTAATAAGGTAAGGAGTAAACATAATAAGTCACATAATAAGACTCACTCTGTGTGAAATAATAGTGTTTAACATGATTTTTGAATGACTATCTCATCTCTGTATCACACACATACAATTATCTGTAAGGTTCCTCAGTCGATCATTGAATTTCAAACACAGATTCAACCACAAAGACCAGGGAGGTTTTCCAATGCCTCGCCAAGGGCACCTATTGGTTGATGGGTAAAAAAAAAAAGCAGACATTGAATATCCTTTTGAGTATGGTGAAGTTATTAATTACACTTTGGATGGTGCATCAATACACCCAGTCACTACAAAGATACAGGTGTTCTTCCTAACTCAGTTGCCTGATAGGGAGGAAACCGCTAAGGGCTTTCACCATGAGCCAATGTTTGACTTTAAAACAGTTACAGAGTTTAGTGGCTGTGATAGGAGAAAACTGAGGATGGATGAACAACATTGTAATTACTCCTAAATGACAGAGTGAAAAGAAGGAAGCCTGTACAGAATAAAAAATATTCCAAACATGCATCCTGTTTGCAATAAGGCACTAAAGTAGAACTGCAAAAAATGTGGCAAAGAAATTAACTTTGTCCTGAATACAAAGCGTGTTGGGGCAAATCCAACAACACATCACTGAGTACCACTCTTCATATTTTCAAGCATGGTGGTGGCTGCATCATGTTATGGGAATGCTTGTCATCGGCATGGACTAGGCAGTTTTTTAGGATTAAAAGAAAGGATGGAGCTAGCATAGGCAAAAATCCTAGAGGAAAACCTGGTTCAGTTTACTTTCCTACAGACACTGGGGACATATTCACCTTTCAGCAGGAGAATAACCTAAACAGAAGGCCAACTATACACTGAGTTGCTTACTAAGATGACATTGAATGTTTCTGAGCAGCCTATTTACAGTTTTTGACGTAAATCGACTTGAAAATCTCTGTCTAGCAATGATCAACAACCAACTTGACAGAGCTTGAAGAATTTTTAAAGAATAATGTACAAATATTGTACAATCCAGGCATGCAACGCTCTTAGACACTAATCCAGAAATACTCACAGCTGTAATCACTTTCAAATGGGATTCTAACATGTATTGACTCAGGGGTGTAATATGTAAAATAGATATTTCTGTATTTCATTTTCAATACATTTGCAAAAATTTCTAACAACATGTTTTCACTTTGTCATTATGGGGTATTGTGGTAGATGGGTGAGGTAAAAAATATATTTAATACATTTGAAATCAGGTTGTAACAACAAAAATGTGGAATAAGTCAAGGGGTATGAATACCTTCTGAGCACTGTAGTATCCCTGTAACGTTCGTTCTCCTCCTCGTCTGAGAGGGAGCATGGTCGGACCAATATGCAGCGAGTATGAAGAAAATAATGATTTATTTAAAGAAAGACGAACACGAAGCACACTTGATGAATTACAAAACAACAAACGACGTAAACAGACCTGAACATGAGAACTTACAGAACAACGAAGAACGCACGAACCGGAACAAACTAACAAACGAAACAGTCCCGTGTGGCATAAACACTAACACAGGAACAATCACCCACAAACAAACAGTGTGAATAGCCTACCTAAATATGGTTCTCAATCAGAGGAAACGTAAAACACCTGCCTCTGATTGAGAACCATATCAGGCTAGTTAACCAACCTAAACATAGAAACAAATAACATAGAATGCCCACCCAGCTCACGTCCTGACCATACTAAACAAAGACAAAATAAAGGAAATAAGGTCAGGAACGTGACAATCCCGCTTTCCCCTTTCCCACTTACCGCTACTGAAACACTAAAAAGAAATGCGTAACAATGATGTAATGACAGAAATCAAGAAGATAAATACATGATAATGTTTCGAAGCGCTACAGTGTCATTTAAGTGAGTCATTCTCATTCAAAATGTAACTTTCTTATTTTGTATCTGATATCTGGGGAASGGACTAGAAAGCTATTTTGTGGAGCAAATGAATCAAGCGAAATAACGCCAATTCACTTCAAATCATTATTTGACTTTCCACATTAAATAATAAACTCAAAATTGCCACAGGCACTGGCAAGAGATATTAAAATATCTGGCCATGGTCCATGTCTCTGTTCTTCGCCTGTCCCCCCAAAATCCCAGACCCCATGTCCCCTCACACCCTGTTGTCTCTTGGAGTTAGCCTTTAGAAACAGTATAATCTCTGTTTTTTCACCCCTTTGAAATTCATCAAGCTGAGAGAAGCATAACAAGCACTTTTTAATGATCCTCAAAAGCTAAACTCGTTAATCCGGAGTCTCTTTGTGTCTTAATAACGTCTCGTTAAGGAATCAGTGAGTTAATATTGTCTGCCCAAATCTGATCTGGAGGGTAAACAAAACCAATAACATACCGAGACAGACACACACACACAGACAACCACACATACAAAAAAAAGACGCACAGAGATTTTTTTTAAATCTAGGCCATGTTATTTAACTCTGTCCATCACAAAACATTTAATTATGTTGTCGATTTATCAATCAGATATTCAGCCTTGGGGTGTAAGAACAACACAGTCAAGCAGACAGAGGTACAGCCACCAGAGACCATCCTACTGTTTCTAGAACTGCAAAAACAATTACCCCCCTTTCCTCTACCTCTATCTCTCCATCACTCTCCTGTCATGTTTCCGGGGGAAAGCTTAACGTTTAAACCAACTGGGCCTACCGTGAGTCTGAGGGACAAAGAGAGAGAGGGAGATATAGAGGAACTTACCTCATACTTCATGCCAAATGCATTACCACCCCTAGCGCACACAACAGCTCCAACATTCCTCCTCACCTCACCTCTCATCATTCAGGAGCCACATCTCAAACACTATTTTCATATAATCATCAACATAACTCAGACACCTCACATACTGTATGATACCACAAATCACAATCCCCAAAGCTCACTCTGTTTCAGTCCATATCCAACCTACATGTATCTTTCTCTCCTTTGTAATATCCCTTGTTCTGAGCACTTGCTCCTGAACAGTAATACTTGCATCACCTCTCTGAAATAATACGAGCAGCATTTGTTTTAGGGACTACTGTGGCATTAAAAAATGGATCAGTCTGTCTTCCTAGCTGTTATCCACACGTGTTACTGTAATAATCACTCTATTTGGCATWTGCATTTTTGATTAGTGTAATATGTGTAGTAACAGTTTCACAGCTCCTTGTGTCATGGAGTTGAGCAGAGGGCTTTGGCCTAGGGCAATGGTTAGCCACGGAGCCAGTGACACCCAATCCCTCAGCACAGCGCTGACCCCACAGTCACCCCGGTTTGTTTACCCTAATACCTTAAAACAGCTCCTGTCCTGGGTCAAWGTGTCAAAAGGATAGTAGAGAAAGAGGAGAATGGAGGAGAGGGACCTGAGCAATGTCCCTCTAAGCTGSGCGGGTGTGCGGCCGCGCACCTCCACCTAGACTGCCGCACAAAAGAAATGTCAGGCCACACAGAGACGCAAGAGATTGAACTTCACTGAGTTCGCCCTATTACTTTGCACTATACAGATCAACACTTTTTCTGTGATCAAATGAACATTATATCAGGCTCTTTTCAATGCAACAAACCAAAACAAATCTAACTTGCAAGATTGAGTCTGTGAATTTGTTGTAGGCAGAGCCAGAGAGCAATGGAGTATAATTCTATTGGTTATGGTAGCCCATGAGCCCCGAATGAATGCGCTTTTCAGATCAGTTCAGCATGTGCACATTTGTTGATATTCTTTGCTAGTTAGCGAGTTATTAGCCCTGTTATAGATAAGTATAGGTCAACAATGGGGAGTTACTGCTTCCTACAAGAGCACAAAATGTGTAGACCACATTTATTTGAAAAGCCAGTCAGGTAAAAAGCTTATGTTAAGAGGTAGTYTTGTATTTTGAGACAGGCTTGAATATGCAAACAAGCCAATAGYCAGAGGGGTAGCCAACCTTGTCTAATTCTCAATATGGTAATAATAATTACTTTTATTTAGTAAATTGGTTTCTTGCATCATAAAACAAAGTACAATGCAATTTACAGTCACCTATTAGCCAATAATGTTACAGACCAAGTTGAAATAAATAATAATTAATCTCAAGTTCTTCATAATGTAAAAAAACGTTTTAAAAGTCTCATGCGATGTGGGCCTCCATTGAACACCACATATAGGCTACTGTGGGCTATAGCATAGAAATCAAAAGCTATACTATATATACAAAAGTATGTGTTGCTGACAAAAATGTAGCACACCGCCGTGCAATCTCCAAAGACAAACATTGGCAGTAGAATGGCCTTACTGAAGACCTCAGTGACTTTCAACGTGGCACCGTCATAGGATGCCACCTTTCCAACAAGTCAGTTTGTGAAATTTCTGCCCTGCTAGAGTTGCCGGTCAATTGTAAGTGCTGTTATTGTGAAGTGTAAACGAGACCGCCGAGTGCTGAAGCACATAGCACGTAAAAATCGTCTGTTCCCTGTTGCAACACTCACTACCGAGTTCCACACGGCCTCTGGAAGAAACATCAGCACAAGAACTGTCAGCACAAGAACTGTTCGTCGGGAGCTTCATGAAATGGGTTTCCATGGCCGAGCAGCTGCACACAAGCCTAAGATCACCATGCGCAATGAACCCTGACCTCAACCTCACCGAACACCTTTGGGATGAATTGGAACGCCGACTGCAAACCAGGCCTAATCGCCCAACATCAGTGCCCAACCTCACTAATGCTTTTGTGGCTGAATGGAAGCAAGTCCCCACAGCAATGTTCCAACATCTAGCGGAAAGCCTTCCCAGAAGAGTGGAGGCTGTTATAGCAGCAAAGGGGGGACCAACTCCATATTAATGCCCATGAATTTGGAATGAAATGTTCGCAGGTGTCCACATACTTTTGGTCATGTAGTGTATTTCAATGTGAAAATGTTATGGGATTTGGTCCATTGGTTTTGTTGGTAGTCCTGCATTATGCTCAAATAGCCACAATAGCCTATTGGCTTCTGTCTAAAACTGTAAGGCTATTCTCACAAATTCTCACAACTTTCAAATTTCCACTCACAAGACCTAAAATTTGCTCAGTGKCCCAAAATATTAGAGGGAACATTGAACATGAGGGATTAAAAGTGCAACATGGCCTGTTTTCTGACTGAGACAGATGGTGTGAGGCTGTGGTCTGGAGGTTCCCTCTAACTCCCTCTGATCCCACAGATACATGTCCTTATCCTGGCTAACTCTGTTACAAGCAGCAGGCTTACACGTCTCACCTCATAAGGGGGCCCCCTCCCTCGCAGGATCTGTCTCCTTCACTCTCTATCTCACCTCCCATGCACCCAGTAAAGCCTGCCGTGCCCCTATTCTTCTGCTTTAGACATGAAATTACTGATTTTGTCCATGCCTCTCCTACTATATATCCTGTGCCTATAACAATATCAAATAAAACATTGTACTGTAAAAAACACACAAGAAACACAAGTAACCGTCAGGTAAAGAGTCAGATAATGTTCTACTACAAATAATTCATGGTTTCACCCTTTAGTTGTTGCAATTTGTTCTCCTCTTATAGTTATTTATTTCCCCAAATCAATCTCCGTTATTCACTGTTGCAACAGTTGTTTATCGTCTATCTCCCTCCCTCCACACTCCCTCCCTCTGCCCCTCCTTCCTCCCCCCTCCCTCCCTCCCTCCATCCCCTGTGTGTCTGTGTCTGTCAATCTCCTTATTATTGTAAAAGGGATCTAATCCACCACTTCAACTGTTAAACCCTACTGTATCTAGCCCATTTAAGTCTCCCTCCTTCACTCCCCCACCCCTCCCTCCCCTTTCCTCACAGACATGATTTTCATATCATCTCTCAAAAACAGTAGTTCTTTGGCATGAATTTATAAAACTACTGTATTACAATATTACTGGTAGATTCCACATTTGATTAATCGATTTCACCCCACTTCATGGCCATGAGAGTTACCAATGAAAAGAAAACTAGTACTAGTTCTAGTACTATGACTGAGCTGTCTGGCATCGGTTTGTATAGCATGTATGTTGTTTGTCTTTGTGTGTGTCTGTGTATGTGTGTCCACTTGTTGAGTATTGTTGTGAGTGGGATTATCAGGCTAGTCAAGGGATTAGAGAGCTGATTCTGCTTCTGTAACTGGTGTCAGATTAACAGATACCCGCACTTTAATAAACCATCTGTAATGTAGACAAAAGCTGTCAATAGTCCAGTCGTCCCCATTGCACCCCCCCCCCCCCCCCCCCCCCCCGAAGTGTCTATACCCCACACAGATCAATGGTACTAAGTTATTTACACATTCCAATGTTAATCACGATCACGGTACATGTTTTAATACGTGTTTCTATTAGATGTGTAGGCGCTTAACTTCACTCATCTTGATTCTATAACTTCCCTACAATTATTTCCCAAATATCCGTACCTGTTCCATGTCGGGTATTCCTCACAGACTGTGATACTATGTGCTGCAACTCACCTTTGCCACTTTTTGCCATGGCAACGACTCTTCATTTAATTTGGATACTTGCAGATACAGCTGTACCACTAAATCACCATTAGTTCCACCTAATAGATGAATGACTAAAAAAACAGACACACAAAGAAAAGACAGGGGGGGGACAGACAGACAAGACAGACAGACAGACAGACAGACAGACAGACAGACAGACAGAACAGACAGACAGACAGACAACAGACAGACAGACAAGACAGACAGACAGGACAGACAGACAGACAACAGACAGACAGACAGACAACAGACAGACAGACAGACAGACAGAAGACAGAGACAGACAGACAGACAGACAGACAGACGAGACAGACAAGACAGACAGACAGACAGACAGACAGAACAGACAGACAGACAGACAGAACAGACAGACAGACGACAGACAGACAGACAGACAGACAGACAGACAGACAGACAGACAGACAGACAGACAGACAGACAGACAGACAGACAGACAGACAGACAGACAGAGACAAGACAGACAGCAGCAGAAGACAGACAGACAGACAGACAGACAGACCAGACAGCACACAAGACAGACAGAAACAGAAACAGAACAGACAAGACAGACAGACAGACAGGAAGACAGACAGACAGACAGACAGACAGACAGACAGACAGACAGACAGACAGACAGACAGACAGACAGACAGACAGACAGACAGACATGGAGTAGACAGAGATGAGGAGGAAGAAAAGGATGAAGGGATTAAGGTGGTCGATAAATTGGATCCTGTCCCAGACTGAGAGATGACACTAAATCTGTTAATTCTCTCCCCTCACTATTCCTCCTCCCTCCCTCCTCGATCTCTCCACCCTTCCCTTCATCGTTCATCTATCCCTCCCATCACTCTTCTACTGGTCTATATTCATGCTACTCTGTAGTCTTTCAACACTCAAAATCTAATTTAATACCAACATTATGGTCTTGTAATGCAATGCTAGGGAGATAGTTTTGTTAATTCTGTATAGCTATATTTCAATCTTTAAAATACCTTTAAGACAATCACATAATACTGTACAACACTCAACGCACAGTTTTGACAAATCGATTGAGAAAAAGTTTTAAAAGATAGAAAAGGTCATCTTAAATGCTTGGTACTACATGTGGGGTTGAAGGTAATACTGTATATACACAGAGGGACAGGAGCTCAACAGTAACTGCAGAGAATTGTAATAGCAGTATTTAAAGCCTGATAATGATTGTGATTACCGGTAGTCTTTTCAACTGAGAGGGCGTCAGCTCTGTGTGGAGTGAGTCAACACATGTGCGACCTGTCAGACTCCGACAGCGGGGGCACGGGCGGCACTCAGACACACTATAATGTCTACTGTAAATTATTGATCACAATTAATCACATACATCAGTCACAGGCTGCCATTTCTCTTTACTATGGGTGTATAGAGCCCTATTATGAAAAAAACACACAGGTACAAAGTGTAATTTGCTATAAGCCAGGTGATGGTACACAAGTGGGCATGAGGAGGTGACACATTCTTTTCAGTTTCAGGTGGAGCATCTAACAATTGTGCTCATTGCAATTTTAATTGCTTTTTACTGGCAGTTTAAACAGAATTAATACATGATAGAATTGGGGAGGGTTTTTCAAACCCAAGTCTTCTCTGCCAAACTGTGTCAGGTTTTGGCCAGGACTGTTTGGTTTTGTTCACTAGATGTCCCCCTTGCACCTTTTTTGTACCTTTTGTTTTTCTTGCCCTAATTATTGTTTGCACCTGTAAGTCATTCCCTTGTTAGTATTTAAACCCTGTGTGTTCCTTAGTTCCTMGCTCAGTGTTTGTATGTTAGCACCCAGCCCCAGCCTTTGTGAACATTTTTCTCTTGCTGTTTTTACCACTTTGTGGATTTTCTTTTGTATTTTGGAAGATATCTATTTTTTATTAAACCACCATCTCTAGTACTGCTGTGTCTGCCTCATCTTCTGGGTTCTGCCAATTATTAGTGACTGTTTCTCGCACCGGGTCCTGACAAACTGTCTGTCATTGTTTGGATGTAATACCCAGCTACACTACCACCAAACACAAGGAATCCCTGAGGGCCTCATGGAGTAACAACACAGTGGAAGTTACAGTAAGCCGTGGGCAGATCTAAAAGAGGCTGCTGTTTGGGCTCTGATGTAGCCCTGAAGGCAGTCATGCCTGTCATTAGGGTGACAGTTCCCATGACAACAGGGTGAACAGCTCACTCCTGACCTTTAGCAGACATGGTTATAATTACATTAAACTACATCTCGTCATATAATCCCCGAGCTTTCATAAACTGTTAGCCAGGGAACCAATTTAAACCTTTTCATTGACATGTTTCTTATTATTATTGACTACCACTTAGCGGTGACAGACACTGTACTGTCAGAAAGTATGAGTGAGGAACTTGAACCTGAACTAGGTTGCCTTTTTGTTCAAACCCAAAGCTCTCTAAAAACAAGCCAAGTGCCAACACTGCAAAAAGTGAAATCTAAGCATACCTAAATCTTATATTGAGTGATAATTCATTTAAACATAGTTTTTTCTACTTTTTTTACCACAATAAATTGTCTAACGTCTTTGCCAGATCATTTAGCTTATTTTAACCTTAAAAAAATATTCATACAAGTGAATGAAGGCACAGAAAAAATTAAATGAAGGTCTCAACACACTAGTTCATCTTCAGAGTCAATATATTCCATCTGTCCTATTGGGCTGTCAAACAAACTCCAAGATTAGAGCAACAAAACAGAATACTTATGAAACCAATCCAAGAAAGACCTGTGTCATACTGAGATGCCTGGAATTTCAGAAACAAACCACCCCACCACCACGGTCGGCCTGTATTTAGCTGGATTATGAGCGAGGCGTTTTTTCTGAGCTAAACTGACCAAGACGCACCTCCAAACAACAACACATAAAACCTCACAAATTCTACCCACAACAATGACCAATTCTCTCAACCAGGGGTGAATATGTTGTTAAATACCGATGATGCCGCCTTTATAAGCAAGTTCCCACTTTATCAAAGCAGGGGCGCAAAAAAATATTTTTGGCTTGTCCATTCCAGCCGCCTTTGCAAGCTCTCCACTAACGTTCTGTCCCCCCCAAAAATCGGAACATAAAGCATGTACAGATATTAGATACTGTAAAAGATTATGGTCCTTTTCTGTAGTCTACGGCTGAAAACAGTATGACAATTAATGAGAGGACATTTCCATCATTCAGTTTCTCCATCAAAATAGTCTAACCTAAATTGGCTCAATCAAATAAAAAAATTCGCTGAACTATGTTAACAAACAGCAATCCTAAAAATCAGGACAGTCAAATAAAATACAAACAGAATAACAATCCACAACTGTTGTCCAGGAGTTTCACCCCATTGTCATGATCAGTGGTTTCAAGTTTGTATCCTTCATTTTTTGACAAGCTGATCAATGCGAAAAACCAAATACTTCTGCATTTCCCGCTGTGTAAACACATTGCAAATAGCCTCGCGATAACTACTGATACATTTGGGTAACTGATATTCAGAGCGTAAATAGCCAAATTGATTAGTCACTGGAATCAGGACTAATAAAGTCAATGTAATGGCCTGTTTTACAAACGGTGAGCCTACAACATGGATTGGCATTCATACATTTCCATTGCGGGTCTACATGGTAGGCTACACTCCAGCAAGCACGAGCCGACGTCTTTTGGACATCGTTCTTCGGTGTTTTACAAATGGAACGCTTACCACATAGATGAGCATTCATAAAATTTTATTTCAGGCAACACTGAAGGCTACACCTCAGTAAGCACTGACCGAAGGCGACGCCTTTTGGACGTCTTTTTTTGGTGCAGTTCCAGACTGGCCTTGATTTCCACATCCACAGACATTGGTTTTTGGTATGATCCAGACCAAATCTTAACCAATTGTAGACGTCTATGTTTGAACCTCACCAAATTTGAACTAATGATAAATGTCTATGTTTGGTTCAGATTTGGTGAGGTCCAGACCGGCCTTGATTTCAACGTCCACGGACATAGATTTTTGGTCCAGTCCAGACCAAATCTGAACCAATCATAGATGTCTATGTACGGTTCAGATTTTGTCCGGTCTGGACCAGCCTTGATTTGGCSCAAACATAAACATCTAAGGACTCCTGAGTGGCGCAGCAGTCTAAGGCACTGCGTCTCAGTGCTAGAGGCGCCATTACAGACACCCTGGTTCGAATCCAGGGTGTCTGAGTCCCATAGGGCAGTGCTCAATTGGCCTAGCATCTCGGTTTGGCCGGTGTAGGCCGTCATTGAATTTGTTCTTAACTGACTTGCCAAGTTAAATAAAGGTTACACTTAAAAAAATCTATGAATGACTTATTTTCAACTTTCATTCAGAACCAAAAATTTGCCTGATTTCAACATCTGGGAAATTACATATTTTGAATATCCAGAAAATGAGTGTTTTCAACTTTAATTCAGAGCCGAAAATGAACTTGATTTAAACTTCTGGAAAATACGTATTTTCCAACGTCCTGAAAAGATGCCTTTTCAACGTCCTGGAAAATATGTATTTTAAACATATGTAAAATATATTTTCACCTTTCATTCAAAACCTAAATTGAACTTAACTTCAACGTCTGGAAAATACGTATTTTCAACGTTATTTTGCTAACTGGGACTATTCTAGTTTTGCAGGGGGTACATTTTTTGGTTTCTCCTATGGCGGCAGAACGACAAGGACCTGCCCTGCCCACCACAATATATGATTTGATGGTATACTCCTAGAACTATGGGAGAGCCTGAACCATTTAGAACATTCTAGCCCTACCTAGTCTCTTTTTGTCTATGGTTGTGTGTGTACAGTAGAGGTACAGATAAAATGTACTGTATGTACTGTATATTATTCCCCTGCATATGTCAGTGTTTCTGAATACATATCTCTGTATTGGTGTCTATCAAATTTCTACAACATTCTTTGTGTTGTCTGTGTCTCTCATAAACTTGGTGTAATATACAGTACAGAATCCATTACCCTAATGTGTCTGTGGGTCTGTCCCTTTGTCTATCCTGTTTTTTCACACAGATCCCTCCTCAAGCTATACAGTACAGGGACTAAAATGGGTTAAAGATGTTTAGATGCTGCACAGTGTGCACATTGCTCTGCTTTCATCGCTTTTATTTCCATGCTTCTCCCTTTGCTCTACCTACACATGCTCTCTCCCTTTCCCAGTACTCTGTATGATATGTGATTATGTTGCTTAGTAACGGTAAAATAATAATTCTGGGTAGGATTGATACAGGCTTCTCCTGTTATGGATGATGTGTCTTCCCAACAACTGGAAGAGGGAAGCACAAACACACAACAGATACTCTCGAATACATACTTCGTCATCCTGACTCAACATGATCAAGTTATTGTTGGTACCAAACCTGTCCTGATAACCTGCCTTACACTGGCTGTATTTAATTTGGAACTACAACGTTTTTTGGTATAAGCTGTTAGTAATAAAAATGAAGGTAAATGTAGCCTAATACAATACTTCCCTTCATATTGAGAGATGGTTGAACAGTGAGCCCAGACAGTCAAATTAAGTCAATATGTCCAAGACAGGATATTAAAGTAAGTGTTCATGTCTCTAATCACGATGATTAACTGCCAAGTGCATGAAAGCCAATGATAAAAYAGATCAATATAAGATCCAGTGTCTTTTCTCAGTCGGCTCCCCGCCCACCCATTCATTCCAACCTCAATATAAGAAGTTAGGCAGGGTGGGAGATTTATGAGAAGCATCTTTCAAGTTTTAGTTACAGTTTATAGAAGCAGCTTATTAATTTCCATATGCATAGCTCGTTAGTATGTCTCATGGCATCACAGCGTACTTAGCACACCAGCCAGCCAAAGCCAATATTTGACTCATTCCACCATCTTTAGAAATAAGGCCATGACATGGTTGCTAATGGCAACCAGCAAGACTTCTCAGCAGCTCATGTGTTTGGTATTCAATAGGCTGCGTTTACACAGGCAGCTCAATTCTGATATTTTTTCCACTTATTGGTCTTTTGACCAATCACATCAGATCGTTTCACATCCGATCTTTTTCAGAGCTGTTCTGATTGGTCAAAAGACCAACTAGTGAAAAAAAGATCAGAATTGGGCTGCCTATGTGAACGCAGCCTATGAGTCTTTCTGTCACTGAGTGGTCCTCCTCTCATTCGTTGGGGTTGGTCGCCACCTGCTGTTAGAGAGAATTACAGGAGACCTACTGTAGATGCCACTCTGCTGGTTGAGATAATATAACCCAGTGTGGTATTACTGTGGTTAAGGCATAATGAATGCAGCTTGGAAGGTAGAAATCATTTACCTGTTCATTATCCTATTACGAACCAAACCATAAAAAATATAACAATTCAATGTGTCTTCCAGTACAGCATTTTTATTAATTCATACAGTATACTCACACATAATTTTTCAATTGAATTGTTCTATAAAATATATTACCTTTCAGTCCATGACAGCAGAACTAAATAGAAATAATCAAGTTTCATTTAATAATAAGCAACAACAAATTTTTAAGTTTCAAACATGGCAATCAATGTTCACAGCAGTCAAAATGCATAACATTCCAATAAAGTCAAAGGCCTTTCTTTAGTCCAGCTTAGCCACATAGCTTAGTTAATATGAATAATACAAAATAAAGTGCAACTCTGAATGATGAGAATAACAACGTTCCAAAGTTTGGCCCCTTCGCATTATAGCATGACAGTGTTTTGGCAATTCTTTAAGTGCAGACAACAATGAATTTGATGTTCAAAAGTAGTAACTACCATTTCGAATAGCTGCAAAACAGTTCCGCAGGTTTCCATTGAGATGACAGGAAAACAGACAMTGAAGGCAAGGTACAGACAGAGACAGACTAGTAATAGGCCGTGTGTGTTCCAATAATAATGCAGTAGGTAAGTGATGGTTGGCGATGTCCTTATCATTTAGCACTCTCAGCCATTTATCTTTCCCTCCCCCTCTATCTGGGTCCCCTCTCTCTCTAGAGTCTAGATTTTCCCTCCTGTCTCTCTCCTCTTCACATTGGACAAAATGCTGCCCAGTTGTCATGACAACCCTCTGGTTGGTCAGTCTGAAGCAGCTGAATTCCATCGCCATCACAACAGCTTGCTGTTACCAGACGCTAAGTTGACACTGTCTGGAATAGAACCGAACGAGAGACATTCCTGATTAATCTCATAAAACACGATTTGTTAAGATAATTAACAACAACGAAGTCATGTTTGAATTCTATTCCGACTGAAGGTGATTGAAAGCGTTGCTTAGTTTTAGTCTGAAACAAAAACGCATGCACACACACACACGCACACACAAACTTAGCTGTATCCCAAGAAATGTAGCTGTTTTTATGCATAATGTATGAGAGGAAACACATACTCACATTTACTCACACACACATAAAGAGAGAAAGACATACCAGGATAGTCCAAGGATTTGTTTCTGTTCTGGGGTAGTCTAGGTTTTTTCACAGGGGGTTTGCGATTTGGGGGCTTCTCAAGATTATTAGGGCTATCCCTGTCAGTGCCTGGGGTAAATGAAAACAGGAAATACAAGGTAACAGTCATACAGGGTGTGATCATGAGACAACATTTAATATCCAACAACACACACACACCACACACACACACACACACACACACACACACACACACACACACACACACACACACACACCACACACCACACACACACACACACAACACACACACACACACACACACACACACACACACTATTGGACAATAGACAGACAGGCTGACAGACAGGTGTACCTGTGTCACAAGACATAGCCTTTCTGTTCCTCTGGGGTTTCACGGGGGCTTGAGGCCTCACTGCTTCCTCACCTGCACACCATAGACCACAGTCAATCGTACACTGTCATACTCTTTGACTATAATGACAAAATTATATTGGCTTAATTTGTTAATACCTTGGCTGACAGCCCTGTAGGCCAATCCCAGCAATGGCTTTCTGAATGCAGATGGTGCAGGAGGCGGGATCGGCCTTTCATTGGCATACTCGTTTGGAGAAGACACATAGGATGATGTCTTWGGCTGAAAATAAATGGGGCACAAAACCAATAAAATGATACATTCAAATCTAAACATAACCACACACATATCCACCAGTATACTAATGTATTCACATAAACAAGACAGCCAGATGAATATGAAAAGACAGACACCTTTTCAGGAATGGGAGGAGGCTGTCCCTCTGCATCTCTGTCTCTCTCTCTCTCTTTCCTTTCCATTCTTCCACAATCCCTCTCTCCGCCTGCTTCCTCCTCTGCACCAGCAGATAAAGATGGAGCAATAATACCACACTRTACAATATTATAAATAATGAAACAGATACATTAAATCAACACGGTGTGTAAGAGAAGGGTGCAGTACCAGAGCTCTCCTGTAGATGTCTCTGTCTCAGTTTGGACAGGTTGGGTTTGCTGCTCTGGGAAGGAGGGTCTGGTTTAGATGCACTCGTAGAAACCCGTCCAGGGGGAACCCCTCCTCCATCCCTCCACCCTTCCACCTGTCCTACAGCAGTGTCTGAGRGCAGGTGTCTGTCCGTCTGTGTGTCAGAGTACTTCTGTCTGTCCATGTTTTTCTGAGAGTCAGTCTCACTTTTAGGTGATGGAGTCCTGTCTGATGGGTAAGGGGGCAGCGGTCTCTGAGCCAGATGTTGTCCCTGGGCTTGTCTGTCAGTCTGTCTGCCTGACTGCCTGCTGTCTATCCACTGTCTGTCTATCTGTATGTCTTTCGGTCGACCCTCTGCCCACGTTCTGTCTGTCTGTTGTCTGCTCACCGTCCACTGTCTATCTCGATCAAACTGTCTGTCGATCTGTCTCGGTGTGTGTCTGTCAACTGTCCACTGTCTTTCCATGTGTCTATCTGTATGCCTGCTCTCCGTCCAATATCTGTCCATCTGTCTTTCTGCCGTTCTTCCCTCTGTCCATGTTTTGTCTGACAGTCTGTCCTCTGGCCAGTGCCGTTCAGCCTGTCTGTCAGCCGGTCTTATTAATGTTCTCTCTCTGTCTGTGTGATTCCCCTCTGTCCACTGTCTGTCCACCCATCTGTCTTCTGTCCACTGTCTGTCCACCTGTCTGTCTGTATCTGCAGGTTGCTCGTGCTTTGTCTCTAGCTCTGATTGCTGTAAAAAAAAAACACAGAGGAAAGATGGGAAGAGATATTATAATTGAGAATTCATCAACCAGTACGAGTTCAAGTTTTAATGTCACATGCACAAGTACAGTGAAATGCCTTTCTTGCAAACTCAAAACCCAACAATGCAATAATCAATAACACTGTAACAATGAAAAAAACACGAGAAATAAGAATAGGAAATACACAATAAAATAAGTAAGTAAGTAAGCAAGCATATATGTGCAGGGATACTGGAGTGATGGAAGTAGATATGTATTTGGGGGGAGGGGGGGTAAGGGGACCAGGCAAACAGAGTAGCAGCAGCTTATATGTGAGTGTGTGTGCGGGTGTGTAGAGTCAGTATAAATGTATGTGCATATTATGTGTGAGAGAGCAAACGATGGAGTGAGTGTGTGTTGGATTGACAGTGTATATGGGTGTGTAGGGCGCTGRGAGTGTGCATAGAGGCAGTGCAAAAATGTAGATAAAAAGTCAATAAAGATACAAGGTTAACTCAGATAGTCCGTGTAGCTATTTTGTTATCTATTTATCAGTCGTATTGGTTGGGGATAGAAGCTGTTCAAGAGCCTGTTGGTGTCAGACCTGATGCACCGGTACCTCTTGCCGTGCAGGAGCAGAGAAAATAGGGGGAGTGTTTTGTACCACAAGTGATACAGCATATACTGTACCTGGCTGAGTGAGTAGAAGGGGTGTCTTCTACCTGGCATGCCAGGCTGTGGTGGTATGCTCTGCACTGGCTGCAGGCTCAGGCCCACTGGCTCCTCCAACCTCTGGTCCTCCACATCACCCCCCTCACCAGGAGAGCCTGCCCTGGCAGCAGAGAGAGGGGGCTGCAGCAGTGTGTAGACATTCTCAGTGGCTGTCCTGAGAGAGAGAGAGAAGAGGACAGTCAGAGAAACAATGACAGAGTCAACCAAGAATTTGCTCTGTGGCCCCTGGATTGTATTTGATTAAGTGTGGACAACTCATACTTGAGTAAAAGCAAAGATACCTTAATAGAAAATGAAAGTAAAGTAAAAGTGAAAGTCACCCAGTAAAATCCTACTTGAGTAAAAGTTTAAAAAGTATTTGGTTTTAAATATACTTAAGTATCAAATGTAAATGTAATTGCTAAAATATACTTAAGTATCAAAAGTAAAAGTATAAATAATTTCTAATTCCTTATATTAAGCAAACCAGACATCACGATTGTCTTGTTAAAAAAAAAAAAAAACAGATAGCCAGGTGCACACTACAACACTCAGACATAATTTACAAACAAAGAATGTGTTTAGTGAGTCCGCCAGATCAGATACAGTAGGGATGTCCATGGATTCTCTTTAAAAGACGTGAATTTTACAATTTTCCTGTGCTGCTATGCATTCAAAATGTAACAAGAACTTTTGGGTGTCAGGGAAAATGTATGGAGTAGAAAGTACATTATTTTCTTTAGAAATGTAGTGGAGTAAAAGTAAAAGTTTCCAAAAATATAAATAGTAAAGTACAGATTCCCCAAAACACTACTTAAGTAGTACTTTAAAGTATTTTTACCTAAGTACTTTACACCACTGAATATTGGGATAGAACACACACAAAAGGACAGCAGATGACACCAGTGTGTGTACACAGATGAAGATGACAGCTGTTGCCCTTCTATCACTCAGATTATGAGATGCAACAGAATGGTGATGGCGATATATCAATACATACACACAAAATATCTAGGTCAAATAGGGGAGAGGAGTTGTGCCATGAGATATTGCTTTATCTGTTTTTTGAAACCAGGTCTGCTGTTCATTTGACCAATATGAGATGAGGAGTTCCARGCAATAATGGCTCGATATAATACTGTATGATTTCTTACATTTGTTCTGGACCTGGGGACTATGCTGGGGTAAGTGTGTGTGTCAGAGCTGTGTGAAAGTTGACTATGCAAACAATTTGGAATTTTCAACACATTGTTTCTTATAAAAACAAGAAGTGATGCAGTCTGTCTCTCCTCAACTCATAGCCAAGAAAGACTGGCATGCAAAGGATTTATATTAGCCCTCTGATTACAATTAAGAGKAAGACATGCAACTCTGTTCTGGGCCAGCTGCAGCTTAACTAGGTCTTTCTTAGCCGCACTTGACCACATGGCTGGACAGACAAGACTAGAGCCTGCAGGACTTGCTTTGTGGAGTGTGGTGTCAAAAAAGCAGAACATACAGTGAGAAGAAAAAGTATGTGAACCCTTTAGAATTACCTGGATTTATGCATACATTGGTCATAACATTTTATCTGATCTTCATCTAAGTCACAACAATAGACAACATAGTCTGCTTAAACTAATAACACACAAACAATTATAATTTTCCATGTCTTTATTGAACACACTGTGTAAACATTCACAGTGCAGGTTGGGAAAAGTATGTGAACCCTTGGATTTAATAACAGGTTGACCCTCCTTTGGCAGCAATAACCTCAACCAAACGTTTTCTGTAGTTGCAGATCAGACCTGCACAACYTTCAGGAAGAATTTGGGACCATTGCTCTTTACAAAACTGTTTCAGTTCCACAATATTCTTGGGATGTCTGGTGTGAACCYCTCTCGAGGTCATGCCACAGCATCTCAATTTGGTTGAGGTCAGGACTGACTGTGCAACTCCKGAAGGTGTATTTTCTTCTGTTCAAGCCATTCTGTTGTTGATTTACTTCTGTCTTTTGTGTTGTTGTCCTGTTGCGTCACCTAACTTCTGTTGAGCTTCAAACTGGCAGACAGATAGCCTTATATTCTSCTGCAAAATGTCTTGATAAACTTGGGAATTCCTTTTTCCGGCAATGATAGCAAGCTGTCCAGGCCCTGAGGCAGCCCCAAACCATAATGCTCCTTCCACCATACTTTACAGTTGGGATGAGGTTTTGATGTTGGTGTGCTGTGCCTTTTTTTCTCCACACATAGTGTTGTGTTCTCCTTCCAAACAACACAACTTTAGTTTCATCTGCTCACAGAATATTTTGCCAGTAGCGCTGTGTAAGAACATCCAGGTGCTCTTTTGCGATCTTCAGACACGCAGCAATMTTTTTTTTGGACAGCAGTGGCTTCTTCCATGGTGTCCTCCCATGAACACCATTCTTGTTTAGTGTTTTACGTATTGTAGACTCGTCAACATAAATATTAGCATCTTCCAGAGATTTCTGTAAGTCTTTAGCTGACACTGGGATTATTCTTAACCTCATTCAGCATTCTTCTCTGTGCTCTTGCAGTCATCTTGGCAGGATGGCCACTCCTAGGGAGAGTAGCAACAGTGCTGAAATTTCTCCATTCATAGACAATTTGTCGTYCCGTGGACTGACTTTTAGAGATACTTTTGTAACCATTTCCAGGTTTATGCAAAGCAACAATTCTTAATCTTAGGTCTTCTGAGATCTCTTTTGCTCAAGGCATGGTTCACATCAGGCAATGCTTCTTGTGAAAAGCAAACTCYAATTTTGTGAGTGTTTTTTTTAATGGGGCAGGGCAGCTCTAACCAAAATCTCCAATCTCGTCTCATTGATTCGACTCCAGMTTAGTTGACTCCTGACTCCAAATAGCTTTTGGAGAKGTCATTAGCCTAGGGGTTCACATACTTTTTTCAACCTACACTGTGAATGTTTAAATGATGTATTCAATATAGACAAGAAAAATACAATAATTTGTGTGTTATTAGTTTAAGCAAACTGTTTGTCTATTGTTGTGACTTAGATGAAGATCAGATCAAATTTTATGTTAAATGTATGCAGAAATCCAGGTAATTCCAAACGGTTCACATATTTTTTCTTGCCACTGTATATTACGGACAGACCTCTCCCCATCTTCACAAGCATTGCATCTATATGTTTTGACCATGACAGTTTACAATCTAAGGTAAAACCAAGTCTCCTCAACTCTCTTCAACAGCCACACCATTTATTACCAGATTCAGCTGATGTCTAGAGCTTAGGGAGTGATTTGTACCAAATACAATGCTCTTAGTTTTAGAGATGTTCAAGACAAGTTTATTACTGGCCACCCATTCCAAAACTGACTGTAAGTCCTTGTTAAGTGTTTGTTACCTCATTAGCTGTGGTTGCTGACACTTATATAGTTGAGTCATCAGCATACATGGCCACACAGGCTTTGTTAAATGCCACTGGCATGTCATTGGTAAAAATAGAAAAAGGTAGAGGGCCTAGAGAACTGCCCTGCAGTACACCACACCCTACATGTGAAAATGGGTGTAGTGTTTCAAAAACACGTGTTTTGACTTTAAATTTCCTGTGAAATRATGTGATTTTCTACATGTAAAATCATGTGTTTTTTTCTGTAAGMGTGTGCTCTCCGGCAGCATGCCCATTCCTCATGTCAACACAGAGCTGCATCCCAGCACTGATTTAGACTAGTAGCACACAGGGCCCACAGAGCATGCACTTAATGCCCATCATTCGAGRAGATGGACAGAGAGAGAAAGAGAGAGTGAATGAGATATATACATTCATAAAGTGGTGGGTGATATGTAATAAAGTGACTGAAGATGCAGCAACACTGACATATACAGTTGAAGTCGGAAGTTTACATACACCTTAACCAAATACATTTAAAAGTCAGTTTTTCACAATTCCTGACATTTAATCATAGTAATAATTCCCTGTCTTAGGTCAGTTAGGATSACCACTTTATTTTAAGAATGTGAAATGTCAGAATAATAGTAGAAAGAATTATTTATTTCAGCTTTTATTTCTTTCATCACATTCCCAGTGGGTCAGAAGTTTACATACACTCAATTAGTATTTGGTAGCATTGCCTTTAAATTAAAAAAGAGAGATTTCCTGCAGCTAATAGCATCCCCACAACATGATCTGCAACCCCCGTGCTTCACGGTTGGGATGGTGTTCTTCGCTTGCAAGCTTCCCCCTTTTTCCTCCAAACATAACAATGGTCATTATGGCCAAACAGTTCTATTTGGTTCATCAGACCAAGGAATTTCTCCAAAAAGTGTGATCTTTGTCCCATGTGCATTTGCAAACCCGTGTTTTGGCTTTTTTTTATGCTGGTTTTGGACAGTGGGTTCTTCCTTGCTGAGCGGCCTTTCAGGTTATGTCGATATTGGACTGTTTTTTACTGTAGATACTTTTGTACCTGTTTTCCTCCAGCATCTTCACAAGGTCCTTTGCTGTTGTTCTGGGATTGATTTGAACTTTTTTGCACCACAAGTACATTCATGTCTAGGAGAACAGCAACGTCTCCTTCCTGAAGCGGTATGACGGCTGTGTGGTCATTTGTTTATACTTGATTACTATTGTTTTTGTACAGATGAACGTGGTACCTTCAGGCGTTTGGACATTGCTCCAAGGTGAACCAGACTTGGGAGGTCTAAAAAAACGTTTTCTGAGGTCTTGTGATCTTTTCTTTTGATTTTCCCATGATGTCAAGCAAGAGGCACTGAGTTTGAAGTAGGCTTGAAAATACATCCACAGTACACTCCAATTGGCTAAAAACTTGTCAATTAGCTATCAGAAGCTTCTAAAGCATGCATAATTTTCTG
>NC_036856.1:26815211-26968885 GCF_002910315.2 Salvelinus sp. IW2-2015
GTTACCCACTGTTGGTTCAAACGTTCTCGACCTAACGGGTTAGCCTTCTACATCTAAGGCTTACTCCACCTAAAAGTTTGGGGTGAATTAGGTCCCATTGCCCCTGGCTACATGAGCCTTGCCTGACTGGGTTGTAACTGCCCATCCAGCGTTTTGTAGGCCTCTTGCTCGCACGCATACACACAAACTACATCATTGAACTAGACCCTTCTATTCAGCTCCACACTGCCCACAAACATTCTTATACCTAGGGCCCATTGAGTCAGGGGCTTTGTTGATGGCCCACTCCCCAATATACCTTGACTTTTTGTACTGTCCTATAAATATCATACACCTGTATCCGAACTACCCAACAACATATGGAATGTCTAATTGCCTTGAGGAAAATGAGTACAGCATTGTCCATTTGTAGACCAAGTACTCTTAACTTCCTCCTGACTGACTGTTCTTGAGGATGTCTGCTTCCATATATCCACATCATTTTCCTCCCTCATGATGCCATCTACTTTTGTGAATGAAGTTGCACCACGTCCCTCCTGCAGCCCAAAGCCACCACCGCACTAAATGATGTGCTGCTCTACCAGGTACTCGTGCTTCCCACTCGGGTGCTGGTGGATGGCTGTGCCCTATCTTCGGCTTTGCCAAGTCCCCCCTTTTTCCCGCCTCCATAACATGCAACACATGGTCCATTACCTGGGCCACTAACATTCTATCTTTTTGGTTTTTCGATCAGGACCATATAGTGAACATCTTCTCCAAAAAGTTGTTGAATCGTTCGTCCCCCATGCTTCCACGTTGAACCCAAACCCGTAGTTCCCTTTTGGCCTTTCTTTTCATGGGCTGGGTTTATTTTCTGGAATTTTCCAAGCTGTTTATAGGCACAGTCAACTTTGTGTATGTAAACTTCTGACCCACTGGAATTGCGATACAGTGAATTATAAGTGAAATAATCTTTCTGTAAACAATTGTTGGTAAAATTACTTGTGTCATGCASAAAGTAGATGTCCTAACCGACTTGCCAAAACTATAGTTTGTTAACAAGAAATTTGTGGAATGGTTGAAAAATGAGTTTTAATGACTCCAACCTAAGTGTATGTAAACTTCCGACTTCAACTGTATATCATACTGTGCAGATTGCAGCTGCATATATCATACTACATGGGAGAGTGTGTATGTATGATAATGAGGATTCACAAACCCTGTGGGTGCCATGGTGACAGTGCGACACTCTTCCCCACATCCGTCTCCGCCAGAATCTGGCCCCTGATTGGAGAGRGTTGAGTTGCGGTTCCTACGGAAACCAAAGATGGCCAGCATATTGCGTCTCTTCTTTCGTCTGAGGGAGTGGGCTTTATGGAGAGAGGACAACTGACTGATGTAGGGAAAGAGAGATGGAGAGGGTAAAGAGAGATGAGGGGAGCGAAACAGGAAAAAGAGAAAGGGTAAAGACAAAAAGCAGATGTTATGAGAGACAAACTGACCATAGCTATGCTGTAAAAATACAGTTTGTCTATATTTTTTAAGATACATATCTGTTCKGTTTGTCCCTAGTCAGCACCTGCACTTTTTATTATTCTCTCTATCATCAGACCCCCAAACACTCTTAGAAAAAAGGTGCCATCTAGAATCTAAAAGGGTTCTTCAGCTGTCCCCATAGGATAAACATTTGAAGAAGCCTTTTTGGTTCCAGGTAGAACCCTTTTGGTTCCAGGTAGAAAGCTTTTGGATTCCATGTAGAGCCCTTTCTACATATGGTTCAACATGAAACCCAAAAGGGTTCTGCCTGGAACCAAAAAGGTTTATGGGGACAGCCAAAAAAGAGTGCATGTTTCTCTGGGCTGCTGCCTCACTGAAACTTAATAACACTTCCCAGCAGCAAGGGATGTTGCTAGGATACCACTCCTGGCACACAATGCTTTATCCAGAGTGCATTACTTTAGAAATATGTTTAACAGTAAATGTAATAATACTAAAAGCATAAACTTAACAAGATGATCTGTTGTGTGGGTGTACTTTAGCATGGACAAGCATTACTCTGCCAGCCTGTGACAGGCGGAGAGGATACTCTCTAAAACTATTACTAAAGGCAGAGCTCACCTACTGTAAAGTCCTTCTCCTGAAAGCAGTCAATGGACTGATGGAAAGTAGAGCCTATGCTAAATGACTTAGGTTGTAGTTTCTTTGGGGGATTCATGTAATTTAGATCATGCATATGGTGTGCTATTCACTCCAATTGCCTTTAGTCATTGAGAGAGAGAGAGAGAGAGAGAGAGAGAGAGAGAGAGAGAGAGAGAGAGAGAGAGAGGTGTGTAGGAGAAAGAGAGAGAAAGTGAGAGGGGGAGATCTACCTATCAGGGAGCACTCTCTTGGTGTAGAAATCTGGGAGTCCATGATCAATAGGGGTGACAGCTCCATTTTGCTGGGGACAGAGAAAAACACCCATATTTTAGATTGACCATACAGATAGATGTAGGATCTTAATTTCACCAGTTTCTCACAGCAGACATTTTTCTTGCAGCAACATGAAATGTTAATTATTAGGTGGATTATAATTAATGGACATTTTTGTAGGGGTTGATACATTTTATGTAAGGGAAAATCAAGTCTGAAATTGAAAAGTGGACATTAAACTTCAGAAGCCTTTTTAAACATCAAAGWACTTTTTTGGGGGGGMGGTACGGTTWAATTTTTAAAGTGTTCTGTTGGTAATAATACAAATGGATTATACTACAGAGCTTTGGAGAGATGACTTAACCCAATTGGAGTAATTCACTTAGTATAGACAACCCTGGACACAATCCAAATCATCCTGAAAATAGAGCAGCATGCTGCCACTGCCGGGAGCTGGGAGGCCCCAGTATTTGGGAATATGCTATACAGTGGGAATTAAGCATGAGTCATAAATTCATTKAATTAAAAGTTTTTGTATTATCATTATGTTAATTACAGGAATAATTGCTCTAATGCAGGTATTCCCAAACTGGGGTACATTTTGTTGAACAATTTTTTCTTCACATTTTCAAACAGTCCATTTATATTTTCCAACGAGGCTAAACATTTGGGAGAGTTTTTTTTCTCTCGCCTGAGTAGCCTCGTTTCACTGCCAAAAATGTAATTAAACCATCTAGTGTTCAGCGAAATAACAACACAATGTCATATACAGGTAGGCTAGTCAAATAATTAACATCCAATCACATTAACCATTACTCTCTCGTGGGAATTCCACTAACGGTCCGTATGTAGCCAAACGTAGCTGCTGCTCATGTTGGTATCTGTACTGATGGCGCAAAAGCCATGACAGGGAGATATAGTGGAGTGGTAACGCGCGTCCAAGCAGTTGCTCCCGACACCACTTGGGTACACTGCAGCATCCACCGGGAGGCTCTTGATGCCAAGGGAATGCCTGACAGCTTGAAAGACGTTTTGGACACTACAGTGAAAATGGTTAACTTTGTTAAAGCAAGGCCCCTGAACTCTCGTGTATTTTCTGCACTATGCAATGATTTGGGCAGTGACTATGTAATGCTTTACAACATAGAACTGGCGTGGTTATCAACGGGCAAAAGTATGACAAGTAAAAAAAAAAAAAATTGAGACACAAGCTAAAGTTTTTACTGACCATAGTTTTACTTGTCTGACCGCTTGCATGATGACGAGTATTCTCACACGACTGGCCTATCTGGGTGATGTTCTTTCTCGCATGAATGATCTGAATCTAGGATTACAGGGACTCTCCGCAACTATATTCAATGTGCGGGACAAAATTGAGGCTATGATTAAGAAGTTGGAGCTCTTCTCTGTCTGCATTACAAGGACAAACACAGGTCTTTCCATCATTGTATGATTTTTTGTGTGCAATTAACTCAAGCTTACGGACAATGTCAAATGTGATATAGCGAAGCACCTGAGTGAGTTGGGTGCGCAATTACGCAGGTACTTTCCCAAAAGCGGATTACACAAACAACTGGATTCGTTAGCCC
The DNA here is from genome assembly GCF_002910315.2 of Salvelinus sp. IW2-2015. Classification (NCBI taxonomy): domain Eukaryota; kingdom Metazoa; phylum Chordata; class Actinopteri; order Salmoniformes; family Salmonidae; genus Salvelinus; species Salvelinus sp. IW2-2015. The sequence goes on from NC_036856.1 coordinate 26,819,192, forward strand.
TTTCATGCCCTGCCTCCAGTCCACTTACCAATATCTGAACAAGAGAGCCATCAAAATTGCACAAGCAGTTATGTGAAAATTTAATTAAAATCAGAAAGCCACTGTCAGATTTCTGGATAGGGCTGCGCTCAGCGTATCCTGCCGTAGAAAATCGAGGTGTTAAGACACTGAGTGCCCTTTGCAACCACACACCTATGTGAGAGTGGATTCTCGGCCCTCAGTCGCATGAAAACTTAATACACGCACAGACTGTGTGGAAAATTGTTTAAGACTGAGACCTCTCCAATACAACCTAACATTGCAGAGTTACAGTGGGGCAAAAAAGTATTTAGTCAGCCACCAATTGTGCAAGTTCTCATCATAGGTACACTTCAACTATGACAGACAGAATGAGAAAAAAATCCAAGAAATTCACATTGTAGGATTTTTTATGAATTTATTTTCAAATTATGGTGGAAAATAAGTATGGTCAATAACAAAAGTTTCTCAATACTTTGTTATATACCCTTTGTTGGCAATGACAGAGGTCAAACGTTTTCTGTAAGTCTTCACAAGGTTTTCACACACTGTTGCTGGTATTTTGGCCCATTCCTACATGCAGATCTCCTCTAGAGAGTGATGTTTGGGGGCTGTTGCTGGGCAACACGGACTTTCAACCCTCCCAAGATTTTCTATGGGGTTGAGATCTGGAGACTGGCTAGGCCACCCCAGGACCTTGAAATGCTTCTTACGAAGCACCTCCTTGTTGCCCGGGCGGTGTGTTTGGGAGCATTGTCATGCTGAAAACCAGCCACGTTTCATCTTCAATGCCCTTGCTGATGGAAGGAGGTTTTCACTCAAATCTCACGATACATGACCCTTCATTCTTTCCTTTACACGGATCAGTCGTCCTGGTCCCTTTGCGAAAAAACAGCCCCAAAGCATGATGTTTCCACCCCATGCTTCACAGTAGGTATGGTGTTCTTTGGATGCATTCTTTGTCCTCCAAACACCGAGTTGAGTTTTACCAAAAAGTTATATTTTGGTTTCATCTGACCATATGACATTCTCCAATCTTCTTCTGGATATCCAAATGCTCTCTAGCAAACTTCAGACGGGCCTGGACATGTACTGGCTTAAGCAGGGGGACACGTCTGCACTGCAGGATTTGAGTCCCTGGCGGCGTAGTGTGTTACTGATGGTCTTTGTTACTTTGGTCCAGCTCACTGCAGGTCATTCACTAGGTCCCCCGTGTTTTTATTTATTTTTTGTATTTCACCTTTATTTAACCAGGAGGCTAGTTGAGAAAGAGTTCTCATTTGCAACTGCGACCTTGGCCAAGATAAAGCATAGCAGTGTAGACAGACAACACAGAGTTACACATGGAGTAAACAATAAACAAGCAATAACATGGTAGAAAAAAGAGAATCTATATACAAGTGTTGCAAAAGGCATGAGGAGCAATAATCGAATAATTACAATTAGCAGATTACACTGGAGTGATAAATCATCAGATGATCATTATGCAAGAAGAGATACTGGTGTCAAAAGAGCAGAAAAGTAAATAATAAAGCATGTATGGGGGTGAGGTAGGTAAATGGTGGGTAGTTACAGATGGACTAGTATCAGCTGCAGCGATCGGTTAGCTGCTCGATAGCAGATTTTTAAAGTTTTGAGGGAGATAAAAGTCTCCAACTTCAGAGATTTTGCAATTCGTTCCAGTCGCAGGCAGCAGAGAATGGAAGGAAAGGCGTCCAAATGAGTTTAAGCTTTAGGGATGATCAGTGAGATACACCTGCTGGAGCGCGTGCTGCGGGTGGGTAAGCCATCGTGACCAGTGAACTGAGATAAGCGGCACTTTACCTAGATAGCCTTGAGATGACTGGACAGTGTCTGACGACGAACATGTAGCGAGGGCAGCCGACTAGGGCATAACAGGTCGCAGTGGTGGGTCGTATAAGGTGCTTTAGTAACAAAACGAATGGCACTGTGATAAACTGCATCCAGTTTGCTGAGTAGAGTGTTGGAAGCTATTTTTGTAGATGACATCGCGAAGTCGAGGATCGTAGAATAGTCAGTTTTACTAGGGTAAGTTTGCGCGTGAGTGAAGGAGGCTTTGTTGCGGAATAGAAAGCCGATTCTTGATTTGATTTTGGATTGGAGATGTTTGATATGAGTCTGAAAGGAGAGTTTGCAGTCTAGGCCAGACACCTAGGTACTTATAGATGTCCATATTCTAGGGGAACCGTCAGGGTGGTGATGCTAGTCGCGTGGGCGGGCAGCAGTGAACGGTTGAAAAGCATGCATTTGGTTTTACTAGCGTTAAGACAGTTGGAGGCCACGGAGGAGTGTGTATGGCATTGAAGCTCGTTTGGAGGTTAGATAGCACATGTGCCAAGGAAGGGCCGGAAGTATAAAGAATGGTGTCGTCTGCGTAGAGGTGGATCAGGGAATCGCCCGCAGCAAGAGCAACATCATTGATGTATAGAGAAAAGAGTCGGCGAGAGGAACCCTGTGGTACCCCATAGAGACTGCCAGAGGACGGACAACATGCCTCCGATTTGACACACTGAACTCTGTCTGCAAAGTAGTTGGTGAACCAGGCAAGGCAGTCATAGAAAACCGAGGCTACTGAGTCTGCCGATAAGATATGGTGATTGGCCAGGTCGATGAAGAGGCTGCACAGTAATGTCTTTTATCGATGGCGTTATGAGTCGTTTAGACTTTGAGCGTGGCTGAGGTGCACCCGTGACCGGCTCGGAAACCGGATTGCACAGCGGAGAAGGTACGGTGGGATTCGAGATGGTCAGTGATTCTGTTGTGACTTGGCTTTCGAAGACCTTAGATAGCAGGGCAGGATGGATATAGGTTGTAACAGTTTGGGTCCAGGGTGTCTCCCCTTTGAAGAGGGGAATGACCGCGGCAGCTTTCAATCCTTGGGGATCTCAGATGATACGAAGGAGAGGTTGAACAGGGCTGGTAATAGGGGTGCGACAATGCGGCGGACAGTTCTGGGATTTGTGGTTCTGGATTTTTGCTCACCGTTCTTGTGATCATTTTGACCCCACGGGGTGAGATCTTGCGTGGAGCCCCAGATTGTGGGAGATTATCAGTGGTCTTGTATGTCTTCCATTTCCTAATAATGTGCCCAACATGGTTTCTTCAAACCAAGCTGCTTACCTATTGCAGATTCAGTCTTCCCAGCCTGGTGCAGGTCTACAATTTTGTTTCTGATGTCCTTTGACAGCTCTTTGGTCTTGCCATAGTGGAGTTTGGAGTGTGACTGTTTGAGGTTGTGGACAGGGTCTTTTATACTGATAACAAGTTCAAACAGGTGCCATTAATACAGTAACGAGTGGAGGACAGAGGAGCCTCTTAAAGAAGAAGTTACAGGTCTGTGAGAGCCATAAATCTTGCTTGTTTAGGTGACCAAATACTTATTTTCCACCATAATTTGCTAATAAATTCATTAAAAATCCTACAATGTGATTTTCTGTTTTTTTCTAATTTGTCTGTCATAGTTGAAGTGTACCTATGATGAAAATTACAGGCCTCTCTCATCTTTTTAAGTGGGAGAACTTGCACAATTGGTGGCTGACTAAATACTTTTTGCCCCACTATGTGCATCCTTTCAAACACACCCTTCTCATTAACCTGTGGTGAGTTAGTCACATTTTCAATTAACAAATAAGGTTTTATTTGTAAGATGGTTAAATAAAGAACCAAAATAATGACTATTTTTATATTATTATTTGTGCCTGTGTCGTGAAAAATTGCGAGATTATGTTATAGTGCTTGTAAAATTATATTAAATCTTTGTATTGGATTAGAATGGTTGTTTTATTGACAGAGAGAATCTGTCGACTATTGTGTGTTCAGTGTTCACTGAGGATGGCCTCCTATAAGATAGCACTGACAGAGGGATTACGATGTCTTTGGCCAATAAAACCTAAAGAGCATTCCAGATAGTGAGGTAATGTTTTTGTACTATGAAGTACCAGGAACGAGATTAGAACCTCGTTTTAGAGACCAAACTGAGCGATAATTTATAGTGAATGCAATCTGGCTAAGGGATACTCCTTTCTCAAGTAAAAGGCCCTTTGTGAAGGTTCTATTATCTGTGGTTTGTCATGTCGACTAGGGTGGTGTACTCTGGCTATAAAATATCTTGGTATTTTTATAGGGATCCTCAGAATTCATTATAGAACTGAATTGATCTGAGAGTCAAAGGGCTATAGTAAAGCTCACACATTATTAAAGATGAAGTTTGTAACTCTCCTCATTTGGTATACAGGAAATTGCCACGACCTGGTTCTATAAGAGCTCTTTGTCATTCCACGAGCCGGGTTGTGACAAAACTCACACTCATTCTTATGTTTAATAAAGTGTGCTGACCCTGGTGCTAGAGGGGGTACGCAGCTGGAGGTTGGATGTTTGAAGGGGTACGGACTATAAACAGTTTGGGAACCACTGCTCTAATGGAATAGAATATGCGCATGAGCACACACACACACACACACACAAAACACACACACACACACACACCACACACACACACACACACACACACACACACACACACAACACACACACACACACACACACACACACCACACACACAACACAACACCACACAACACACACACAGCACACACACACAGAACACATATGAACAGCAGAGAGTTAGAAACCTGTATCAATATTCATAATCTGGTTTTAATTAAGTAATGCATTAATATGGCCACAAGTTATAAATGATGCATGTATCATAATGGAATAMTATKTTTTTAGTTGTRATTATCTATGCTAATAACATCTGTWTCCTGTGTTATTAATATGCAAGTATCTCTATGTTACTCAGAGTTTTTAAAGTTCACATATAAGTTATTATAGATCCTGTATTTCCATATTCACAGGCAAGTATTACAAACATTCTGAGCAGTTCAGTAGCAACATTATATACTCCATATGGGGTGAGATGCTGAGGTCAGCTTCCTCTTACTGTGTCAGAGGGGGCATGTCCTGCTCGGTGCCTCCGTGGGGGCCTCGGCCTAACCCGCGTCACATGATGGAGAGGTGCACCTTGGGTAGGGAGCTCAGGCAGCCCCTCCCAGGACGTAGAGCGAGAGAAGGCCGAGAAAGAAGAGGACGCAGAGGGGGGTGGGGAGGAGCTGGAGTCATCACACTGGCCTGAAAGAGAGAGAAAAAAGATGAAAAGATGACGAGATAAATGGAGAAGGAAGTGGCGAGGGGCTAGAAGTTCCCATAGGAGTCATGTGGCGCTGTCAACGGTGCTTCAAAGACATACTGTTTAAAAACTACAACAATTAGCAACTGCACTCAAATTCAGTGTATTTGGAAAGTATTCAGGCCAGTTCACTTTTTCCACATTTTGTTATGTTACAGCCTTACTCTAAAATGGATTAAAAAWATATATATATCCTCAATCTACACCCAATACCCCATAATGACAAAGTGAAAACAGGTTTTTAGAATGTTTGCAAATGTATTAAAAATTAAAAATACAGAAATACCTTATTTTACATAAGAATTCAGACCCTTTGCTTTGATACTCAGAATAGAGCTCAGGTGCATCCTGTTTCCATTGATCATCCTTGAGATGTTTCTACAACTTGGAGTCCACCTGTGGTAATTTCAATTGATTGGACATGATTTGGAAAGGCACACACCTGTCTATATAAGATCCCACAGTTGACAGTGCATATCAGAGCAAAAACCAAACCATGAAGTTGAAGGAATTGTCCGTATAGCTCCGAGACAGGATTGTGTTGAGGCACAGATCTGGGAAAGGTAACAGAGCATTTCTGCAGCATTGAAGGTCTCCAAGAACACAGTGGCCTCCATCATTCTTAAATGGAAGAAGTTTGGAACCACCAAGACTCTTCCTAGAGCTGGCTGCCTGGCCAAACTGAGCAATCGGGGGAGAAGGGCCTTGGTTCTTAGTCAACTCCCTGACCAAGAWCCCGGTAGTCACTCTGACAGAGCTCCAGAGTTCCTCTGTGGAGATGGGAGAACCTTCCAGAAGGACAACCATCTCTGCAGCACTCCACCAATCAGGCCTTTATGGTAGTGGCCAGACGGAGGCCACTCCTGAGTTAACGGCACATGACAGCCTGCTTGGAGTTTGCCAAAAGGCACCTAAAAGAGTCTCAGATCTTGAGAAACATGATTCTTTGGTCTGATGAAAGCAAGATTGAACACTTTGGCCTGAATGCCAAGCGTCATGTCTGGAGGAAACCTGGCACCATCCCTACGGTGAAGCATGGTGGTGGCTGCATCATGCTGTGGGGATGTTTTTCCATCGGCAGGGACTGGGAGATTAGTCAGGATCGAGGGAAAGATGAACGAAAGTATGAGATCCTTGATGAAAACCTGCTCTAGAGCGCTCAGGACCTCAGACTGGGGCGAAGGTTCACCTTCCAACAGGACAATCACACAGCAAAGACAARGCAGAAGCGGATTCGGGACAAAGTCTCTGAATGTCCTTGAGTGGCCCAGCCAGASCCCGGACTTGAACCCGATCTAACATCTCTGGAGAGACCTGAAAATAGCTGTGCAGTGACGCTCCCCATCCAACCTGACAGAGATTGAGAGGATCTTTTTATACATTTCAATACATTTGCCAAAATTTCTAAAAACCTGTTTTCACTTTGTCATTACGGGATATTGTATGTAGATTGAGGGAAAGCATTTTAAAATCAATTTTAGAATAAGACTAACGTAAAACAATGTGGAATAAGTCAAGGCATCTGAATACTATCTGAATGCACTGTATGTTGATGCAGGAATGGGCTTAGGCTGGCATGCACATCAGCCATAAATGGCTCTCTCAGAGAGAGAGGAAAGGAGAGAGAGGGAGAGGGAGAGGAAAGGAGAGAGGGAAGGAGAGGAAAGGAGAAAGGGAGAGGAAAACAGACAGTCACTAATGACGTCTAAAAGAGAGCAGGTAGGAAGAGAAGGATAGAGAGATAGTGGTACGGAGACATACTCACTCAGCCTGGTAGAGACAGGTCGAATACGTCTAGTTCTAGAGCTATGCTTCTTAATGGCAATTGTGTCCTAGAGAAGGCAGAGAAAGACGTAGAAGCAAAAACAAACAAACACATCCCAAACAGACAATCACAGAACACATACGCTCACACATACCATACACACAACCTAAGCAGACAATCCCAACACACAATGCTCACTATACTGGTGCCCATCTCATCATCTGTGAGGTCCAGAGAGTCTCTGTGTCTGTGTGACCTCAGACCTGTTCCTCCGTCACATGTTACCTCCCAGCGCTTCACCTGGGACACCCGACGCGTCTGGGACAGGGATCAGACAATACACTTCAATAAATGTATTATGAAGTTTGTTATGAATAATACTGCAACTCTCATAAATGTGTTCTGACTGGTTTAATAAAGGTGTTGTGAATGTTTCTATGAATGATACTGCATAAGTGTAATGGTGTTATGAATGCCTGTATACCCCTTTCAAGTAAATCTTTACCAATAATTGTAAGCAAAAGGTGACAAGCCCATATAGATAGACAGAYACACAGACAGATGGCAGCGTGTCTATACCAGAGTCTTGTGAGTGGCGTAGAGCTCCTGCAAGATCTGATCCACAATGGAGTTGGTGAGATAGGAGACCACTGAGAGCTTCACCTCCCTGAGAGAGGGGGAGAGAGACAAAAAGTGTGGGGAGGAAAGGGAGAGGGAGGGCAGGGCAGAGAGGAGGGAGAAGAGAGTATGGTAGAATAAGTTCACAGATACCCACACTGATTCAATTGAACAAAGAAGGCTGCATTGCTTATCTTCCTCCCTCAGCTCCCCCTCTCCCTCCCTCCCCCTTACTCCAGCGCTCGGTGAATGTCCTGTGCTGCTCTCTCCATCAAGGCTGTGCGGATGGCGGAGCGAGGGATGGAGACGCGCTCCGAGACAGACGAGAGCGGAGGACTTAATCTCTCCGCTGCAGAGGAGGACAGCGGGCACAACTCACGACAGAGAGACACCATGGAATCAACAATCACCTGTCAATCAGTCAATCAAACGACCAATTAAACAAACAAATAAACAACTATGTCTATGTTTGATTAAGAAATGGTGAAGGAGTAAGTAAACAGATGATGTTGAATGAGTGATGTACAGTATTGAGCAGTATACCTGTAGTTCCTTGTCAGCTGCTTTGGTCAGTTCCCCTGCCAGTTGGTCCAGTCTCTGTCTGACTGGCCCGTCTACTGACAGCACATGAGCTAGCTCACAGAGAGAGGGGTACAGCTGAGAGAGAGTGAGAGAAAAAAAATACATAAAAAGGGCGAGAGATAAACCAGTGAAGAACAAACACCATTGTAAATACAACCTATATTTAATTTCCCTTTTGTACTTTAACTATTTGCACATCATTACAACATTGTATATAGACATAATATGTCTTTTGAAATGTCTTTATTCTCATGGAACTTTTGTGTAATGTTTACTGTTCATTTCTTATAGTTTATTTCAATTTTGTTATTATCTATTTCACTTGCTTTGGCAATGTAAACATATGTTTCCCATACCAATAAAGCCCTTAAATTGAAATTGAATTTGAATTGAGAGAGACGGTTGGGGGGTCATATGAATACACAAAGACATACAATTAACACTTTAAACTCACCTACGCTCCAGATGTTAGAGAAATGATTCAGGCATGTACACACACTCACCGCACGGGAGTTTCTGGCCTCCTTCAGCACCTGTTTAGCAGCTTGAATCTCCTCCATCTCCCCTACTCCACGCAGCACACACACCTGCTGCTGCACACACACACTCAGACGCTCCATCACCTGGGAAACAGAGAACAGACAAGCAGGAGGAACATCAGTAAAAGACATACAGGTTTACAATACACACATATTGCTCTCGTGATGGCTCAACTCACTCTCTCTCAYTCACACACACATGAATAATATACATATGCTGTATGTACCTGTTCAGCAGTGCTGGTGACCAGGCCCTGGTGCAGCCGTAGAGCCTGTCTCTGAGAGAAGCGCTGAGTCTGGTTGTTCCGCAGCAGAGCACGCTGGATCTGATGACCACAGATAAAAAACCATTCACTCACACTGGCAATATGGTCATGTGTGGTAATCTCAATGAAGCAGTGTAATTTGAAATGGAAAAAGTAGGAAAGGGTTGGTGATGCTAGATCCCCTGTAGAGAAAAGAAGCAGGGGAGGAAAGGACAAAGCAGATTAGATGAGAGGATGGTTAACAGAGGAATGGAGGGAGGAATTGAGATGGGTGCAGATGAACTCGGGTAGCATCAGAAGCCCACCTTGGTCAGTGCCTGCTCTGTCCTCTCCGAGGTACTACGGTACGCCTGGCTGATGTCACTGAGGGGGAGGGGCATGTACTGCAAGGTGAAGTTACTGAGAGAAAACCCACCGGCAGAGTTAAAAGAAAGAGAAGGGGTTTGAGTTAGAAAGGAGACAGAAAGGAAGGAAATAGAAAAAGAGCTGCAGAAAAACAGTTAGAGACCCAAGCCTTAATATCCCCAGTGGACAGAACTCCCAGAATTCCCRCACATTATGCTGGACTATGGCACTGTGATAGGATGAGTAATGCTTTGATTATTGCAGCCTGATTAAGGGGAAGTCAAAGCTCTCTGGCTGAGCCTCACAAGTACGTGTTTAGTCCTGTGTGTGTAAAGTAAGCTAGGTTTGGTTCCTGTGTACCTGAGTTTATATATTAGCCAGCTAATTCTGAAAATACTCAGAACAACAGTGAATGTAAATTAGACAGAACTTCAGGTACCCCAATGTCTCTCGGATCCTATTTAAATCAAATGTCTTGCTTAGAAGTGTGTGTGTGTGTGTGTGTGTTGTGGTGTGTGTGGTGTGTGTGTGTGTGTGTGTGTGTGTGTGTGTGTGTGTGTGTGTGTGTGTGTGTGTGTGTGTGTGTGTGTGTGTGTGTGTGTTGTGGAAGCACAAACAGTCTCACTGTTCAAGGGCTCGAGCCACATCCAGGAATCCTGTAGCTGAGGTGTTGTTACGATCCCACGTCACACTCCTGTCAGGACGGGGATAACCAGTGTCAAACACAACCACAACCATCCAACCAAGTTACTTCCTGTCAGAACAGGGGAGAACCAGTGTCAAACACAACCACAACCATCCAACCAAGTCACTCCTGTCAGAAAGGGGAAACCAGTGTCCAAACACAACCACAACATCGCACAAGTCACTCCTGTCAGGACAGGGGATAACCAGTGTCAAACACAACCACAACCATCCAACCAAGTCACTCCTGTCAGGACAGGGGAGAACCAGTGTCAAACACAACCACAACCATCCAACCAAGTCACTCCTGTCAGGACAGGGGAGAACCAGTGTCAAACACAACCATACCTTCTATCTCTTTCCCTCCCTGTCTCTGTCTCTTGCCTGAGTGTGGTGTTGATCTGTAGGGCTTTGCTCAGCATCTTGGCTCCAATGTCCTCCAGGCTGTTCCCACTCAGGTCCACCTTTCGCAGACAGGTGTTGCTGCCCAGAGCGTTTACCAGCACTGTACCCCGAGAACGCAGCCGCGAGTCAGCCAGTGAGAGGGACTGGAGGGCCTGGGGAGGGACAGGGAAGAGGGGAGCGAGAGGGTGAGGATGGAGGGAGATGGGATAGGGTGGAGAGCAGTGGAGAGGTAAAGCAGAAGAAAAGGGTAGGACAGAACAGATGACAGAAAAATAAAGGAGAAGGAGATGACAGTGGAGAGAGATGGTTAAATACAGCTAGGAACAGGTGGCAGCAGTGCTGAGGAGGAACTGAGGAATTTAGCATTTGTAATAGAGTGATGTGTCAGTTTTGTACAGAAAYGAAATAATTCAGAGGGCACAATATGTTACAGCCCACAGTAAGAGGTCCATGGAGTGATATACAAATTAATAAAAAATAAAAAACTGAAATTCCTTKTTTACATAAGTTTTCAGACCCTTTGCTATGAMACTCGAAATTGATCTCAGGTGCATCCTGTTTACATTGATCATCCTTGAGATGTTTCTACAACTTCATTGGAGTCCACCTGTGYTAAATTCAATTGATTYGACATGATTTGGAAAGGCACACACCTGTCTATATAAGGTTCCACAGTTGACAGTGCATGTCAGAGCAAAAACCAAGCCATGAGGTCGAAGGAATTGTCCATAGAGCTRCGAGACAGGATTACGTCAAWCACATAATCTGGGAAGAGTATAAAAAAAATGTCTGCAGCATTGAAGGTCCCCAAGAACACAGTGGCCTCCATCATTCTTAAATGGAAGAAGTTTGGAACCACCAATACTCTTCATAGAGCTGGCCGCCCGGCCAAACTGAGCAATCGGGGGAGAAGGGCCTTGGTCAGGGAGGTAACTAAGAACACGGTGGTCACTCTGACAGAGCTCCAGAGTTCCTCTGTGGAGATGGGAGAACCTTCCAGAAGGACAACCATCATTGCAGCACTCCACCAATCAGGCCATTATGGTATAGAGAGGCCAGACAGAAGCCACTCCTCAGTAAAAGGCACATGACAGCCCGCTTGGAGTTTGCCAAAAGGCACCTAAAGACTCTCAGACCATGAGAAACAAGATTCTCTGGTCTGATGAAACCAAGATTGAACTCTTTGGCCTGAATGCCAAGCGTCACGTCTGGAGGTAACCTGGCACCATCCCTACAGTGAAGCATGGTGGTGGCAGCATCATGCTGTGGGGCTGTRTTTAGGCGGCAGGGACTGGGAGACTAGTCAGGATCGAGGCAAAGATGAACAGAGCAAAGTACAGAGAGATCCTTGATGAAAATCTGCTCCAGAGCGCTCAGGACCTCGGAAGGTGAAACTTCGCCAGAGTCTAACAGGTCAGCGACCCTAAGCACACAGTCAAGACAAAGSAGYAGTGGCTTCGGYACAAGTCTCTGAATGTTCTTGAGTGGCCCAGCCAGACCCCGGACTTGAACCCGATCCAACAACTCTGAAGAGACCTGAAAATAGCTGTGACGCTCCCCATCCAACCTGACAGAGCTTGAGACGATCTACAGAGAAGAATGGGAGAACTCAGGTGTGCTAAGCTTGTAGCTTCATACCCAAGAAGCCTCACGGCTGTAATCGCTGCCAAAGATGCTTCAACAGAGTACTGAGTAAAGGGTCTGAATACTTAAGTAAATGTGATATTTCCCCCCCCCCCAAAAAAATTAAATAACTTAGAAGAATAATTCAAAAAAACTGTTTTGCTTTGTCATTATGGGGTAATGTGTGTAGATTGATGAGGAATAAAATAAAATAAAATGTAGACTAAGGATGTATCCTAACCAAAGGTGGAAAAAGTCAAAGGGTCTGAATACTTTCTGAATGCAAGGTACTCGAAGGGAAACACTATACTGTAGAAAATAAAGAGTATGTACGTATGAGAGAATACCATGTACAATACATGTGGAGTGTGTGTGGAGAATATCAGTATTTCACAATGTGTTTCCGTACAATCAGTGAATATTCAGTGAATATTCAATTGTGTGTAATGTGTGAATGATGTGTGAATTGTGACGCATTCTCACTCACACACTCCTCCTCCTGTATGAGTTGGACCAGCTTGTGTAGGATTTCATCCAGCACCCTGTACATAGATCCATGGGGAGAGAGGCAGTTCAGGCTACACTCAGCAGGAGCTCTGGCACTAGTCATTTCCTGCTGCTATCGTAATCATCCCAGTCTGCCTGAGGAAAATCAAGCTCTGATGCAAACTGACGCACACACACACACAGACAGAGTGCCTCTGTAGTACTGTACCTGCTCTTGATGTTGAAGTTCTTGCCCAGATACAGGTGCTTTAGGGAGGTGTGTCTGGAGAGAGCTGGTAGAACTGAGAGAAGGTCTGCATCCAGCCCTGTAAACACAACTACATCAAGCACACACCATCCCCTCATACAAAACAAGCTCAAACAGACAACCCCCTCACACAAAACTAGCTTGAGTGGTGCAGGCTACCACAGTGGTGCAGAGTATCACACTGTGCCATAGTGGTGCAGTCTGTCATTCTGCTCACCGTTGTCTGAGATGTCCAGAGTGGCGATGGAGGAGAGCCTAGGGAACAGCTCCTGGATCACAGAAGCTCCTGCAGATTTCAGCTGAGACACGACAGACAGACAGACAGACAGACAGACAGACAGACAGACAGACAGACAGACAGACAGACAGACAGACAGACAGACAGACAGACAGACAGACAGACAGAAAGACAGAAAGACAGAAAGACAGAAAGACAGGACAGAGAGCATGTGTGAGAGGAGGAGGACATTCAAAGCACAATAACAGGAGACCTTGACATAGTTTTCATCTATAGCTACTGCTCAGTAAGTCCTTATTGGAAACATAAGCAATGAATGCCAGAGAGATAGACATGGTCAATTATATAAAGGCCAGCAGGAATTGAATGTTGTGTACAGAGTGACAGACTTGTACCTCACAGCCACTAATGTCCAGGTGTAGGTCATTGATGTGAGGGTTTGTGGTCAGACCGATGAAGAGAGACCTAAAGAAAAAGAGAGGGACAAATAAACATAAGGGGAAAAGGTGTTAACAACAAAGAACTTTTAGCTTCTTTCTCTTTCTGGAAATTCACACCCTTTAACYTAGTGTCATTTGTCATGGTGACCAGCTAGCCTGGCCCCAGTCACTCTAGTGAGATGCAGGTGTGAGAGAGAGACCAGGGGAGAATAGGGGAACTGACCTCAGGGCCTCAGGGGGCAGCTTCATAGAGGCCAGGCTGACATGGGTGAGACTGAAGGCCGAGCTGAAGAACTGACGGAACAACGGCAGGGTCTCCTTCACTTTCCTGGGAGAGGAGCGAGGTCAGAGTGAGATGAATGAGAGAGGAGAGGAAGAAGTAGAGATGGAGTGGGAGGGAAAAGTGATAGAAGGTGAGTGGTAAATTGTTGATAGTCTGGGTAAATAAGAGACTGGTATGAAGTGGAGAGCGTATTCAGATGGAATGAGACAGAGACAATGGAGCTGGTCAAAGAGGAGGGAGCAAGTGGGGTCAGATGATAAATAGCTCTGCTTCATATTCATGAGTCTTATCTATGCAGACAGCTCTAGAAGTTTAAAACCACAGACACAACTACAGAAAGGAACACAATGTTCCAGTGATTCCCACAAAGCATATTTTTGATTTCACATTGAAGAGAACGACAGAGATAAGACAGATAAGAGTGAAAAGTAAAAGAGAGCGAAAGATCAAGCCTGAAGATTTTAAGAAAAAAAAGATCCCTTGCTAAAAATTAGCCTTCCATCCTCACGCCGAGCCACAAAGCGTTTTGCGGCCACATCACACCAAATAAATAGTTCATCTCAAGGATGTGACTAACCTATGGGAGAAGGTATTTCTGGAGAGATTCAAGTAGGAGAGATCGGCACAACAACCCCTCAGCAGAGCCCCAAATAGCTACGTGAGAGAAGCGAGAGTTGTGTTGTGCAGTTTAGTGGGAGAGAGAAAAAGACAGCGGTTGGGGATTATAGAGGAAGAAAAAGACAGAAGTTGCAGATAAACTCTTTAAAATGCTTAATTCTATAAGTGTGCAATCAAATTCTCAGAGACACTAGATTCTCACTGAGTCAACAGAACAGTCAGTGCCAGACAGGTCCAAATGGACCAGACAATTAGGCTGGGACAGGAACAGGCACAGATTCTAAAGAAAGAGAGAGAAAAGATGGTTAACTGAGAAACTGACTCATAAGCCATCAGCAGTGCATTTACTATACTGTTGGTTTGTTTACAGAGTATGAGTGTATGTATAAGTGTATGTGTGTGTGTTTTCTAACCGAGGCATCCTCCCCAGACAGGAACCCAGGGTTCTTGCTCAGGTCCAGGTGCAGCAGAGAGTTAGAATACTCATCACTGGAGCACAGAGCCTGAGACAGAGACACCACACCTGAGACACACAGAGAGAGGGAGGGGGAAGCCATGAGAGATGCATTCAGCTAGCTAATGCAAATGTACACAGTTTACACAACAAAAAAATCCAGTTTCAGAATATTTTTTGTCATGTGATTCTCATCCGTAACTGTGTGAAGTATAATTCAATATTCAATATTCAGTATTCCAATTCAAAATATTTAAAAAGTGGGGGAGTAACACAGAGCATTCTGCCTGAAGGATGGTTACCGTGGGGGCATATCATGACTCTTGAAGCTTTGTAGAGTAGACAAAACATTACGTTAACACACAGAGATGTTGGTGGGGGAATTACAGGAGGTACAGAGGTTTATATCACCTCAACTAGAAAAGTAGCATGCATGCATAGCTTAGTGGCATGTTCCATCAGCTATTGCTGCTTCGTCAAACCCAAACACAGTTGGAGGTGTTCATTAACTGATTCTCCAGCTGACTGTCCCTGCTTGCTGAATTACTGCCTTGTATTAACGTCAGGGGACACTGAGATGTAGAGGAGGATGCTTATGCAACATGGAGTAGGACAGGGGGGTGGGGCCTTCTCTCCAGGTGTGGAAAGTAGAGAGATGGAGAGATTGAGCGATGGAAGGATGGAGAGGTGAAGCAGTCTAAACCTTTGGAGTTGATGAAGGTCTTGGAGAGGTTGAGGAGACGCAGTCCTTTGCTGAGGCGACACACTTGCTGGATGAGGTTAGCCACACCTACACCAGAGGAGGAGAGATGTCACTAAAACAAACATAATGTGGAAGTCAAACTAGTGTGGAAGTCAAACAGGAAGTTAGGCATCTGCTTGGTACCTTGGTTGTCCAGTGTGTTGTGGGCCAGATTCAGAGAGTGGATGACAGAAGCAGGATTCTCTGAGAGCGCAACTGACAGCTTCTGAGGAAAGTCACTGCAACATACACAATATACAGTACACACATTTGGACATAGACACAATGACACACACAAACACTTTTTAGTTTAAGGTTCTAACACAATTCTTATTATTTTTTTAAGTATGGGTGAGAAGTGTGAAGCAAGGGAAAACTCACGATTTGAGCCCAGCATTCTCCAGAGTGATTTCTTCCAGACTGGAGGACTTACTGAGGGTGTGCAGAACCTGCTCAGTGACCTCTGACCCCTGAAATTAGAAATGATCTAATTTCATTGCACGCATAATAACTTCTGAATAATATCAATTACCATTTAAAGCACAAGGAGAGACAGACAGAAGGATACTTACTATGCGTATGTCCTTACAGTATAGTTTGGTGAACCAGGTATTGTACGCCATTGATGCCACAATAACTGCCAAGTCCCTGTCATAAACACACAACAATTACTGCACTGAAACAGCTACATTTCATAATACCCTTAATGTATATTTAGCAACTGGATTTATTAAGGCTACAGCAGCATCAACTTGATAGAGTTATGCCCTCTTTCTTTCTTTCTGTCTTTCTTTCCCTCTCCCCTTCTCTCACCTGCTTTCCAGGTGGCTGAAGTCCACTAGATTAAACTCCCTGTTGTCTTGGGAGTGATAGATAGTGTCCACATCCTAGGAACAAGATTACCCATGAGTCCACTTGCTATAGTATATGACCCCCTCAATTGAAAGTACAGTGTTGTATATAACTCTCCTGTGCACTCACACACAACCGGCCCACTCCCATTGCGCTTACCCACTGCACTTCCTCCTTGCAGCTGATTCCATTATAGTCACACAGGGCAGCGTAGGTCTCCGAAAACCCTCCTGAGACAGACAGTGAGGAAGAAAAATAGCGGATGGTGAGTGTTTAAATAGCACTTGGTTATTTCAGAGAGGGAAAGAGGGAAAAGAAAGAAGGGAAGAGAGAGACAACAAGCAGTGCAATTACTCTACAATGTCTGTGTAAAAATATAGTTGTGAACCCAGCTATCTTAAGATGAATCTACTAACTGTGCGTTGCTCTGGATAAGAGTGTCTGCTAAATAACTAAAATGTCAACTGTAAATGTGCTATACACTGTATGTAGTGCAGTGGGTTTCTCTATCCATTTGTCTCTTAATCAAATTACTCAACAATTTCCTATGACTGTCTATCATCTTCCTGAATCTGTCTCATATGCAGAGGTACGTGAAGAGACCTTTCAAGGGGCATGTGCTCAAAATGCCCGCACCTCTTCACAATTCATATCTCGAAATGTATAACATTGTTGACCATGGACCTATTTATTTCTGCAACAACACACTCAGTCATCATCACACATAAGCAAGCTAAATACAGTGCCTCGTGATTGACATCTGGAAAAGAGGGTGGGCTTTCAACTGATCATTTAGCTAGCTCGATTTATTTGACTGACTGTGATTTATCTTCAATGCTCGAATCAAATAATAAGTTCATAATATAATATTCATAATCGCCTAACTCATAATGTACGGCTAGCTAGCGGCTTGTGTGGATATTTTTGTATATGGTGGTTAGCTAGAGTCTAGACTACCTGCGTTGCTGCTGCCCTGACACACGTGCATAACCTGACTGAAGGAGGGATGGAGTTCAGTCAGAGGGCGATGATGCAGTCGCTCCTGTCTTTCTGCCTCTCTCTGCTGAGCGTATCAGCCAACCAGACTGAATAGTGATGATGATGTAGGCTGAATCAAGTGTTAATCAAATGTTATGCTACAGTGGCAGTACTGTTGATATTTAAAAAAGGTAGCTAGCCACACACACACGAACACACACATGACCAGTGACCGCATCTCTCAAGCCATGCATGTTTGGATACCAGGTGCGCACAATCTCCGTACAGGGCAGACTGGTAAACAGGCACAACCAGGCGCACGCGATGACTGCCGAACAACAATGACAAAATATTTATTAGAAAATTATAATTTTGGGGGAAATTATACCACCACCCAAAAGGGCACTTTGGAGACTGGAAAGGCAAAGGGGCATGTGCTCTGCACAGGTAGAGCCCTATCTGTGCACATGCCTGCTTATGCTGTGTGTCTGTCTTTGTATGCCTGCCTTCCTGCCTGTGAGTCTCTTACCACAGGCCCTCTGGGTTTCCATAGACGTCTCTGAGCTGGGGGAGTACTTCCTGCTTCCCTCAGAAAGTTCACTGTCTGAATGACAGATGGAGGGACTGAAAGAGAGAGAGAGGACAAAAGGAGGTTTAAGTTAGAAGGGACAAATTAGCTAACATTACTTATTTGTCTGGGTTTCAACACTGTCTGGTAAAGGAGTCTGTGCTGTCTGAGAATGGACACTTACGCAAACACAGAGTTGTTAAATATTCTGGACAGGGCAAAGTTAACATGGCTGACCACATGACTGAGGTGGTCACGTGACTGTAGCCACAAGGAATAAGTGGACTTGTCCGTGTCTATGACGACCTGCACAGAAACAGCATAGTTTCAATGACTGTTGAGTGATACAGGCACCACAGTGATTTTGATGGCATAGTGCTGAAGTTTGAAATGGATAACTGACAGTTAACTGCAGGAAATATATGGTTACAGTAGCTCTACTTACAGGAATGAAGATCCTCATATCTCCATTATGCCAAATATTGAGATTAACTGATTTCAAATAATTACTCAGATGTTGAGATGATTGACACTCCATAATAAATTTGTTTAGACAACTAATCAGTTGTAATGAAGAGGCCACAGGGACAATGCACGAACATGGCCATTCAAAACCTCAGTTCACCTGGCATTATGTTACTCACCTGATGCTCTGGGTGACTGTTCATGGCTCGGATCTCCAAGAAGTTAAATGTCACCTCTATCTGCAATGAACGCCACATTTTGCACCTATTTGTTAACATGCTGATAATTATGTGCATGGTATGTGGTAAATACTGTACATACGGATCATGTGCGCTACCTTTGTTGGAACCTTGGCAACCAGGAGATAGAGTCTCCATGTTGTGAGAACCTGAGACAGCCAGAGAAACAGGAACAAATTAAATCCATCCTGAGCAAAAGTTCACTGCACACTCAAGACTCGCTAAGGGCATCAGATTCTCTGATGGGTTGCCATGGTAATGCCGAGTGAGATGTGGAGTCCTCTCTCTATTCATCTATTGATCTGGGTAGGAATATTTTTTCCATAACATCATGCTATGGATGGGCTGCGGTGTACCCTGGGGAGGATTGCATTCGCAGGCTGTGCATTAAGATGCTCTATAGAAATTATTACAACAATAATAGTTATAGGGAAGTCATTAAAATAAATCACACATACGCACACACCCACACACAGATGTACTGTAAACGTACGCTCACACATTAAATCCCCTTGAGCTACAAACACAATCTCTATGCCCTAGTCTCATGCTCCTTCTGTCCATATTTTTGGGGAGAATGAAGAATCTTTAGTAAATATTGTTCAAGCACAGTGTAACATTTTCATCAGATAAACAAACATATTTATCAGATGTTCTCTCCCTTCCTCTCTCAGACTCTCGTCCTTCACTCCTGATCATTTCCCCCTTCCTCTCTGATGCCCCTTTAAAACAGCTCTCTGAGAAGTAGCTGAGGAGGGATGGAGGAACATTTTCTCCTCTGCCATTTCTCTTTGTGGCTATCACTCTCATTTGTTCTCTCCCCAGTAACACTAGTACACAGTATGCCCTCTTACTGAAAAGCTGTAATTAAATGATGGCTCCCCCTCTCTGTTGCATTTTGAGAGAGAGGTGCTTGACTCTACCCATCAGAGTCAAACACTTGCCGGCAGCCACAACACACACACACCCCCCACAACATCAAACCCCCCCACACACACACAACATCAAACCCCCACAACATCAAACCCCCCACAACACCCACACACACAACATCAAACCCCCCACAACGAGGGGTGTGTCTGATGTTAGAGAGAGAAAGGGAGAAAAAGAGAGCAAGAGTCTCCTGCATTTCCAACAAGTCACTTCAAAGACACTGTGTCTGAAGGAGTTGATTAAAATGTGCAGATAGTATCACATTAACGTGATGAGTTGGGGGGAGGTATCCTGGGTAGGGGGTGGAGACAGTGTGTGCGTACTGTACCATATGAGTTTATACAAGTAAATCATGCTGGAGAGAAGGGTGGGGAGACAGTCCCCCCAAGAGAGAAGGGTGGGGAGACAGTTCCCCCAGGAGAGAAGGGTGGGGAGACCGTTCCTCCAGGAGAGAAGGGTGGGGAGCCAGTTCCCCCAGGAGGAGGGTGGGGAGACAGTCCCCCCAAGAGAGAAGGGTGGGGAGACAGTCCCCCCAAGAGAGAAGGGTGGGGAGACAGTTCCCCCAGGAGAGAAGGGTGGGGAGACAGTTCCCCAGGAGAGAAGGGTGGGGAGACAGTCCCCCAAGAGAGAACAGGGTGGGGAGACAGTTCCCACCAGGAGAGAAGGGTGGGGAGACAGTTCCCCCAGGAGAGAAGGGTGGGGAGACAGTTCCCCCAGGACAGTCCTCATCAAAGTCTTCCAGATCAAAGGGACATACCACACTTAACGTGGAATATCATTATGCATGTGTCTGTTTTTGGAGCAGAGATGCCTGTCTTTTCTTATTGGACTGATAAGGGGGAGAGGCGACTGTTATACACAAACAAGTACTGGAAGTATACTGGTTAAATAATTCACAATCAAGGAAACCAAAGCCTCATTTACAGTACATTGACCATGACATGAAATAAAAACAATGGCCCTAGCCCCATCCTGAACCTGCTATAAAATATTAACCCTAGCCCAAGCCTAATAGCAAGCAAGCATTTCACACTTCCCGTTCCCTTGACACCTTAAATCCTAACCCTCTCCTCAGCCAGTCCCACAGAGACTACAATTACAGACAGTTCAGAGTAAAAAAAAAAAAAAGGAACAGTTTAGCAGAGAGAGATTGGACAGCGGGGACTGAAGAGATAACATAGTCCCGACAGATAGACAGACATACCAAAGACACTGAATTGCAAAGGGTACATGCAAAACTCTTCCAACTCGCACCATAATGAATCATTAAGCAGTCATCAAGGGAATGACTCTCTGCCAAGGCCTGCCTGCCCTGCTGGGGGTTCAGCCCATTGCCTCATCAGGGAGTTAAGGGGAAGGCTTGTGGTAGTTTTTGGGGAGCACAAAAACATGAAAACATTTCAATGCAGTTTTATGTGGAGTTGCTACACTCATAGAAAAAAGGGTTCCAAAGGGGTTCTGCGGCAGTCCCCATAGGAGAAACCCTTTTGGGTTCCACCTGTAACCAAAAGCTTTTTTTCAAAGGATTCTTCTATGGGGACAGCCGCAGAACCCTTTTAGGTTCTAGATAGCACCTTTCTTTCTAAAAGTGTTGAGCAGCTTTTGTTATTTGGTCGGTCTGTTTCTTATACTTCTCCCTATTTGCTGTACTCACACAGGTTGTGATCTATACTAAAAGAGCTCACTGGCCCAGATTTAGTCCTGTGAGCTGGCAAGGCTGCAGCTCCACAAATGGAGATTTCACATCTTTGCCCCACATACTCTGATGAAAGCACCCAGAATCAAAGGCAGTGGTCCGCCCGCGCCCGGCATTGCCTCCACCGCCAGTGTCTCAGAGAGACAGAGCCTCCCCAAGCTGCTGCTATTACAGACCTCTCTGTCCTACATTATTCCAATACAGAGCCCAGGCACAGCCAGGGATGGGGAAGCAGAAACCTATCAACTTAATATATTCATGGCATGTGGCCAGTCTGGCCATAGCTTGCGCTCAGTATGTAATTGACCATAGCAATTAATTGCACTTCAATACTGCCTATGTTGCATCATGTCTCTCATAGACCACCCATCAGGTTTCCATCCAATGTGTTATGTAGTATCCATCCACTGTATCAGACTTGTTTTTTGGCGTAGTGAGGGGTGGAATAGTACTGTGTGTGGATGGTCTGGAGAGCTCTTCTATATCAAAAGCTCAACAATCATCTGTGGGAATACCACCCACTCAGTCAGCATATCAATACAGCAACTGCTGTTTTTACCAGTGTAAGTTATTCAGACACTACTCACCAGTATCCTATCATCTGATTTGCCATTTTTGGTTTCAAGCTTAATGCCACGTATAAACTTGGTTGAGGACTTGTCAATAATCTTCCTGATACTCTCTGTAAATAGAAAAACATCCAAGGTCAGATACACACGAATGCACACAGCAAACATTTCACACAAATCAACCAAGTATACAGCACATCAGAAAAGTGAGAGAGACAAGCTTGACCTTCAAGTGGACAGCCCTTTCGCCAACCGACTGAAGGCGGACCAACCTTCTCATTTAAAACTGACATACTGGCATTTTATAAACAGGGAGATAATCAGAGGCTGCACAGAAACACAGTCACTGTCTATTTTGTAGAATATGACCCTGCTTCTGGTATCTTAAACTATGCTATTGATTGAGAAAACCCTTGAGTCTCCAAAACGAATTGTATTTTTCATTCAAACGTGAAAGACAATATTTTCAATGGCAGGCACACAACAATTTCCCCTTAAAATGAGGATATGTGAGAGAGGACAGAATGAAGCCATAAAATAGAGAGCATTTTAATAGAATATGGAAACCAGAGATGAAATACAGTACTTGGTGAGAGTGGATGGAGACAAAACACTTCCTGTATTTTCTCTCCAGTTTTTCTATTTCTTGTTGTATTTTTTCCATTATCACCTGTAAATTGCCTTGTATTATGCAAACTAAAAGAGCTTTTGTAATTTCATTATCTAATCATGCAAATAAACCAACAAACATCTTATTATTAATTGTGTGTTTCAAAGGCGAAAACCTGCAATCTCATTCATTCTGTTATTAATGAGATTCAAAATACAATGCCAGACAATTTATTCCCACACAAACTCCAACATTATGTGAACAATATGACTACTACCAACACCACATGGCTCCTCTCTGCTCCAGTGTGTCACATATAATCCCAGTCAGATGTGTGACAGAACATCACGATGACTGTTTAAACAGAGGTGGTATTTTGTCTCCATACAGATGATGACCTGAACATCACGATGACTGTTTAAACAGAGGTGGTATTTTGTCCTCCATACAGATGATGACCTGAACATCATGATGACTGTTTAAACAGAGGTGGTATTTTGTCTCCATACAGATGATGACCTTGTGCTGGCCAGGGCAGAAGGCCACCTGGGGTCTAATGCTCTGTAGCTGTCTAACTCTCTGAGGCAGATGGGGGTGGCTGGCTGGCAGGTGGGTGGATTGCGAGGCAGGGATTCCACTGGAATAATTATCACAGTGTGGTTAATAGAGCCATTAGGAGTAATTAATTCAGAACCTCCCTGCTAATGTGAGCATGTGTGTGTGGAGTAGGTGAGTGAAAGTGTGATTAAGTCCTGATGGTGTAAGTTTGTGAGATGTAAGCTGGTGTCAATTCAATGGCAGCCTTGTCATCTGTATAGAACAGTGTTTCCCAACCCTGGTCCTTGAGTACCCCCAACAGTACACCTTTACGCTGTAGCCCTTGATAAACACACCTCATTCAACTCATTGTTGGCTTGATGATTAGTTGAATCAGGTGTGCTTGTCCAGGGTTACAATACAAATGTGTACTGTTGAGGGTACTCGAGGAGCATGGTTGGGATACACTGGTATAAAATCATACTCTGAAAGAGCAGTGTAGGTTAGTGGCCATGTCTGTCTCATTCAATAAAGGAAAGGAAAGCAAAGAATACATACAAATTGTTGCCAAGAAAATGCATACTGCTCCCCCTCTATCTTTCACACACAAACTGCAGATAAAAAAGAGCAAGCTTACTGCCAACACGCTGAGACGGTAACAATTCCTATTCTTAAAAGCTGGAATGAATTTATGAATGCAGATAGCATTATGAGTGAGTAAATCCATGCGTGATGCACACACGATGATTTTCACAACGCCTCTTTTCCTATGGGCTAGAGATTTGACATGATCAGTCGGCTGGGCTTTTATACCGAGTCCTGAGGATCAGGATGTCTT
This sequence comes from Salvelinus sp. IW2-2015, assembly GCF_002910315.2. Taxonomy (NCBI): domain Eukaryota; kingdom Metazoa; phylum Chordata; class Actinopteri; order Salmoniformes; family Salmonidae; genus Salvelinus; species Salvelinus sp. IW2-2015. The sequence continues at coordinate 26,843,060 of NC_036856.1, forward strand.
TGCTTTACACAACTTTCTAACTTTGTGATCAAATTAATGCAATGCGCGTGTAGCTTAAAATACAAAAAAAATTCACAACACTTGTTGGCAGATATGAAAGCAGTATTTTTCATAAACCTCCAAAGCCTCTGTCCAGTCGCAGCCCACCACATACACGGCAATGGTCAAAGACAGAATCGGTGCATCATACATATGATAATAATGGTGATAGGAATGGTGATTCCTACCTGTAATATCCCTGCTCACACTGACAAAACAAGAGGCAGTTATCTCTTTAGAAGCCATGTCTCTTCATGTATCACCGCCCCTTTCTCTTTTTCAATAGTGACCGGAACGGATTGCTTGTCTCGCAAGCATTCCACCAAGCATCCGACTGCTCCCCCAGAGCATACGACTACTGCTACCAACCCGCACTGTGAGAAGTAGTATAACGTGAGAGAGCGCTCGGCGGTGGAAGAAGGGAAGGTGGAGGGAGATCATTGAAATAATAGGAGACAGTGGGCTAGCATATTTGGTGGACTCAGATATTACTGGAAGCAACCGTGAAACTAATACTATTTGTCAATTGAATTGATCAATATATGATATTGGTCGAAATAGTGGCGACCCCCACACGTTTCAACACAATTCAAAGGCTATGGATGGAAAACTGGAGTGTGCAAAACATCACACTAGGCTACTTTTCTGTTTTCAGCCAGACTCGATGCGAGTCAATTGGACTGGCCTACAGTCTGTGGGCAGCTATTGGTAGGTACACAGTATGATATTAATCCTGTTGGCAATTACAAGGTCGACAGGTAGCCTAGCGGTTAGAGAGGGTTGCCACTTCGAAAAATAATAATAGGCTGGGCAGTTGATCTACAGCTATTGATTTGGTCTCCCATCGAGGGTTTTAACCAAGCCTGCTTAGCTTTTATATTTGTCCCTTACTCAATGATTACTACCAATGTGCTATCTATCGTGAGAATGATTATTGAGCGATGTCTTAATAACGACATATATTCACTGTTGCTATCGAAGTCATTCCAAAGGGTAGGTTTAAGAGAGCAAATGAAATTATATGACTTATAAAGTACTGTTACATCAGTGATACTATTTAGGCCTATAAAGCATTTGCAAAGCAAGTCATCAGCAGCTAGTTTATATTTAACCCAGGATTCAACAAAACAATGTACAATACATAGGCCTAGGGTTTCAAACTTGGGTTGATTTAAAATATAATCTTCAAGTTAATCATTCATATTTTGGATTCAAGTCTCCATTTCAACTAAAAATCTAAGTTAAAGAATAGGACTAAATCCAATCAAACTTTATTTAAAGTGTATTTAAAGTTTGATTAGATTAAACTCCATTCTTTAACTTTGATTTTTGGTTGAGATGGACATGTGAATCCAACATATCAACTATTAATTTGTAGACAAATTTGGGTATTGAATTGTGTTTGGTTTTCAACACAACCAAATATCAACATTTGAAGCAGATGCAGATTAATTTTCTGCTTGGATAGTTTGATCCGTGCCACTGATTTAGTCTGGCTTTAATTCCAGTTTGTCTACAAATTAATACATTTGCCAGCAGCATACCACCCTGCATCCCACTGCTGGCTTGCTTCTGAAGCTAAGCAGGGTTGGTCCTGGATGGGAGACCAGATGCTGCTGGAAGTGGTGTTAGGGGGCCAGTAGGAGGCACCCTTTCCTCTGGTCTAAAAAATAAATATCCCAATGCCCCAGGGCAGTGATTGGGGACACTGCCCTGTGTAGGGTGCAGTCTTTCGGATGGGATGTTAAACGGGTGTCCTAACTCTCTGTGTTCACTAAAGATCCAATGGCACTTATCTTAAGAGTAGGGGTGTTAACCCTGGTGTCCTGGCTAAATTCCCAACCTTGCCCTCATACAATCACAGTCACCTAATCATCCCCAGCTTACAATTGGCTCATTCATCCCCCCTCCTCTCCCCTGTAACTATTCCCCAGGTTGTTGCTGTAACTGAGAATGTGTTCTCAGTCAACTTACCTGGTTAAATAAAAAATATGTTGGATTCAATTCTCCATCTCAACCAAAAATACATGTTTGGTATTATTATTTCTTAGGGTCAACACTGACTTGTACCAATTACAGTGTCTTATGAAATGTTGATTTTTAGGTGAAATGTATATATTGTTTGTTGTGATTCTGTTGCGATCTAAAAACCAATTAATAAAAACTATTTAAAAAATGTTTTTGTTAAAGAATAGGACTAAAACAAATCAAACTTTAAATACAGTTTAAATAAAGTTTGATTTGATTTAGTCCTCTTCTTTAACTTTCATTCTTGGGTGAGATGGAGATGTGAATCCAACATACAGTTGAAGTCGGAAGTTTACATACACTTAGGTTGGAGTTATTAAAACTCGTTTTTCAACCAGTAGAAAGAGGAGGAAGGGAAGCGCTACTAAGGGACACAATAGTACATTTTGGTAGACAGAAGGTGCTCTTTGGTAAAAGGGGTAAATTGGTCATCAAAAAGAAAGGAGGACCAAGGCACTCTTCATATAATTAATTAAAATACCTTTATTTGTATGGCATGTTCAATAGAAACAGTTTTTTAAAAACGACACGTTTCGGCTGCATGGCCTTCGTCAGGGAGTACAAAGCAATAATACAATGTCCTCTTTTGAACAGCTTTTCCAATTAGCCCTAATTAGAAGAGGGAGTGGTTACAAAATTGTTTGGACACACCTAGTAAGCAATACTATACACATTAAAAAGTTAAATACTGTAGCTATGTTATCAAAAAATTKAACTCCAAGCTAGACGTATCAGAACACTTAGAAAGGTAGTTCTAACCTTAAATATGACTGGGAGAAGTGTCAAGAACAAGAGAGCAATATATTCCATAGTACACTAGAACACAGCAAAACATGAACAACAACAGTCTAAACATAGCTGAGGGCAATTGAGCAAAATGTCCACTAGATGACAGCAAATGGACCTATCACGACCCTACAGGAAGGGTGAGAAATCCATATCTTCATTTAAACCAGAGACTATCCTTAGTTTGTAAATGCATATCTCATTTAAACCAGGGTACTTAGTGGCCTGTAGTTTGTAAATCCATATCTTCATTTAAACCAGGGTACTTAGTGGCCTGTAGTTTGTAAATCCATATCTTCATTTAAACCAGGCTACTAGTGCCTGTAGTTTGTAAATCCATATCTTCATTTAAACCAGGTACTTAGTGGCCTGTATTGAAATCACTAAACTTTTCCCTATATTTAACTGTTTAAGACGGTCCCCTTTTCTAATTGAGCTGCATGATCAATACCCTAGCTGTAGGGAGGCAGGTTGCCATGGTGTAAGACTTGTATGCCTTCCATGTAGTCTCAGCCTACCCGTTATGGTTACTTTGTTTCCTCTAAGCGGTCTTGAAGGCGTCTCGTTGTCCGTCCAATGTAGAACACCTTGCACTGTGGACACTTCAATCTATAGATGACATTGAGTGTTTTGCATTAATTAAATGCTTGACGTAACTCCATTTTAGAAGCTTGTCAACAAAATACTTTTCTGTGCATATTTCTGCAGTGGTTGCACTGGTTCATTTAAAAGACCCTTGGGTTGTGGTCAAGCCAAGTTTTTTGAGATCACCAGGAAGATAGCTGTGACTAATTTGTCATTTAGGTAGGACATCTCTTAAAGCTTATGACTGGAGCTCAGGAAGACTTGGCGTAGTAGCATATCACTTTAGATGTTTCCCCAATTATTTTTAATGATTCTTTGAATTCTTCTGCTTCAGTGCTGATTTTGATTACAAAATACACTCTCTCTGATGTATCACAAGGAACTCCCCTTCGCAACAAGTTCTCTCGTCAAGTATTCCAGCCCTTATACCTGCATCTTTCAGGACCTGAACGCTGAAGTCAGAAGTTACATACACTTAGTTTGAGTCATTAAAACTCGTTTTTCAACCACTCCACCAATTTCTTACAAACTATATTTTGGCAGTCGTTAGACATCTACTTTGTGCATGACACAAGTAATTTTACCAACAATTTGTACATACAGATTATTTCACTTATAATTCACTGTATCACAATTCCAGTGGGTTAGAAGTTTACATACACTAAGTTGACTGCGTCTAAACAGCTTGGAAAATTCCAGAAAATTATGTCATGCTTTAGAAGCTTCTGATAGGCTAATTGACATCATTTGAGTCAATTGGAAGTGTACCTTTGGATGTATTTCAAGCCTACCTTCAAACTCAGTGCCTTGCTTGACATCATGGGAAATCAAAATAATCAGCCAAGACCTCAAAAATGAAATTGTAGACCTCACAAGTCTGGTTCATCCTTGGAGCAAATCCAACCGCTGAATGTACCACGTTCATCTGTACAAACAATAGCACGCAAGTATAAACACCAGACCACGCAGCCGTCATACCCCTCAGGAAGAGACGCTTCTGTCTCCTAGAGATGAACGTACTTGTGTGAAAAGTGCAAATCAATCCAGAACAACAGCAAAGACCTTGTGAAGATGCTGAGGAAACCGGTAGAAAGTATCTATATCCACAGTAAACGAGTCCTATATCGACATAACCTGAAAGCCGCTCAGCAAGAAAAGCCACTGCTCCAAAACCGCCATAAAAAAGCCAGACTATGGTTTGCAACTGCACATGGGACAAAGATCATACTTTTTGGAGAAATGTCCTCTGTTCTGATGAAACAAAAATAGAACTCTTGGCCATAATGACCATTGTTATGTTTGGAGGGAAAAGGGGAGCTTGCAAGCCAAAAAACCGTGAAGCACGGTTGGGCAGCATCATGTTGTGGGGTGCTATGGTGCAGGAGGGACTGTGCACTTCACAAAATAGATGGCATCACGAGGATGAAAATTATGTGGATATATTTAAGCAACATCTCAAGACATCAGTCAGGAAGTTAAACTTGTCGCAAATGTTCTTCCAAATGGACAATGACCCCAAGCAAACTTCCATAGTTGTGGCAAAATAGCTTAAGGACAACAAAGTCAAGGTATTGGAGTGCCATCACCAAGCCCTGACCTCAATCCTATAGAACATTTGTGGCAGAACTGAAAAGCGGTGTGCGAGCAAGGAGCCTACAAACCTGACTCAGTTACACCAGCTCTGTCAGGAGGAATGGGCCAAAATTCACCCAACTTATTGTGGGAAGCTTGTGGAAGGCTACCAGAAATGTTTGACCCAAGTTAAACATTTTAAAGGCAATGCTACCAATACTAATTGAGTGTATGTAAACTTCTGACCCACTGGGAATGTGATGAAAAATAAAAAGCTGAAATAAATCATTTTCGTCTACTTAATATATTCGACATTTCACATTCTTAAAATAAAGTGGTGATCCTAACTGACCTAAGACAGGGAATTTTTACTCTGATTAAATGTCAGGAATTGTGAAAAACTGACTTTAAATGTATTTGGCTAAGGTGTATGTAAACTTCCGACTTCAACTGTATACATTAATAATTTGTAGACAAACTGGAATTTGTCAACCAAACACAATTGAATAATCGTTTTGTAATACAGTAAATAGCCTTAAGTTAAGGCTATCTTACAAACTAATGTAAGAGTATTTATTCAACCTTGTCAAAGTGGAAGAAAAATGTTATTTGTTAAAAAATATATAAAAAATATAACTAATTTATCTTGATTAGATAAGTATTCAACCCCCTGGTTCAATACATGTTAGAATAACCTTTAGCAGCGATTACAGCTGTCCGTCTTTCTGGTTAAGTCTCTAAGAGCTTTCCTTTCCTGGATGTGCAACATTTGTCTAATTTTTTTCAAAATGATTCAAGCTCTTTCAAATTGGTTGTTGCCAAGTCAAAACTGTAACTCGGCCACTCCGGAACATTCACAGTCTTCTTGGTAAGCAACTCCAGTGTAGATTTGGCCTTGTGTTTATCCCTACTCCCTGTTTATTTTTTTGTTGTTGAAAATCTCCCCAGTTCTTAATGATTACAAGCATACCCATAACATGATGCAGCCACCACTATGCTTGAAAATATGGAGTGGTACTCAGGTAGCCTAGTGGTTAGAGCGTTAGGCCAGTAATCGAAAGGTATGCTAGATCGAATCCTCGAGCTGACATGGTAAAAATCTGTCGTTCTGCCCCTGAACAAGGCACTGTTCCTAGGCTGTCATTTTAAATAAGAATGTGTTCTTAACTGACTTGCCTAGTTAAATATATATATATTTTTAAATGTGTTGTATTGGATTTGTCCCTAACATAACACTTTGTATTCATGACAAAAACCTAATTGCATTGACACATTTTTTGCAGTATTACTTTAGTGTCTTGTTACAAACAGGATGCATGTTTTGGAATATTTGTATTATGTACCAGCTTCCTTCTTTACTCTGTCAWTTAGGTTAGTATTGTGGAGTACCTACAATGTTGTTGATCCATCCTTAGTTTTCTCCTATCACAGACATTCAACTCTGTAACTGTTTTAAAGTCACCATTGGCCTCATGGTGAAATCCCTGAGCGGTTTTCTTCCTCTCTGGCAACTGAATTAGGAAGGACACCTCTATCTTTGTAGTGGCTGGGTGTATTGATACACCATCCAAAGTGTAATTAATAACTTCACCATGCTCAAAGGGATATTCAATGTCTGCCACACGGAGTGAGTCCATGCAACGTATTATGTGACTTAAGCAAATTTTTACTCCTGAACTTATTAAGGATTGGCATAACAAAGGGTTTGAAAGTTATTGACTCAAGACATTTCAGCTTTTCATTTTGACATTATGGGGTATTGTGTGTACGCCATTGACAAAAAAATCTACATTTTATCCATTTTAAATTCAGCTGTAAGACAACAAAATGTGGAAAAAGTCAAGGGGGCTGTATACTTTCTGAAGGCACTGTAAATGTCTTATGCAATCATAGAACGCATGTTTGTTTAAGATATCATGCAAAGGTACTGTAGGCGGTCTGTGGATATCTTCACAATTGCTGTAATAATCTGCGCAAAATCTTGAAAAGCATTGATCACTTGCGCTATGTACTTTTAATGTAATCTCAGCTGCAATCCAGGTCATTTGGTTGTGCTATCCCTCTTTCTCTACGGTCTCCCAGTATCAGGGAGCTTGTGTATGTTTGAACCTCTGGATCAGCCATCTACTTAAAGGAGTCTATGTCCTTAAGATGCAGTTTGAAAACAGGTGCTAACTGGTCCTGGACATCGCTGGTTCAGACACACACCTCACAAAGTTATCACCCCAAATGCCTTGTCTGTGGAGACAGTTACTACATCACTGTAGTTGCCAGGGACAACGGCGGTGGGTACTGATGCCAGGCTGGCTCAACCACTATCTTACTCAGTAACCCCGGCCCCCACCTTCCCTGGCAGTGATCCCCAGCAGCCAACAGCACTTCCAAAGGGAGCGCTTCTCTCTCCAGTGCCCTGCTGTGTCTGAGAGCAACTCCACAGAGAGTAACTCCACAGAGAGTAACTCCACAGAGAGTAACTCCACAGAGAGTAACTCCACAGAGAGTAACTCCACAGAGAGTAACTCCACAGACTGGACATTGTGGCAGCTCACTGACTTTGGAGTTAGGTCTGGGTGTCAGACACTAGAGGGCACTGTCAGGAAGGAGGTTCCTGGAGCATGCAGCCTCTCTCTACTGTGGGCTGTACTGGTGTGAGAGCGGCAACGTCACAGTGATCTGTGATTCAGGCCACCTGTATCACTGATCACTGATACCTGATACATTGGCAGCATTGGGGGGGAAATGCCTTGTGCAATGGAGATTATGCATAACATACCAAATAATCTGCACTAGATGTAGTAGTCTAGTGTCTTTTCTTGTCCTCTCTGTCTCACAGGTTCCATTAACATTCTGGGCCCTGCTCACCCTGTCACTGAGGGAGATGTGATGCCAGTACTAGTTCCGCAAACCTAGCCAGACCACCATCTACAAAGATAGAGGTTGTTTCTGTGAAAGTCACAGAGATGACCATAGACAATGTGACCAGTGCAGGCACAGGCTTCTACAAGTGTGCTGATCACGACAAGAAAGTGGGGAGCCAAGAGAGCTGTCTGGCTGTGAGAATTAAGACCTAATGGTTGTGCGCGACTGCGGCCCAAATATTTTACTGCCTTCTTACTGCTTGAGATACAGATTAATATACAAAATACAAGATGCATAAAAATAAGGAAAAAGTACAAACAACAATCTAATAAAGCAATTAAACAAAACAAGTGCAATCCTGTATGAGCAGGTGTTCTATTAATGCCTTGAAGCAAGGGGACAAAACTATCCAGCTTAACTGTGCCCTGGAGTTCATTCCAAGTCTGTGGGGCACAGTAACTATGTACGATCTGCTATCTTAATTTGATCACTCTGTTGTTGCAGATACATAACAGGAAATGCAAATTGTAGTGTATTTAAGGTTTAAAAAGGATTCTAAAGTTAGTAATTTCCTCTTAAAAATATGACTTGATTTGTTCTAACGAAAAATGTATCAACCCCTACAAAAATGTACATGAATTATAATTCACATTTCCTCTTGCTGCAGGATTGAATTAAGATAGGGTTTCTGTCTCAGTTCATCAATTACACTCAACAGCCATAGAAAACAGCATGCAGGGAGTTGGGAAAAAATGTGTGGCAAATGTCACTAACCTGCCTGTTATTGTGTTCAAGGTCGCATATGTGGTGCACTAGCAGCTGTTTCTCTTGCAAAAAAGGTCCACCCCCAGGAGAGGAGCCCCAGACCAAGAAGAATGTGACAGATGACAGATTACCAAGATGACATTGAATGTTCCTGAGTGGCCTAGTTACAGTTTTGACTTAAATCATCTTGAAAATCTATGGCAAGACTGTTTAGCAATGATCAGCAACCAACTTGACAGAGCTTGAAGAATTTTTAAAATAATAATGTGCAAATATTGTACAATCCAGGTGTGCAAAGCTCTTAGAGATTTACCCAGAAAGACTCACAGCTGTAATCACTGCCAAAGGTGATTATATTGGCTCAGGGGGTTGAATACTTATATAATCAAGATATATATATATTAGGGTTTTATTTGTCATACATGTTTTACAAATGTTAGAATGTTTCTTTAACTTTGATATTCCAAAGTATTTTGTGTAGATCATTGACTAAAAATTACAATTAAATCCATTCCAATTCCACATTGCAACAACAAAATGTGGAAAAAGTAAAGGAGTGTGTATACTTTCTGAAGGCACAGTAACTGCCAAATGTTTTATTTAAAAAAATGTATTTCACCTTTATTTAACCAGGTAGGTTAGTTGAGAACAAGTTCTCATTTACAACTGCGACCTGTCCAAGATAAAGCAAAGCAGTGTGACACAAACAACAACACAGAGTTACACATGGAATCACAAACATAGTCAATAATACAATAGAAAAAGTCTATATACAGTGTGTGCAAATGAGGTAGGATAAGGGAGGTAAGGCAATGAATAGGCCATAGTGGCTAAATAATTACAAAAACAATTAACCACTGGAGTGATACATGTGCAGAAGATGCGTGTGCAAGTAGAGATACTGGGGTGAAAAGGAGCAAAATAAATAAAAGTAATGGGATGAGGTAGTTGGATGGGCTATTTACAGATGGGTTATGTACGGGTGCAGTGATCTGTGAGATGCTCTGACAGCTGGTGCTTAAAGCTAGTGAGGGAGATAAGTGTTTCCAGCTTCAGTGATTTTTGCAGTTCGTTCCAGTCATTGGCAGCAGAGAACTGGAAGGAAAGGCGGCCGAAGGAGGAATTGGCTTCGCGGGTGACCAGTGACATATACCTGCTGGAGCGCGTGGTGGGTGCTGCTATGGTGACCAGTGAGCTGAGATAAGGCGGGGCTTAACCTAGCAAAGACTTATATAGACGACCTGGAGCCAGTGGGTTTGGCAACGAATATGAAGCGAGGGCCAGCCAACGAGAGCATACAGGTCGCAGTGGTGGATAGTATATGGGGCTTTGGTGACAAAACGGACGGCACTGTGATAGACTGCATCCAATTTGCTGAGTAGAGTGTTGGAGGCTATTTTGTAAATTACATTGCCGAAGTCAAGAATTGGTAGGATAGTCAGTTTTACGAGGGTATGTTTGGCAGCATGAGTGAAGGATGCTTTGTTGCGAAATAGGAAGCTGATTCTAGATTTAATTTTGAATTGTGAGTCTGGAAGGAGAGTTTACAGTCTAACCAGACACCTAGGTATTTGTAGTTGTCCACATATTCTAAGTCAGAACCGTCCAGAGTAGTGATGCTGGACGGGCGGGCAGGTGTGGGCAGCGATCGGTTGAAGAGCATGCATTTAGTTTTACTTGCATTTAAGAGCAGTTGGAGGCAACGGAAGGAGTGTTGTTTGGCATTGAAGCTCGTTTAGAGGTTTGTTAACACAGTGTCCAAAGAAGGACCAGATGTATACAGAATGGTGTCATCTGCGTAGAGGTGGATCAAAGAATCACCCGCAGCAAGAGCGACATCATTGATATAAAGAGAAAAGAGTCGCCCCGAGATTTAAACCTTGTGGCAACTCATCGAGACTGCCAGAGGTCCGGACAACCGGCCCTCCGATTTGACACACTGAACTCTATCTGATAAGTAGTTTGTGAACCAGGCGAGGCAGTCATTAGAGAAACCAAGGCTGTTGAGTCTGCCGATAAGAATACGGTGATTGACATAGTCAAATGCCTTGGCCAGGTCGATGAAGACGGCTGCACAGTACTGTTTTTTATTGATGGTGGTTATGATATCGTTTAGAACCTTGAGCATAGCTGAGGTGCACCCGTGACCAGCTCGGAAACCGGATTGCATAGTGGAGAAGGTACGGTGGGATTCGAGATGGTCGGTGACCTGTTTGTTCGCTAGGCTTTCGAAGACTTTAGAAAGGCAGGGCAGGATGGATATAGGTCAGTAATAGTTTGTGTCTAGTGGTTTCGCATCCCTCCAATAGAGTTCCAGACACATGTAGAATCTATGCCAAGGCGCATTGAGGCTGTTCTGGCTTGTGGTGGCCCAACACCCTATTACGATGTTTGTGTCCTTTATTTTGGCAGGTACCTYTACGTGATTACATGGGCATGCTCATTTATACTGTAATTTTTATTCAACATGTCCACACCTGGGATTTGAACTCACAATATTTTGGTTCACAGCATTATGATCTTCCTGCTAGGCCACCATGTCTATGTCAATGTCTCATTTAACCTGTAGTGCTACCCTTGGGACCATCAGGTGACATCTTGATGACTGATACACAGGAGAATTCTTGCAACGTTTGCATGAAACATGTCTAGAACATTAATATCTTATATTCTGAGAACATGTTCTGTGTATGTTTGGTGTGACGTTGATGGAATCATCTCCTAACCCTCAGAAAACTGGACACAGGAATATTTTTGCAAGGTTCCAATAAAAGGTGTCTAGACACATTAATATTGAATATTCTGAGAACATGGTAACCACTTTCTGGGTAAGTTCTGTTTGACATTATTAAGGGAATGGCGTCTTGGAAACTGTCCTTGCACATCACTGGAACATTTTTAAGAAAACATTAGGTAATGTTCTCTGAAAGGTATGGGAACATTTGTTGCTGAGTTTGATGTGATAAGTAACTTGGCTATGCTACTTAAACATTTCAGTGACCGGTCAGCATTGAATCAACATCTGCATTGAATCAGGTAGGCCTAGGTTTTTAGCATTAAGAATAACATTGATCCCATGTGTCATTATGACACATTGTTTTCTTGGCAATGGGGCATGGATATGGTTTTGACAGACTTGCCCTGCCTTTCAAAGGCAGTCTCACAGTCAAGTTCACTAAATCACACTTTTATTTATATGTGGCATGAGTAACAACCAGTGACCAGCCTGACCACACAGGCTAAACCACACCAATCATTCTAAGAATAAAAACAGTCTTCTGAGTAGAAGACTGGCGTGGTCCCACCAGTCTATTCGTTTCTAGTAAAATATTACCATAATCATTGCATAATCATGCAATATCCTAATCGAATGAAATAGGCTACTTCTTCCTGAAAAATAGTGGCAAAAGATATTTTGGATCTGAACACAAAATATTTATTCAAGTTTCCTTGGTTGAATTTTGAGATGTTATTTCCGAGAACAGAATTTTATTGAATTCAGAAAAAGATAGAATAACCCTACCCATTTCAGATTGCCACCTTAGCCAATATTCATAGGAATGATCTGAAAAGACTAAATAAATAGCATAAGCCTATCTTGAGTTAATGTAATACCCTTTCGCTGAACTTCTTTTTGTAATCTTGTTTTGAAAGAAAAGGGTACACCAGTCTGTGTGATGTCATCTGACTGGCACAGTAAACACGTGTGTTGGAGCAGGTCCAACTCTTACTCAAAATGTGCAGGGAGAAATGTGCAGTCTAGGGTTCCCTCCCTTCAGTGCGTAGGAGTCTAGTCTGCGAATCACTTGTGGGTTTTAATTGGACCGGATTCTCCAATTAACGGGAATCCCTGTCAGAGAAGAAACCGGCAGCCTGCCTCTCACATTTCTTATAAAAGCAGACACAGTGCAGGACTCAGCAGGATTTGGACGGAGGTTCACTCTTTCAAGGTACAGTGAGACCTTTCACTCTCAAGTCATTGTGTATAGGCTATATGATTTATAATGGAATATAAATTAATTGAGTTGTGATGTTCTTTCTTCTCTCCTTTCTGTCCGTCTGAATGCCATTGCTCAGGTTGAAACAGAGAACACCTGTGAAGATGACTCCATCAGTTCTTTCTGCTCTTCTTCTGCTGGCTTGTGCTCTCCCATTCAATTCTGCTCAGTGTGAGTATTTTTAATCACTGCATATGTAAATTGCTTTGATTTGTTTTCTGATGTGTGGTGTTTCTGGGTTTTACTCTAAATTGTTCTAACCTCCATTAGAGATGATAAGGATGCATGTTGTCACTATGTAAATTACCATGAGCGTACTGAATTTCTTTCTGTAAAAGTATAACAGACTGTATATGCTTTATATACACTGATTTCTATTTACTCATTCACAAATGATTAACTAGGAGGGGGAAATAGTTTTTTCTGGCTCTGTAATGTAGGATTACACCATTATCTTGTCAGTGTGACAAGTGACAAGTCCATGTAACAAGGCCTTATTGTTGGAATGATGTTGATACTGTTGTCATAGCTGGTGACTTGTGACTGTCTTTTTGTGGATATATCTCCATGACTGTGTGCTAGACTACTGAATGACACAAAATATTATTTATGTTGTTGACCTTTCTGTATAGCAAGCTGTAGTGGGAGATGTGGAGGAGAGTATTACAGAGGTTACATGTGCCAGTGTGATTATGACTGTCTCACTCACGAGGAGTGCTGTAAAGACTACGAATCCCAGTGCACCACCAGTAAGGACTTTTCTTATCTATTTATTTGTGGTATCCGAGTGACATTACATTATGATAAACAAGATGTGGATCATAATAACCCATGAGAATGCGTGACATGTTTTTAGATGATATAGACGCACATGGGTGTACAGGTATTATGCATGGGTTATAACATAACCAGGAGGGGACTGGTGTGATAATGGATGTACTGTATGTCTGACTGTGTCTGTGTACCAGGTGACTCGTGTAAAGGGCGGTGTGGCGAATCCTTTAAGAGAGGCAGGCAGTGTGACTGTGATCCGGACTGCGCTCGCTACAGCAAGTGCTGCCCAGATTACAAGAGCCAGTGTGGTATTGAAGGTTAGTAAAATGTCAAACACACTTAGCATGGTCTTCTGAAGTACAATTCTACACTGAAACCATGCATGTTTTTTTTGCATGTACAGCACCTTCAGAAAGTATTCATACCCCTTGACTTATTCCACATTTTGTTGTGTTACAACCTGAATTCAAAATTGATTCAATAAATGTATTCTCACCCATCTACAAACAATAACCCACAATGACAAAGTGAAAACATGTTTTTAGAAATGTTTGCTAATTTATTGAAATAGAAATACAGAAATCTCTCATTTACATAAGTATTCACACCCGAGTCAATACTTTGTAGAAGCACCTTTGGCAGTGATTACATCTGTGAGTCTTTCTGGGTAAGCTTTCCACATCTGAATTGTGCAACATTTGCCCATTATTATTTTCAAAATTCTTCAAGCTCTATCAAATTGGTTGTTGATCATTGCTAGACCTCCATTTTCAGGTCTTGCGCTCGATTTTCAAGTAGATTTAAGTCTAACTGTAACTCGGCCCCTCAGGAACAGTCACTGTCTTCTTGGTAAGTGTATAATAGATTTGGCCTTGTGGTTTAGGTTATTGTCCTGCTGAAAGGGGAATTCATCTCCCAGTGTCTGGTGGAAAGTAGACTGAACCAGGTTTTCCTCTAGAAATGTGCCTGTGCTTTGCTCTATTCCGTTTCTTTTTTTATCCTGAAAAACTCCCTAGTCCTGAACTATTACAAGCATACCCATAACATGATGCAGCCACCACTATGCTTGAAAATATGAAGGMTGGTACTCAGTAATGTGTTGAATTGGATTTGCCCGAAACATAACACTTGATATTCAGGACAAAAAGTGAATTGCTTTGACACATTGTTTGCAGTATTACTTTAGTGCCTTGTTGAAAATAGGATGCATGTTTTGGAATATTTGTATTCTGTTCAGGCTTCCTTCTTTTCACTCTTCCTTCTTTTCACTCTGTCAATTAGATTAGTATTGCAGAGTAACTACAATGTTGTTGATCTATCCTCAGTTCTCTCCTATCACAGAAATTCAACTCTAACTGTTTTAAAGTCACCATTGGCCTCATGGTGAAATCCCTGAGCGATTTCCTTCCTCTCCGGCAACTGAGTTAGGAAGTACGCCTGTATCTTTGTAGTGACTGGGTGTATTGATACACCATCCAAAGTGTAATTAATAACTTGACAATGCTCAAAGGGATATTCAATATCTGCTTTTTTAAAACGTTTACTCATCTACCAATAGGTGTCCTTCTTTGAGGCATTGGAAAACCTCCCTGGTCTTTGGGGTTGAATCTGTGTTTTAAATTCACTGTTCCACTGAGGGACCTTACATATAATTGTATGTGTGGGGTACAGATATGCGGTAGTCATTAAAAAATCATGTTAAATGCTATTAAGCTGACTTGTTAAGCACATTTTTACCACTGAACTTATTTAGGCTTGCCATAACAAAGGGGTTGAATACTTATTGACGGAAGACATCTCATTTATTTGTATTTTTTATTAATTTGTAAAAATAATTATACTTTGAGTTATGGGGTATTTTGTGTAGACCAGTCACAAAAATTCTCAATTGAATCCATTTTAAATTCAGGCTGTAACACAACAAAATGTGGAAAAAGTCAAGGGGTGTGCATACTTTCTGTAGACACTAACTTTTCTGTATTGCATCCACAGGTAAAGATAGCATATCATTTAATGTATGAAATATTATGTATAATATGAAATAACATCGTATAAATTATAGTATTGACTTACAATGAAAAAGTGGTTAGAGTTAGTTGATTTAAAGATAGGCATGTTGGCACTATGCATGTAAATATGCATGTAAATGTTAAACTCATGCAGTAGCCTACGTCAGTTCATTATTTTCTCTTTTAATAATTACTAGACACCAAAAAACCAGGCAGCACAACACCACTGAAGACTAGCTCATGTAATAACGTAAATGATGAAAAACCAAAAGGTATAGCTTTTATTTAAAGATAGGCATGCTGGCACTATTCGTGCAGTATATTCATATCAATATCGTTATGCATGTTAAAATGCAGAAGCCTGTCTGTTCATCTTAACTATTTTCTGTTTTAGTATTTACCACTACAAGCACAAAACCAGCCAGTACAACACCGAAGACTAGCTCATGCAATAACGTAATTGATAACAAACCAAAAMYTATATTTCATAAAGCAATAATTATGATAAGTAATAGATTTGAGAGATATTATAGGAAAGTTTGTTGCTTTTGGATACTCTGACTCATTTAGTACTTGGTTGACACTCCAGAGCCAGAGCCTCCCCAGATCCAGCCAAATGAGGAGCCAGAGATGACTCCCAATCCACAGGAGGAACTAAATGAAGGTCAGTGTCTTCAGAACAACCTTACTGAGGAGATGGATAACCAACACTTCAGCCCTAAATAAGAATGAAAATTTAATTTTCACAATTATTCACTCAGCCCAACATCTTCCAACAATAAAGTCAAAACATTCCCTGTAATAAGAGAGTAATATTGTCTAATGAAAAACACAGATCTTTTGAACTTTTCCTGACCAGTCAAAAATGGAAGAGAGTGTGATTCCAAGATATTTTGGATTGGCTGCCTGTCCTGCTGCTGTGACATTCTCTCTAGCTGTGACTTGAGCCGTAGCCCGGAGGCCATGTCTCCTCAGAGGTAGCCAGCAGCTCTGTGTCCGTGCCAGCCCCAACGGCCAAGAGAAACATGGGGAAATAATGTCATTATGAGTGGGCCGTGTGGAGGAGGGCAACAGGCACAGTCTCAATCAAAGAGAGAAGTGAGGAAAGGAGAGATGAGGCCAGGATGGATGAGGAGATGGGAGTGTTATATGTGGGTTGCAACACAAAGGTCGATTCTGGACAAAACAGGGTGTTTTTGGATTGATACACTCTGGCCAGCCCACTACAGATCCGTTGGCACTGTAGAAGTGTATTCCAGCCTGGAATGTCATCAGTGTCTGTGGTTTGATTCAAGACATGCCAGGATGAACTAGAAAAATAGGAAAATATCAGAGAGACAGAGTTGTGTAATTACACATGCCACCTATAACTCAGTTAAATTCATTTTCAAATTTGTCAGATGACCAGTTCATGCCATTGGTCACTCCAGAACCAGAACTCCAGGATGAACAGGGAGATGGTGAGAGAAACTMTTTTCCCTTTCAACGTTTCTCAACATCGCTACAAATTCACTTTTTATTCAGCCTATGCTGAATTGCTAGTTAGAAGATGTGTGATTGTGAATTTTACATTAATTTGCCATTATTCCCTTCCACAGATATAAAGGGTGAGACCTGGCCAGATCTCCCTGTTCCCTCTCCTGAGGCTGAGCAAGAGGCCATTTTAGAGGGGGACTACACACCCTTCCCTGAGGAATTGGATCCAGAGGCAACACCAGGCCAAGAGGGGACCCCACCAGCAGAGGCCAACCTCAACCCCTACCTTTCCGAACCAGCCAAGGTGGTTCCCACTGAGACAGCAGGTAAGTGATTCGATTAAATTCAATCTTTATTGGCCCAGTACGGCAATTCATTGTGCAGTCAGGACAGGAGTTTACAAAATGCATATATACTGTTAGGTTCTTATTTTTCAGAGTAAACAACTCAGACACTAGAGAAGCTTAACCAAGTCTAATTCTGCCAAAGAATCTTTACAGCTGTAATTCAGACAGCCAAACAAACATTTCTCACCATCACAGGTATATACAGTGAGGCAAAAAAGTATTTAGTCAGCCACCAATTGTGCAAGTTCTCCCACTTAAAAAGATGAGGCAAGAGGAGAATGTAATGTCATCATAGACACTTCAACTTTGACAGACCAAAATGAGGGAAAAAAATCCAGAAAATCACATTGTAGGATTTTTTATGAATTTATTTGCAAATATGGTGGAAAATAAGTATTTGGTCACCTACAAACAAGCAAGATTTATGGCTCTCACAGACCTGTAACTTCTTCTTTAAGAGGCTCCTCTGTCCTCCACTCGTTACCTGTATTAATGGCACCTGTTTGAACTTGTTATCAGTATAAAAGACACCTGTCCACAACCTCAAACAGTCACACTCCAAATTCGCTATGGCCAAGACCAAAGAAGCTGTCAAAGGACACCAGAAACAAAATTGTAGACCTGCACCAGGCTGGGAAGACTGAATCTGCAATAGTAAGCAGCTTGGTTTGAAGAAATCAACTGTGGGAGCAATTATTAGGAAATGGAAGACATACAAGACCACTGATAATCTCCCTCGATCTGGGCTCCACGCAAGATCTCACCCCGTGGGGTCAAAATGATCACAAGAACGTGAGCAAAAATCCCAGAAACCACACGGGGACCTACAGACCTACAGAGTAATGACCTGCAGAGAGCTGGGACCAAAGTAACAAAGCCTACCATCAGTAACACACTCGCCGCCAGGGACTCAAATCCTGCAGTGCCAGACGTTCCCCCTGCTTAAGCCAGTACATGTCCAGGCCCATCTGAAGTTTGCTAGAGAGCATTTGGATGATCCAGAAGAAGATTGGGAGAATGTCATAGGGTCAGATGAAACCAAAATATAACTTTTGTGTAAAAACTCAACTCGTCGTGTTTGGAGGACAAAGAATGCTGAGTTGCATCCAAAGAACACCATACCTACTGTGAAGCATGGGGGTGGAAACATCATGCTTTGGGCTGTTTTTCTGCAAAGGGACCAGGACGACTGATCCGTGTAAAGGAAAGAATGAATGGGCCATGTATCGTGAGATTTGAGTGAAAACCTCCTTCCATCAGCAAGGGCATTGAAGATGAAACGTGGCTGGGTCTTTCAGCATGACAATGCTCCCAAACACACCGCCCGGCAACGAAGAAGTGGCTTCGTAAGAAGCATTTCAAGGTCCTGGAGTGGCCTAGCCAGTCTCCAGATCTCAACCCCATAGAAAATCTTTGGAGGGAGTTGATTTGCCCAGCAACAGCCCCAAAACATCACTGCTCTAGAGGAGATCTGCATGGAGGAATGGGCCAAAATACCAGCAACAGTGTGTGAAAACCTTGTCAAGACTTACAGAAAACGTTTGACCTCTGTCATTGCCAACAAAGGGTATATAACAAAGTATTGAGATAAACTTTTGTTATTGACCAAATACTTATTTTCCACCATAATTTGCAAATAAATTCATAAAGAATCCTACAATGTGATTTTCTGAATTTTTTCCCCTCATTTTGTCTGTCATAGTTGAAGTGTACCTATGATGAAAATTACAGGCCTCTCTCATCTTTTTAAGTGGGAGAACTTGCACAATTGGTGGCTGACTAAATACTTTTTTGCCGCACTGTATATCCCACTTAAGACACTCCTCCTTCTTATGGTTCCACAGGAAGAGGGTAACAGGATACTAAACCCTTATTACTCCCTTCAGGGGATCTGACCTCACCTCCTGACCTCAACCCCTCCTTCACCTAGTCCACAGATGTCCATCTGCCTCCCCTATAGCAATCCTTTGATCTCCTCCCGTCCACCCAGCACAATCCACAGCCACTCTGTCTTTCTACAGATCTCACTCCTTAATATACTATGCGTCTGATCTATCATGTCTTTAATATCTCAATGTTCAAAATTTCAAATCCAACAATACACACCACAGCATCTGGGCACAGTTTGGGAGATGATAGCTGAGCCATATCACACATATCACTATTTCACTGTTCCTGGAAATTGCATTTGACAAGGTGTTTCACAATCTACTTTGAGTCATTTGGAGTCAAATCAAAATCTGACAGACATCAAATCTCATGTTTTTCTAACTCACAGACTCCAGTGTTCCTGAGGGACAGCCTGATTCCAGCAGCAGCCCGTCTGCATTAGACACAACTCCCCCTGGATCCTTCTCTGAGCCCACCTCTGCCTCCGACCAGGTCTTCCCGAGCTCAGAGCCCCAGCCTGGGCCTACTCCTGCAGAGGACACCCTTGAAATCCTATCTGAAGGACAGAGTGAATTGGACCCTGAGGGTCAGGAGGCAGAATCTGAGAACACACTGCCAAAGGACTCTGAACCCACACCCTCAAACCTAGAGAATGCTGCCACCACACCAGCCTCCGACCCAACCTCTACCGGCCCCACACAGGGTACAGAGGATCCTGAGGCTACCCCTGCATCTCTAGACAGCACCACCCCCCCCACCAAGCCTGACCAGACACCCAGTGCCACTAAAGGAGATACCCCAAGCTCAGAGCAGGACAGCTCCAAGGAGAATGCCCCAACTACCACCCCTTTAGACCCACAGGATCCCAATGCGGCCTCTGAGGCACCAGCATCTGAGAGTGGTCCCGAAGCTAAACCTGGCAGAGGGGACACCCCAGATAGTTTTGATGACAGCAGTGTCCCCCAGACTGGAGATCTGGCAACGCCTCCCACCTCAGATCCTCAGGCCACATCAACAGACCCAACGGAACATGAAGAGAAAGGAGACGAGACCACTACCGACCCCATGAAGCTCACTCTCGTCCTCACCATCAAACCCACCCCCAACAAAACCATGGAGAAACCCAAGCCCAGCAAACCCACAGGGAAACCCAAGCCCAGTCCTACACGGCCCAGCACCCTCACTGATATCAACCAAGATCTGGGCACAGACAACCCCAGGGACTACCAAGCAGGTAAGCTTAACCATGTTGGACCTTGCTTTGTCTTACTTTAATACTATTGCAAAGAAACAGTCAAAGTGGTAGAGCACCTATTACTGGGCAATGGTAGAGTCACCAGCCTCATTACTGGGCAATGGTAGAGTCACCAGCCTCATTACTGGGCAATGGTAGAGTCACCAGCCTCATTACTGGCAATGGTAGAGTCACCAGCCTCATTACTGGGCAATGGTAGAGTCACCAGCCTCATTACTGGGCAATGGTAGAGTCACCAGCCTCATTACTGTACAATGGTAGTCACCAGCCTTATTACTAGGTAGATTTGCCAGCCTATCCTTTCCTTAATGTGTAGAATGGGATTGTATTACTTCTCTTGGATGAAAAGAGCTTCCTCTTGCCAAGTGGAGCTGCACTATATTAACTGGTGACAGTCAAAGGTGACAGTTTTCCCAAAGCCTAACAAGACAGTCCAGCACTTTCTGTGGTTTGGAAAAAAGTACTCCGCTCCTTCACAGAGAAAAACAGAAAGAGGTCACATTAAAGCGGCAATCAGCAGTTGAAACAAAAACAAAGCGTTCTCACGCCACTGTTTAAGTAAAAAGCTGAGGGATGGGCCTGGAGAAATATAGACTATGGATACAAGGACTGACCAACCCTGATATCAAAATTATAGTTTTAACCATGTTGAGGCTATATAGTGTTTGTTTACATTTACTTTGTTTACAAACATTGGAGTAAAACAAGCTTATATTTTGGGTTCTGATAAAGTACGACAGCTGAACTAAGCTCATGAACTGTTATATTCTTCAGGAATCAATGGGTACATGTCATTCATTCATAAGTAAAAAAGAATTGCTGTAGCAACTGCTGATTGCCCCTTTAGCCAATTAACACTTGGATAGACAATTCAAATGGTCCTGGTTCACTTGTTTTTCTTATTAGTCCTCATGTGGTTCCTTTTTCTCCAGATGAACACAATGACACCAACATCTGCAGCGGTCGTCCCGTCGGCGCGGTGACTACGCTGAGGAATGGGACCGTGGTGGTTTTCAGAGGTCAGTGCCAGARCATAACACTTGGTCTAGATACTGTAATTACATACGTCTATGTACCAGACACACCAGATGTTGGGTTTGCATTCCCAGACTGCACCCTGTCTGTCAGGCCTTTGTGATGTTGTGACTGGACTGTCCTTCAGCTCTTATTCACATTTTACAGATGTGACACTGATTATTTTTCAAACCCAAGAGAACCCCAAACATGTTGTAAATGTTTCACGTTCATTTACAAGGGTAAAGATGGTTAGCTACAGTAAGACAACCCTCTAGTATCTATCTTCTAGTCTATAATACAGGGGTAGGCCATCATTGTAAATAATTTCTTAACTTGCCTAGTTAAATAAAAAAATAAACAAATAGATTGAGGATGAAAAGTTATTGGACTCGATGCAGATGGACATACCATAATACCAGTGTTGCTTCCACTGTCCTCCTTCTTTAGGACACTATTTCTGGGTGTTGGACAGCAATAGGGTGCCTGGACCTGCCCGTGGGATCACAGACGTGTGGGGTGTCCCTTCTCCCATCGACACAGTCTTCACCCGCTGCAACTGCCAGGGCAAGACATACTTCTTCAAGGTACACCACCTATGTAACATTAAAACATAAGATACCCAAAGCAAAATGGGAGAATTTCCATTTTGTCATACCCTTCACTTCAAGTCAGTAATATCTGTTCAATAGGCCTAGAATGTGACTATCCCAAACATAGTGTTATAAAACCTACTTTTATACTACATTAAGTGGAGTTGATAGAGAACAAAATTGTTTATCTATGTGTCTTCTCCCCTCCATAGGGTTCTAACTACTGGAGGTTCGAGAATGGCATGATGGAGCCCGGCTACCCCAAGCTGATCAGGGTGGGCTTCYATGGGCTGCAAGGACAGATCACGGCTGCCCTGTCTGTGCCGGAGTACCGCAAGAGGAGAGAGTCTGTCTACTTCTTCAAGAGAGGTGACTGACTGCTGTACACTACTTACCCAGTGGAGGCTGCTGAGGGGAGGACGGCTTATAATAATGTCTGGAACGGAGCGAATGAAATGGCATCAAACACATGGAAACCATGTGTTTGTTGTATTTGATACCATTCCACTCCAGCCATTATGAGCCCGTCCTCCCCAATTAAGGTGCCACCAACCTCCTGTGACTAACACCATAATGCGACAATATTAACTCTGATATAAAGACATTCGAATATTTTTATTGCTAAAGCCAGTGATAATATATTTACTCATAGGTTTCGGCTGTCTCTGGTAAAGCACAACAAACAAGCATGCCCATGTCATCCGTAGTATCCTGAGTTACCACGTCTGATATCTGTATGATTGTCTGTTCCAGGAGGCTTGGTGCAGAAGTATTCCTACCAGTCTGGCATCAGCCCTACATGCGGCAGGAAGGTCCACTACTCTGTTCATACCGTACGCAACCGTGTTGCCAGGCAAGCAGGTAATGAGCTGCCCAACTTGACATTTCAGTCCTTTCACTGAACATTTTATCAGACTGAGGCAGGCAGTGGTGAGAACCTTGAAAACCAGTCACGGACAGGTTTTATTTGATCTGAGATGCATTAGTTCTCTATAAAGACAGAGATGCGGCTCGGAAGGAGGGTAAGAGAAAGAGGAAACGAGGTTCACCGAATGTAAACAGGTTATTCAGAGAAAGCAATCACAATAGTCAGGTTGTGTGGGTGCAGAATCAGATTGTAGTGGGATGTCGCAACAATGTTTTTATTAGAAGTAAACTGACAGATTGCAACATGACAAATTTAAGAACTACATAATTTCCTCAAACTGGAATTTGTACTCCAAGACACCTAGACAAACGTTCCAGTTCAAATATCACTCCTCAATAATGACATTTGTCATTCTCTAAACTGAACGGTCTCTCCTCTCAGTGCCTCTGCTGGGACAGGAGATCAACATCCGTCTGACCTGGAGAGGCTTCCCGTCCACCGTGACCTCCGCCGTGTCCATCCCCACCCACAGGAAACCAGAGGGATACAACTACTACCTCTTCTCACGCTGTAAGTATTTAGCCAAGATAATATTTTTATTAACCAAATCAGAGCCTGTACCCTGTCTTTGATGAAAGAAATTAAATAAATGGTTTGGTGGAAACCCCTGCACCTGTCGGTCTGCTGTAAAAATCCAGTCCTAGACTAGACCTTACACAACGTAATGTTGGACACGTCTGAGCCCCATGTGTCTGGGCGGGGTGGGTCAGAGAGAGGAGGGTGGAGTAGATGGGTCTGCTGGCACAGCTTGGTCCTGATCCTGTCCTAGGAGTTTGTGTCAACAGCAGCCCTTCCTTACTCCATAAGGAGAGAGGTGTTTGTCTGTCTAGTCATTGTCATTAAAATACACTAAATTGAGGCTCAGAGTCTGCTGTGGCCAATTAAGAGGCCTCCCACAGGTCATGTTTTTCTGACAAAACATGGATCATTGTTGGTYGTTCTGTCAGTATCATATTATTACACAAACTTGAAAATTCTTGGACATATGAAGTGATTAACATTTTCCTTTGCCAGTTTTATATTTTGCATGGTTCAAGTCAAAACAAGGGTACTCTGCAAATGACTACAAGTCCAGACCTCAAGTGAGCCCATATTTTCCTCACATTAACACACCCTCTTCCCGTGTCTTTCAGCCAAATACTACAACGTCAATATGGGAGATGAGCGACCTTTCATAGCTACTCCCCCGGTGAGCTCCGCTCCCCAGAAGAACTCAGCCAAAGACTTTTTCAACTGTCCAAAGGAAGTTTGAGGAGAAACAGCAGGGACATTCAAAAACAGATTCACTGACACACCATTTTCCTAATGGATCTCAAACTTTATTWGCATCATTATTCATAAAACCAATACCACAATGTTTTAGCAAGGACTCCACGTAACAAATCTTTAAAAAATAATCATATTATTCATCATAACAATGAAATGATCAGTGATCATCATAACTACAGCTGATTCTAAAGCACGATACATAATTTAGATTTATGGTAACTGCGGGTGTTCTCTTTGGAACCATGGTGACCAGTCTTGTAGCGGGAATAATGTCTTGTGGAGATGGAAATTATGTTGGGGCAGGAGCTCTGATCGGTTGTTTATCGGGCAAATCTCCTCCCAGTCCCAGTTACACCCCGTGATGGCAACGTCCCTGGTTCCCATCAAACGAGACATAATGATATAAGACAAAGGTCTGCTTTACCAATGTAAAAACAAGTCATTCTGATTCTGTACAGCGCCTGTATAATGTAAAGACGATGCTAATGTAACAAATCATTTTAGATTAAACGTTTCTCTTCTGTATTTTTTGACTATTAAAATCGATTTAACATCAACAATGAATCTCGACTTGGTTTTATATGTTGTATTAAGAGCTGTGTACAGTAGAATTGTCTGTTCTCTCACCTCTCCTCATGCGGTTCTCTGTCCAGCGTTGGAGCTGTCGGCTGTGTCCTGGTCTAGAGGGTTTGGGCTGAGTCCTACTAGTGTCTAAGGCAGAGAGACAAAGGGAGCAGTTACACTCATTCTAACACTGGGTGCTACTACAGCCAAAACTGAGAAAGCAATACGACCTACTAGTCATAGACAATGGACCATTTAATGAAACATTCCGAGGTCAGAGCCAAGCTCCTATAAAACCAGTATTAATACTCAAATTTTAGAGGAATCTCACTACTAGAATGTAGACAAAATACAATTCCAACAACCAGTATGAATGGAGGGGTATTGGTAAGGGTATAGAGTAGGCCTCTTGGCTTGGGTAGGMTAAGGTATTGAGGGTTAGCTAGTGGATAAGGGGTCCATAGGTTAGAGGTTAGAGTACTGCAGACCTGTCAACCCTGTCCAACTTTTTAGAGTACCAGACGCGCACAGCAAATTGGAGATTCAACTCGTGTGCTGTTTGCGAGTCTGATCGCAATTATAGAAATGTACCAAATCAAGTCTATAAAAGGATGGAATAATTTCTGACAGCATTCCATTTACACATGGTAAAAGTCACTAACAAGATGTAATTAGAAAGAACACAAAGGGCCTTTATTCTTGGAGATTACATGTACAGTGTAGAATGGAGATAATTATCTATAACGTCTTTCTTAGCACATGCCCCCAAGTTTAGTCTCTATAGTAGAGGAATGCTTGTCACCTCTCAAACAGGGCCAATCACTAGGGCCAGCTCACAAGTATTGGCTTTTTAGACACGTTTCCTAATCAACACTAAAAGRGAAATCATTTTGAAAGAAAAAAACTAATTATTGCATCGACACAGACCGCAAACTGGCTACACAAAGCTTAAGTAGGCTACCACAAAGGGAATCTGAATGCTGTTCAGTAGGCTACCACAAAGGGAATCTGAACGCTGTTCAGTAGGCTACCGCAAAGGGAATCTGAACGCTGTTCAGTAGGCTACCGCAAAGGAGCTCTGAACGCTGTTCAGTAGGCTACCGCAAAGGGAATCTGAACGCTGTTCAGTAGGCTACCGCAAAGGGAATCTGAACGCTGTTCAGTAGGCTACCACAAAGGGAATCTGAACGCTGTTCAGTAGGCTACCGCAAAGGGATCTGAACGCTGTCAGTAGGCTACCGCAAAGGGAATCTGAACCGCTGTTCAGTAGGCTACCACAAAGGGAATCTGAACGCTGTTCAGTAGCTACCACAAAGGGAATCTGAACGCTGTTCGCTAGGCTACCACAAAGGGAATCTGAACGCTGTTCGCTAGGCTACCACAAAGGGAATTGAAGCTGTTCAGTAGGCTACCACAAAGGAATCTGAACTCTGGTCGCGAGGCTACACAAAAGGAATCTGAACGCTGGTCGCTAGGCTACCACAAAGGGAATCTGAACGCTGTTCGCTAGGCTACCACAAAGGAATCTGAAACTCTTTCGCTAGGCTACCACAAAGGGAATCTGAACGCTGTTCACTAGAAGAGTCCGCTGTTTCAGCCTATTGCAGTTCTTCAGCGCATACATAATTTCAGATTTTCAAAATTTTAAAATTCTCAACTCTAGTGCAAAGGCATTTTAGAAGCATTGCCTCTATAGCTAATACCGGACACGCGTCCATTTTTCATTGTGCAGTCTAAACTCCCGACTCCATTTAAGGCCAAGATGTTGAGATGCATCTTTTGTAATGTTTTGTGTGACGTGGATCATAATTACCAGTTAATCAGGTTGCATGATCCTTGTAATGTTACGTGGAAAATACAACTAATGGGATGCAGAATTAAAAGTATTGTAATGAAACAGGCCACAAAGGCCTCGACCTTCTAGCCCGAGGTCCGGCGCACTATCGACTGTACCGCAAAAGCATGCTCGTGCGGCAGTCGATTTCCACGCTTATAAACCCAGGGTCGTTACACTACTCCCTCCTTTCAAAGAGCGCGTCCTCGCGCTAGCTTGCGACTCTACGTCTTACAGGAACACGCTCACCGGCCAAGCACACGCACTGTCGTGGATGCAAGGGTCGTTACAGTATATCACACTCGCACAAATGCAACCAGTTATTTCTCGTATACGCATTTAATTTCTTTCACTAGCAAACGTGAGTGAYSTGCTGGCACTTTAGAGCCCACCGAATGTCCATCTTATGTTCGCTAACGTTAGCTTGAAACAATTAGTGTTTACCTTTCCACAACACACGGAGTCGAAAAGGGATTTGTTCATGCGTTTACGTACAGCTGACAGTCGGCAAACTCAGCATTACAACAAACAAGAGGGGCAGACAAGGGGGTAGCTACGTCCAATAATGATGTATTAATCTCCATGTCCATTTACACAAACTCAGTACATGTCTGTGTGTTGCAGCTCGGGAAATCGGGATGTTAATTTACTCAGTGGATTTATTTTGATTAAAATGTATTTAAAAAAAAATAATAAAAAAAAGTAAATAAACAGGCCCTATTCATTTCTGCTTACTTTTAACTCGGATCTCGTACCTGCATACACGGACAGAGAATTGCGTAGTTGGTACGCAAAATGTGTGCATGTTGGCGGGTCTGATACTGTAGAGAGTTGGGGTCAGTACCTGGAGAGCTGGAGGAGAGTTCCTGGCTGGTAGAAGGCAGGCCGCAGTCGTCTGAGACCTGGGCAGGTTCCTCTATCTCCCCCGCCCGAGACATTACAGGTTCCAGAGACACCTCCACACTGGACACGTACACAACACACACAGGTCATTCACTATGGAGGATCACACTATTATTACTGTTGCGGTTCAAGTTCAGTCAGCTATACAATTTGAAGCTTTACTTTTGATGAATTTCATAGAGTAAGCAAGGTGGTCTCACAGGTCTCCCCCAGGCGCCATGAAGACATCATCCCTCTCGTCCCCTGGACTTGGTCCTTCGGCCACCACTAAGCCTGGGGTTGAGGTGGTTACCATGGGAACAGACTGAGAGGCATGTTCCGTGCTGTCAGATGGCGGGACCTCTGCAAATATGGACACTGGAGGGAAGGGGAGAGAATTAGCAGACGCTTATCCAGAGTTTATGTTGAGATGTGTGTTACTTGAACACTGTGAAACATTTATTTGGGCTGCAATCTGAGGTGCAGTTAACTCTAATGAATTTATCCTCTTCAGCAGAGGTAACTTCGGGTCTTCCGTTCCTGTGGCGGTCCTCATGAACGCCAGTTTCATCATAGCGTTTGATGATTTTTGCGACTGCACTTAAGAAACGTTAAAAGTTCTTGACATTTTCCAGATTGACTGACCATGTCTTAAAAGTAATGGACTGTCATTTCTCTTTGCTTATTAGAGCTGTTCTCGCTATAATATGGACTTGGTCTTTTACCAAATAAGGTTATCTTCTGTATACCACCCCTACCTTGTCACATCACAACTGATTGGCTCAAACGCATTAAGGAAAGATATCCCACAAATTCACTTTTAAACAAGGCACAACTGTTAAAAGGATCAGCCCCCTTTTTTCAATTTTCGCCTAAAATGACATACCCAAATCTAACTGCCTGTAGCTCAGGCGCTGAAGCAAGGAAATGCATATTCTTGGTACCATTTGAAAGGAAACACTTAAGTTTGTGGAAATGTGAAAGGAATGTAGGAGAATATAACACAATAGATCTGGTAAAAGATAATACAAAGAAAAAACAACCGTTCTTTTGTATTTTTTTTTTTTATACAATCATCTTTGAAATGCAAGAGAAAGGCCATAATGTATTATTCCAGCCCAGGTGGAATTTAGATTTTGGCCACTAGATGGCAGCAGTGTATGTGCAAAGTTTTAGACTGGTCCAATGAACCATTGCATTTCTGTTCAAAATGTTGTCAAGACTGCCCAAATGTGCCACTTAGAAAAGTCGTTGTGAAAGAAAAGCAAATTTCTTGTCCATTATAAAACATCAAATTGATCAGAAATACAGTGTAGACATTGTTGATGTTGTAAATGACTATTGTAGCTGGAAACGGCTGATTTTTAATGGAATGTCTACGGAGGTGTATAGAGGCCCATTATCAGAAACCATCACTCCTGTGTCCGCTAATCCAAGTTTATCATTTTAAAAAGGCTAATTGATCATTAGAAAACCCTTTCACAATTATGTTAGCACAGCTAAAGACAGTTGTCCTGATTAAAGAAGCAATACAACTGGCCTACTTTAGACTAGGCCAGCATCCCGGAGTCGCCTCTTCACTGTTGAAGTTGAGACTAGCATTTTGCGGGTACTATTTACTGAAGCTGCCAGTTGAGGACTTGTGAGGCGTCTGTTTCTCAAACTAGACARTCTAATGTACTTGTCGTCTTGCTCAGTTGTGCACTGGGGCCTCCCACTCCCCTTTCTATTCTGGTTAGTCAGTTTGCTCTGTTCTGTGAAGGGAGTAGTGCACAGTGTTGTACGAGATCTTCAGTTTCTTTGCAATTTCTCGCATGGAATAGCCATCATTTCTCAGAACAAGAATAGACTGACGAGTTTCAGAAGAAAGTTATTTGTTTCTGGCCATTTTGAGCCTGTAAAATCGGACCCACAAATGCTGATGCTCCAGATACTCAACTAATAACACAACGTGCTATTGGAACACAGGAGTGATGGTTGCTGATAAATGGGCCCCTGTACACCTATGTAGATATTCCATAAAAAATCTGCAGTTTCCAGCTACAATAGTCATTTATAACATTAACAATGTCTACACTGTATTTCTGATAAATGTTATGTTATTTTAAAATGGACAAAAAGAAGTGCTTTCCTTTCAAAAACAAGTACATTTCTAAGTGGCCCCAAACTTTTGAACGGTAGTGTATATATTCATTGACCACAAGAGACAGGTTGGAATGTGACAAACACTTGACAAACCAACTTTCCCCCCCATCAATTAGTGCAGTTTGAATTTGTTGATTAAATACAGGACATTGTAAACAATGCCGGAAGAATTGTGTCATACAACCACTTAAGGAGATGTACTGTATGCTCAATATAAAATATAAAATGTAAAATAACCAACTCATTGCAGCTCTGCCACAAAAATGGAAAAGGCAATTACTTAAAAGAGAAGGAAATGAATTAGTTTGTCATCCACCAAAAAAACAAACATAAATAGCTGAAAATTACTAATATAAATCGTAAAATGTATTAGTTTCACTAACAGTCAAGAGGGTTGACAACTATGCCTCACAAAATTCAAGATAGTTGGGAACAGATTTTCAATGTCCCAATACCATCGGGTTTATGAACTGATATACAATACAACTGATGCATCAATTCGTTATTTTCAATTAAAGCTATTATCTAAAATTCTCACTACAAAAACAATGCTCAGTATACGGGGTATTCAACAGTCAGACCGGTGCAGACTGCCATGCGGAAACAGAATCAACAGAGCATCTCTTTTGGTACTGTCCATCGGTGGCTTGTTTTTGGAGTCAGGTCCAGTAATGCTTATTATGACATAATATATAGGTGTGGTTGGACCTGCAAACTGTATTGCTGGGGGACTTTGAAGACCAGTCAGTCAACAGGAAACATTGTGCACTTGGGTTAAAAATATTTTWAAAAACGTGGGGGGGGGCAATTTCAGCAGAAATGTTGCAGATGGGGGAGGATCAAGTCCCTATTGTGACACCATGGGAGAATGGAGGGATGCATTGCAAGAGGAAATGGTAGAATTGTGATTTATTGGGAGAAATTGGTTTATCTGTGGCTATCCGAAGGGTGGAATAAGTATATTGGCAAATATACAGTGTAAATGTCTGAGGTCCTCCAATCATGGGCGAGGGTCGGGATTATTGTATGTTTTGCTTTTCGTTATTTCTGTTTTGTTAAAATAAAATGTAAAAAAAAAAAATCAGGACATGATTGTTTGAAGGACAAAAGGGCCAAAATGCAGTACTGTCCCGCACAATCCAGGGACATGTGGTCACCCTAGTGTGTGTGTACTGTACCTGGTACAGCCACCTGCAGGGGTGTGGTGGGAACGCTGAGGCCCCCAGACTCATCCTCATGACCAGGCAGGAACAGAGGACTATCATACATCCCAAGACCTACAACATACACACACACACTTGACTTCACCAAAGAGAGATGGACATGGCAAAAGTAAGATCTCTCCTAATCAAATGTCTCTAAAAGGTATCTGAGAAAAACAGTGAGAGGAGAATATAACTAACATGTTGATCTCAGTGGTGTGTATGAGGACAGAGAGCGTGGGGGTGTCTCAATGGTAGAGTATGGAGAAATAGAAAAGGGATGAGGTGTGCCTAAGTACAGTCCAGTACCTCCTTGTGATGCCAGATGTCCCAGGTCAGAGTGGGAGGTGGTGGTCTGGGGCATCAGGTCCTCTGGGGTGCCGAACCTGAAACGGGGTACACCAGCCACCTGGGGAGAACTGGACCATAGAGAGCGAGAAGAAGTTAGAAGTACTATGGGGTTCCTATGGGGACTTTACTAGTGGTGTTTAGCTGCTGATGTGTGTGTTTCTCACTGGATAGCTTCCGCAAAGCTGTCAGAGCGGTGTGGCGCCACCAGAGTAGGAGTACTGGGAACCATCCTGTCATCATCGTCAAAGAAGTGCTGCTGTAGGAAGGCGGAGGAAAGAACATTATACTAGAGCCTGACTGAAATTTATTTTTGGGTCCGATACCGTTTTTTGCGGGGGACAAAACTCACCGATACATCTGCCGATATACTGTTTTACAGCGGGTAAATGAAAGTTATATTTTTACACATCGAATTGTCCTAAATTGCCATACAAAAGAAGAATTGTCAAAGAAATATTCTTCAAATGGTGATTTATTATATTGTGACAATGACACATGAGAATGGCCACATTTCAGATTGAGTATCCCTTTTCCCCCCATTCTATTTATTAAATATCGGTTATCGGTAGAATTATCGTCCGATACCGATATAGCGCTAAAAAGGCCAACATCAGCCGATAATAAAATCGGTGAACTGAAATATCATCCGGGATCTATATTATACAAACACTGACAACAGAACACATGAGTTGCAGTTTAAAAGGATAGCGCGAAATGTTCTACTTAAACAGATAAACTCATGTATACCATTTTATATGTCTGAGGGGCAGTTTAAAGGAAGTTGAAGGATGTTTTCACGAGCCATTGCTAACTAGTGTTAGTGCCTGGAAGTCTATGGGAACAGGTAGCATGCTACCTGTTCCCATATTGTGACTTACTCCAATATTGTGACTTACTCCGCCGCTGGCCATCCCAGGGGTGAGCTGAGGGACTCTGCCTACCGACTGGCGACGCATGGGGTGCTGTAAGGCACACACACACACAACTCGGTACTACACAGATGTAACCATACCACAAAAACAGCAATACAATTGTCTAAGCACAGACACACACAGTGTAACTGGCTATATTGAGTCATAAGAACAAACCTGTACCTGAGCGGGGGGTCCCCGTTCCTGGGTGATGTTGAGGCGGGGGGGCAGCGGGTGGGGTGCTCTCCGTGGAGACTGGTGCATTCTGGGAGCAGAGCTGGTTGGGTCGCTTGAGAAGGCTTCCATACTGCTGCTGCCCTCGACTGACAGAACAGGAGACGACACTGTGGTTTAGTTTGACAGAGTTCCTACATCAAAATCACAACACAAACGTAATCTCTCCAGACAGACGCAGTTCGCGTCACCTTTCCTTGTTACATCATTGTCTGTTGAACTAACAGATACCCCAATAATATTYTAAAATAGGCTCATGTCTATCAGTTTCCGACATGTTGAATCTACTGGCTTGGTTAATCTACCAACAGAATGACTAAAATGTATCTCTCAATCCAGACAGACACCAACATATTACATCTCTCTGTCACTCAAAAGTGTCAGATGTCTAACTGACTGTGGAGACAAGTGTGTGACATAGTTTCCATCGTRTTACAGCTGTGTGTCTGGGAGTCAGCCGGGCGCTGGGTGGAGTCAGATGCTCCTAGACTCTCCTCCGTCTCCGTGCCTGGATCCGTCCCATCAGGACCCTGGGAGGGAGGGAGGCACACAGTGGGAGAGAGAGAAGACGAGCAAAGAGGGGATGTTACAGGATGTTTCCCACGCACTATCTACTGCCCTGCAGTGTTGTTGTGGTAAGCCGCACYTGCTGATTATGATTAATTTCCCTTGTACAGGCATTCCCTTAGAGGTCTAGTAACTTTACAGCTAGCTAGACAGAGGGTGTGCCCCGCTTTCTTCTGCACCCACACCCTGACCACAAAGCCCCCACCCTCCACCCACCCTTCTCCCTTGCCAACCCTCCAGGACATTCAGTTCCCACACACACCGTCACTCTAGATCACAACACAGACATGAGGTAGCAGAGTGTAGCAAGAGCACTGGTGAGGCACCAATTCGTCACACAGAAAAAAGTGCATGTGCACACAACTTTGGTTACAACATTGTCTGGCTGTAACATCAGAGAGAAGTGACAGTTGGAAAGAATTAGGGAGTGGGTGCAAGACAGGAAATGAGAGTGGAATTACAAAACACATGCTGGATATGACATCATTAAGTTTGTAACCGTGCGCGTGTGTGTGTGTGTGTGGATCTTACCTCTGTGTCTTCGCCTTCATATGCCTCATTGCCATCTCCGCTCCCTTCATTGCTCTCCTCTCCTTCATCCCCCATCCCTCCATCATCTTCATCTTCCTCCTCCTCGTCATCCTCCTCCTCTTCATCYTAGTCCTAAAGAGAGGATGTAAAAGGTCTCAATCAACAGTCAGTTGAATTTAACATCGAGTATGGGCTGCATATCAACATTTTCATCCCTTCAAATAGAGTTCCACAGATTTCTAAGTGCCATATACTCTCAGATCATTTTAGGCAAGATTTTGCTAGGATTTGAGGGAGTTCAATTGACCATTCGCTAAGCCCCGCCCCAAATGTTGGGCAACCAATCACAMCGAGAGAGCAAACACCTCAGGCAAGCTCACATTTGAAATGCATGAAAGCCATTGAGGGCATAACAAAAACTGAGTTTTCATCCAAAAACAAATTGTTTAAATGGCTAAATAATTTAACACTACACCAGGGGTACTTGCTACTGTGATAACCGGAAATGCAGAGCCTGTTAGAATATTTTTAGAATACAAAATTATACTTGTGTTACATTGTTTGCTAGCTCAGCTGGTTAAGTAGCCTTCATTCTATTGACCACTCAACGTTGCTAACGCTAGCTAGCTAAGTAGCCAGTTAATATAACTAGGCTTTTTTCTAAATGTATGTTAGCTAGCTAAGTTATCCATGCTATGAATAGAAATCCCATCTGCTGTCGACATCTGGATACGATTTGAGAGTGCTAGATAGCAACTGACTGCATGCTGACAGTGCATTCAGAGCCATCCAGTGGCTAGCAACACAACAACATTCATTTTACCAGGTTCCTGTGAAGCAATTGCAATGACAATCCACCGTGACATAGCCAAGAGTCTCCTGATTAGCAAGGGGTAGTCAGTTTAATTTCATTGTGTATTAAAAACACACTATGAGATCATTGTGAGGGGATTTCGCCAGTGGTTGGAAAAGGGAATTGGGCTTCCCGGGAAAATGTTGTAACAGTAACCAAGGCTTAGCGAAGGATCAATTAAAGTGTCTAGCAACTAAAATATTTCAAATCGACAACAGTCGATTCCCTCAGTCCGTACCGGTTCCTCTTCCTCATCATCCTCCACCTCCTCCCGCTGCTCATCCTCGCTCTCAGAGTCAGTCACTATGACGATGACATCGTGCTGGGGGGGTTCTTCGTTGGCGTCGTATGAAAATGAGATGAATGCGGTCTCGGACAGGAGCAGCTCTACAGGGACAGACTGAGACGCTGTACCCTCCTCAGCCTCCTCTAGTACTGAGTACTCCTCCACCACCTGCTGACACACACACGATTAGACACACAAACCAGACTGAAAGACCATATCAGCCTCTCGAGAGGATGGGTAGTACACACATACCTGGCTGGTCTCTGGGGCTTCCTGGCTCTCTCCAGGCACCAGTCCCTCTGCACTGCCCTCAGCCAGCACCTCCTCCTGGGCCTCTGGCTCCTCTGGGTCGACTCTCTGGATGATGCGTAGCTTCTTGGGGATGGGGGGTTCAGAGGGGTCCTCCTGGGTGTTGTCTGTGTCAGCCACCATAGAGCTGTCCTGCTCCTCCTCACGAGGTCTCTTGGACATGGAGGCTGTTCCTGGGGTGGCTGAAACTGGAGAATTGAAAAATACACAATTCTAGCTTAATTTGGTAGATATGCAGTTCTTTCAATATTAGAGAACCAGTGGTAATGCAGTAAGAACTTCACTCATAGTCAACCCTTAAGCTTAGTTAGACAACACTACTATACCCCAAATCTATAGAAACTCCTGGTTAGATTTAATCGAGACGCTCACCTGTCCCAAACACAGCTGTGGACGTCGACGGCCTCTCCATTTGCGCACTGGGTGCCGCTTCCATGACTGGGGTCGGGGGCTGCTCCTGATTGGCTGGTTCAGTGTGGGGCAGGTTCTGTTGCTGTGTTGGTTGGACGAAGGCTGTGGTCTGGGTCTGGGTCTGCTGGACCACCAGCATTGGGTTGGTGGTCTGAACGTTAGGGCTGGTTGACCGTACTGAACCGCTGGCACTGCCGTAAACAGTCACATGCTCAGGCGGGCCCTCGGATGACTGCATGGCTGGAGGGGTCACAGGTGACAGGGTCAATACGGTTCAGAGATGGAAATACCATGTCTGCGGTCTGATTCTCTATCCTTCAGACAGCCATCCTGCGCTTTAAAAATGACCAATACTCAAATATTAATGCTATAACATTCACATCACACCAACAGTGATATTGGTTCCACAGAACTCACCTTCCTGGTTCTCCACCTGRGTGGTGGGCATGACGGTGGCAGTAGGGGTGGGGGTGGGCACGGTGGCCGGTGTGATCATGGGCCTGATGCTTGCCCGGGGGGTGGACTTGTTCCCGGGGATGGCAGGGGGCTTGCTGGGGCCTTGAGCTCCCAGAGGGGTGGGCTTGATGTTGGCAGTAGGGGGCTCAGAGGTACTGGCGCTATGGGGAAGGGGAAATACAGATGAAAACATCATTGCACAAGTTACCCAAGTGTAGTGAGTGTGTTTGCGGGGGAGAGAGAGAGTGTGTGTGTGTGTGTGTGTGTACTTTACCTGCCCCGGTCTGCAGCTGGGGTGGTCTTCAGTGGTCCTCTCTGCTCGGTGGTCCTCTGCTGTTCCTGGGCCTACGGGTAGAATAGAATGTGTTATTCGCACCACGGCCATAATGAATAGCAATCCAGGCTTGTGGGGTATGAAGCGGAAGTGCTCCATTGAAATCTATGCCTCCATTAAGCCCTCCATCTCACCTTGCTGAGGCCCTGTTCAGGAGGCTCATCCCTCTGCTCTCCGTGTCTCTCCTGCTGTTCCCTCAGGTCCCGCAGCTCCCTCTCCTGGCGGCTCAGACGGCCCTCGTATTGGGACTTCAGAGCACTGACTCTGACCTCCAGCTCCTCCCTCTGCTGTTTCAGCTCCTCATTTTCCTTCTGCAGCTGGTCCTTGGAGCCTGGGGACGAGGATGGGATAGGGTCAAAAGGTCCCCCTTTTTTTGCTAACATTTCATGACAAGACAGAAAATATCAGAGATCAGCATTCACATACCGTTGCGGACAAATATATTTGCACCTTTGCACTTTTCTTAAAGCTGCAATATGTAACTTTTTGTGTGACCCGACCAAATTCACAAAAATGTGAGTGCACACTATTTCTATGCTTCTTGTTCTTAAGTTTTACTTTTGTACACCAGATTCAAAAAACTTAAGAAAGAAAAGTGATATTTCACAGCAGTTTAGATGTGACAATGATTCTCTACACTATACATTGCTTGTTTTGTCAAACTGAAATTACGCAAACTATTCGATACCGGTACCCCTTGTATATATCCTCAGTATTGTTATTTTTATTGTGTTACAATTTTTCCTTTCGTTTATTTGGAAAATGTCAAAAAAGTGTAKATCTCTGCATTGGTGAAGGGCTCGTAAGTTCTACAACTGTTGTACTCGGTGCATTTAACAAACACAATTTGATTTGAAATGGCGATTTCTGAATATTGCACCTTAAAATAATTCTCTATTTCTTCTCAAATATGGTCCACACCTTGTTATTGGACAACACAGCAGAACCAAATACCTTTTTGTAAAACTTAACAAATATTAACTTTATTTAGACAAAATGGCATGGACAAAATTATTGGCACCATAGAGCTAGTACTTGGCTGCACAGCCTTTGGCCAAGATAACAGTTTAAAAATGCTTATTGTAGCCAGCAATAACCTTGCTGCACCATTCTACTGGTAATTTGTCCCACTCTTCAGCAGCAACTGCTCTAATTCTTTAATGTTTGAGGGGTTCCTAATATCTGGACTCTTCCCTGTCCACTCCAGAACAGTTCAGTGCTTCTTCTTGAACCATTCCTGGGTGCTTTTGGATGCGTGGTTGGGGTTGTTGTCCTGCTGGATGACCTTCACAATCAAATACCGACCATATTACCTCCCAAGAGAATTCTCTTTGGTTATAGTCACAGCCATGTATATTCCCGCTCAAGCCGATACCACAACGCCCCTTAAGGAACTACACTGGATTTTGTGAAAACTGGAAACCACATGTCCRGAGGGAGCATTTCTTATAGCTGGGGACTTTAACAAAAGCAAATTTGAGGAAACCGCTACCGAAGTTCTAACACATTGCTTCTAGTACTCGCCCTTCAAAAACTCTCGACCATTGTTAGTCTCCCTTCCCGGGATGGCTACAAGTCCCTCTCTTGCCCCCCTTCGGCAAATCAGATCACGACTCCATTCTACTCCTCCCTTCCGACAGGCAGAAACTCAAAACAGGAAGTACCCGTGCTAAGGTCTATTCAACACTGGTCCGACCAATCGGAATACATACTTCAAGATTGTTTTGATCACGCGGACTGGGATATGTTACGGGTAGCTTCAGAGAATAACACTGACACGGTGACTGAGTTCATCTATTAAAACCTAGCCAAACCAAAAACCGTGCATAGATGGCAGCATTCGCGCAAAACTGAAAACGCGAACCACCGCATTTAACCACGGCAAGGTGACTGGGAATATGGTTGAATACAAACAGCGCAGTTTTGCCCTCCGTAAGGCAATCAAGTACAGAGAGAACGTGGAGTCGCAATTCAATGGTTCAGACACAACGTATGTGGCAGGGAATCAGTGCCACAGACGCGGCTCACTCCTGAGGACTGTGGGCTCTTGTTCTCTGTGGCTGACGTCAGTAAGACATTTCACTTCTTATGGCTGGGGGGAGGTATTGAGTAGCTTGGATGAATAAGGTGCCCAGAGTAAACTTCCTGCTACTCAGGCCCAGAAGGAAATATATGCATATTATTAGTAGTATTGGAGAGAAAACACTCTTAAGTTTCTAAAACTGTTTGAATGTCTGTGAGTATAACAGAACTCATATGGCAGGCAAAAACCTGAGAAAAAATCCAACCAGGAAGTGGGAAATCTGAGGTTCGTAGTTTTTCACTCTTTGCCTATCCAAGATAGTGTAGATTTGGTCCGATTGCACTTCCTACGGCTTCCACTAGATGTGAACAGTCTTTAGAACCTTGTTTGAGGCTTTCTACTGTGAAGGGGGAGAGAATGAGAGCTGTTTCAACCAGAGGTCTGGCAGAGTGCCATGAGCTTAGTTCTTGCGCACCCGTGAGAGGTAGCTGCGTTCCACGCATTTCTACAGACAAGGAATTCTCCGGTTGAAACATTATTGAATATTTATGTTAAAAACATCCTAAAGATTGATTCTATACATCGTTTGACATGTTTCTACAACTGTAACGGAACATTTTGACTTTGTCTGGACCTAGTGCTCGCGCCTCATGAATTTGGATTTGTGAACTAAACTTGCGAACAAAAAGGAGGTATTTGGACATAAATTACGGACTTTATCGAACAAAACACATTTATTGTGGAACTGGGATTTCTGGGAGTGCATTCTGATGAAGATCAAAGGTAAGTTAATATTTATAATGCTATTTCTGACTTCTGTTGAACCCACAACATGGCGGGTATCTGTATGGCTTGTTTTTGTCTCTGAGCGCCGTACTCAGATTATTGCATGGTGTGCTTTTCCCGTAAAGTTTAAAAAAAATCTGACACAGCGGTTGCATTAAGGAGAAGTGGATCTATAATTCCATGCATAACACTTGTATCAATGTTTATTATGAGTATTTCTGTAAATTGATGTGGCTCTCTGCAAAATCACCGGATGTTTTGGAAGCAAAACATTACTGAACATCGCGCCAATGTAAACTGAGATTTTTGGAATATAATATGAACTTTATCGAACAAAACATACATGTATTGTGTAACATGAAGTCCTATGAGTGTCATCTGATGAAGATCAAAGGTTAGTGATTAATTTTCTCTATTTCTGCTTTTTGTGACTCCTCTCTTTGGCTGGAAAAATGGCTGTGTTTTT
This sequence comes from Salvelinus sp. IW2-2015, assembly GCF_002910315.2. Taxonomy (NCBI): domain Eukaryota; kingdom Metazoa; phylum Chordata; class Actinopteri; order Salmoniformes; family Salmonidae; genus Salvelinus; species Salvelinus sp. IW2-2015. Next base: position 26,882,392 of record NC_036856.1, read on the forward strand.
CTGTGAGTAGGTGCTGACCTAACAATTGTTTGGTGTGCTTTTGTCGTAAAGCCTTTTTGAAATCGGACACTGTGGTGGGATTAACAACAAGTATATCTTTAAATAGTGTAAAATACTTGTATGTTTGAGGAATTTTAATTATGAGATTGTTTGAATTTGGCGCCCTGCACTTTCCCTGGCTGTTTGTCAAGTCGATCCCGTTAGCGGGATTTCAGCCGTAAGAAGTTAAGCGTGTTAACCCTCGCAAGACTGCCGGCCAAGACGGCATCCCTAGCCACGTCCTCAGAGCATGCGCAGACCAGATGGCTGGAGTGTTTACAAACATATTCAATCTCTCCTTATCCCAGTCTAAGTGACTATCGCCGCATAGCACTCACTTCTGTCATCATGAAGTGCTTTGAGAGGCTAGTTAAGGATCATATCATCTCCACCTTAACTGAAACCCTAGACCCACTTCAATTTGCATACCGCCCTAATAGATCCACAGACGATGCAATCGCCATCTTACTGCACACTGCCCTATACCATCTGGACAAGAGGAATACCTATGTAAGAATGCTGTTCATTGACTATAGCTCAGCATTATGCTCGGGGCCCTGGGTCTGAACCCCGCCCTGTGCAACTGGGTTCTGGACTTCCTGACGGGCCGTCCCCAGGTGGTGAAGGTAGGCAACAACACTACCACTATGCTGAACCTCAACACGGACCTCACAAGGGTACGTGCTCAGCCCCCTCCTGTACTCCCTGTTCACCCATGACTGTGTGGCCATGTACGCCTCCAACTCAATCATCCCTGGCAGAGTGGTGCCAGGAAAATAACCTCTCCCTCAACAAAACTAAAGGAGCTGATCGTGGACTTCAGGAGACAGCAGAGAACATGCCCCCATCCACATCGACGGGGCCACAATGGAGAAGGTGAAAAGCTTTAAGTTCCTCTGCGTACACATCATTGATAACCTGAAATGGTCCACACACACAGACCGTGTGGTGAAGGAGCAACTGTGCCTCTTCAACCTCAGAAGGCTGAAGAAATTCAGCTTGACCCCTAAGACCCCCACAAACTATTACAGATGCACCATTGAGAGCATCCTGTCGGACTGTATCAACGCCTGACACGGCAACTGTACCGCCTGCAACCGCAGGGCTCTCCAGAGAGTAGTGCGGTCTGCCAAACACATTACCGTGGGCACAGTGCCTGCCCCCCAGGACACCTACATCATCCGATGTCACAGGAAGGCCAAATAGATCATCAAGGACATAAACCTCCCGAGCCACGGCCTGTTCACCCAGCTATCATCCAGAAGGCAAGTTCAGTACAGGTGCATCAAAGCTGGGACCAAGAGACTGAAAAACAGCTTCCATCAGACTGGGGCAGCAGCGTAGCCTAGTGGTTAGAGCGTTGGACTAGTAACCGAAAGGTTGCAAGATCAAATCCCTGAGCTGACAAGGCAGTCATTGAAAAAAAGAATTTGTTCTTAACTGACTTGCCTAGTTAAATAGAGCTAAAATAAAAACAAATAAATAAATAGCCATCACTAGCCGGCCTCCAGCTAGTACACTGCCCTTAGTCATGGTCGCTAGCCGGCTACCACCGAGTTACTCAACCCTGCACCTTAGAGCCTGCTGCCCCATGTACATAGACATGGACCACTGGTCACTTGAATAATGTTTACATACTGTTTCTCTAATTTCATTTGAATATACTGTATTCTAGTCAATGCCACTCCGACATTTCTCATTCTAATTTCTTTAATTCCATTCTTTAGATTGTGTATTGTTAGATACTACTGCACTGTAGCATTTTGCTACACCCGCAATATCATCTGCTGTGCCATATGTATGCGACCAATAAAATCTTATTTGATTTGAAGCACAACCTTTGATAAAGAGCCCGTTTTTGGACACTGGGTTGAACATTGCACTCCAAAATATCTTGATATTCTGCTGATTCCATGTCTTGTACACATTCAAGGTCCCCAGTACCATAAGCAGCAAAGCAAGCCCACAGCATTATCAAACCTCCCCATGTTTGGTTGTAGGGAGGGGGTTATAATCTTTGAACGCTTAATTTGGTCATTGGTAAAAAGAAGTCCCCACTGCTGAAGGAGACAAGAAAGCCTGAGTGAACTTCTCAAAAACCCACCCAAACAAGCCTAAATCCTGGGGGAAATGTTCTGCGGACCAATATATCAAAATTACAGCTTGGTAATACAGATCACTGCTGTGGGGATATCCATCATCTCTGGTGAGCCATCAGGGACACCGGCCCCCCATGTTAGGGTCCTGTTAACTCAGGCTAGCTTGGCATGCTAGCCTGCGACGGAGGCTCTTCACAGTGAAGAGGGCACAGTGTAGACAGGCGCCAGGGAAGGCTAAAGCTTCCTGGAAATGTTGCAGCCCAAGGCAAGCGTAGCACACTGAGTGGGTGTCTTTGGCCGATGTCTTGTTTCCACAGGAGCAGATTCGTGCAGGGAGCTTTTCCTCGTTTGGGGTGGGAGATGCTTTTGTCGCCATAGCTTGGGTACTATGTTTTTAGCTGTCAGAAAAAAAAACTAGCTCGGTAGGCTAGTCCGATAACCCACTAATCACTAGCCATCTCTGATGGCGGCACTCGGTGTGATGGCCGGATACCGTTTCCGAAACAGGTCAGAAAAGATAGCTCAGTGTAGCTAATAAACTTTTCTTGTTGAAGTAAAACTACCAAAGCTAGCTACCGGTGGCTAGCTTMCTAACGACTAGTCACTGTTTGGATACAGCTAACTTGGTCGTGAACGAGTTACCCGTTCCTCCCTCAAATAATTTCCCTCTAACTATGGTGAAGGAAAATTGTCACTGCCACTCAGTCCTGAGAATAGCACCCGGTGAGCGAGTTGTAAGCGCACGTCTGTAAACAGTTAAGCTAGTTCTGGAAAACGCAGTCGTCGTGTCGAGGTAAGCTTTCTAATGAAAAGCGAGAAGAGGTGTTTGAATGACTCAGATACTGGGTTGGACTTTTTGTAGGGTAGGAGGGACACCCTTCCCAGACGCACACGTCATCTCGACATCCAGCCAATAATGGCTGACGAATACGCTGGGGGAATATCCCATAAGTGAAATACCGAAACAAATACTTGAAAGAAAACAGTAGTTGATGTAGGGCACCTCTCAAAAATGTAAGAATTATAGCCGTTTGCTTCTGAAGAGTGGGCCAAATTGCTAGTGGAAAGGTGCAGCAGGCTCATTTGTCTGCAGTAATCTTGCCCAAAGGCTGTGCAACCAAGTACTAGKTCCAGGGTGCCAATTACTTAAAAAATAAAGACAACTAGCATGGACTAAATAAAAATTCTAAACTTAATTTCACAAAAATAAAATTGGTTATGCAATGCTGAAGATCCAATAACAAGGTGTGGAGACCAAAAGTGTTTTCAATTGCAACTTATTTTAGAAGAAAAAGGGAATCATTTAAGAAAAGTGCAAGGGTGGCAAAATATTTGGCCGCAACTGTATACTTCATTGCAAACCTCAGCCACACTCACGCTTGAGCCASAGTCAGGTTTGTCTGGCCTGGCCTCTTACCCATAAGCTGGTTGATCCTCTGCTTGGCCCCGACAAAAGCCTTCCTGGTCTTCTCCTCCTTCTCAGCCATCTGCTGTCTGAGGGTGTCCTCCTGGGAGGCCTTCTCCTGCAGCTCCTGTCTCAGCCTGGTCAACTCTGTCTGCAGCCTGGAGGCCTGCTCCTGCGACCCGCGCACCTCCGCCTCACTCTCACCCACRGCCTGAGAGGAACACACCATGGTTTGTGTTGGGAATATGGTTTTATACAACCAGGTACCTTTACCACCCTTTCTGAGCCAGTGTTTCTCTTAACCCTCTGCCCAATAGGCATTTACAATTTTGGTGAAAGTTATTGTGGATGTTGCCTGGGAAAAAAGTATAGGGAAAACACTGCTCTGACCTTGTTGAGGTTGTCCAGCTGTCCCTCCAGGTCTTTGGTCCGGGTCTCAGCCTGTCCCAAGGAGTCCTTCAGACCCTGGAACTCCTGGGCTGAGGCCTGCTGGGCCTCCTGCTCCTGGGCTGGGGTGGACGCTGCCTCAAACACCATCTGGAGAGGAGATCAGTCCAACACTGAATACATTATGGCAGAATTCACACACTGGGAATGTCTATTTAAATCAAGGACATCAGGTTAGACATTGAGTGTTCAACTTGATCCCACCTAGACCAGCACATTTGTTATTCAATGACAACATGAGTAAGGGTATTATTAGTTTCATGAGAAAACAATTGAGATTAATCTTGTTCTGAATCTTGGGAGTCTAAGTGAATTCAAGGCTGTGTTTCATGAAACAGCTTAGTTACAAATCAATATATATATATWTTTTTTTTACTTTGCCCTGTACAAAACCAGAACAGGTACCAGGTGTTTCACCAACTGACCTTGTCGTGCTCCACCTTGAGCTCCTCATACTGTGTCTTGTAGCGGCGTCCGATCTTCTTGACCTGAGTGATGGTGCGTAACTTCTCCTGGTTGTCCAGGTTCTTGGCCTCCACACTCCTCCTCAGAGCATCCCTCTCATAGCTCACCTTCCCCAGACCCTCACGCAGCATCTGCACCTGGCTCTGCAGGGACGTCACCGAGCCACCACTCCTACAGGGAGATCATACATTAATATAAAACATCCCAAAATACTTTTTATAGTACAATCAGCAGATTCTCAATTTTTATGTCTTGCGTTGCTTGCCAATTCATTGTGTAGCATGGTGCTTTTCAATGAGGAGCCTATTTTGTAATTCAGCTTCCTGGCTGTCGTTGGTACCATGTAATAACAGAAAAGTCCAACTGAGCGATATTCAGTTTWGGATTCCAGGCTATATATTGTGTTTGTATTACAGAGTAGGCTAACTCTCACCTGGCCACCTCAGCCTTGAGTCTGCCCGTCTCCTCAGTGAGCTGCTGGATGCGTTTGAGGTGAGCCTCCTTCTCAGAGTGGAGACGCTTGTACTCCTCTGGGTCTGTGTCCTTCTGCTGGCTCACCAGGTGCTATAAGGTCACACAGGAGTTAAACAGAACACATTACGTTTCAAATCCAAAGTCAATAAACAGGCTTTCGGACCTTAGACAAACTGTGAGTCACAAGGAATCGTACTTTGAGAATGTTTTTATAGTTTTATTTGGGGTGGGGGTATTTGTTTTCTGTCATTGAGTAATATCTCATGGGTATGTTATAATATGATTGAGGCAAATTGTGTAAGGAACAACACTAACCTGTGTTCTGGCCTTCCAGCGTTTGATGTCCTCTTCCAGAATCCTCTTCTCTGCTTGCAGCATGCCGCTCTTCTCACTCAGTTCAGCGTTGGACTCCTGCACGGGCATTATGTCCGACTCCAGCTTACGCACCTGACAGACAGGGAGAGAGATATGAAGAAAATGTCAATCAAAACAGAAAAAGAAAAGAAAAAAAATGTTTGTTTTTTTAAATTTAAGTCGGCCTCTTGCCTAAAACAATTTGGTCCCCAAAAAAGGGACCAAATTCACAGAAGGTTTCCAGAGAAAAATGACTTAAGATAGGGTTTTGTTATCACAACCAAAGGTTGGTGCTTTGACACTGAGAAAGTAAACCTGCTGTCTTACTTTAGCCTGTGTCTGCTGGAGCTCCTGCTCCATCCTCTCCTTCTCCTCCCTCAGCATCTTGTTGGTCTCCATCAGGACACTCATGGTCTCAGTCTTCTTCATCAGCTCATCGTGCTTAGCCAGGGTCTTAGCTGTCACCTGGGGTCAGGGGTTAAAGATCATAAGCAGCACTGAGATATTATCATCTTAAACTGCCCTCTCACCCACACCCTCTCCATTTATGAACAAAATCAGTTTTTCCACTCTCCATTGAACGGGCATTTTAGTCTAGGAAAGGCTTAACCTGGGTCCAGGAAACTACCCTATGAAGCCATAAATCATTGGCTGTCCATAGTGTCCAGCTCACCTGCATTCGCTCTCTCTCAGCACTAAGGCTCTCCTGTAGTTCTCTCAGCTCTCTCTCCAGGTGCTCCACTCTCAGCCTATGACGAAGACTCTCTCCTTGGGCCACCTCGAATCGAGACTCCGCTATCTCCTTCTCTCGGCGCACAAACCTGCAGCGTGACAGGGAGGGGACAGAGGATATGATGAGAAAAAAGGATGTTGTAGGAGTGAAGTAATTGCGTGAAATTGGATTTAAAATGGGGGTGGGGAAGAGAGACCATTACCTGAGTATCTCAAGGACCTGGTCCTGAGACTTGCCTTCCTCCGTGAGGGAGATGTTCAGAGGGCTCTCGTTGGCCTGGCGCTGCAGGGTGGCGGCCATCTTGCAGCTCATGGTCTGAATCTGTTCATGGAGGAGGCTGTTCTGCCTCTGCAGCTCCTCAGAACGAGACACCACCTTAGACATCTCCTCCTGACAGAGAGAGTTCATGCACATTACAGCCTTGTGGTGCACACCAACTATGTAAACTGTACAACCCTTGCAAAAGTGAGTGGCAGTTTACAATCACTAGCTAGCTTCCAACAAGTATAAGAATATATTTTACACTATCACCATCTACACTTCTAACCATTTGCCACCAACACCATATCTATTATTCATAATATAAGCATCTCCTTTGACTGCAATCAATCGACTGCAAATACATACCTTGAGGATCCTCTCCTGTTCTTCCCAGGAGACTCTGGCCTCCAGCAGCTGAGCAGAGGCTCTCTGGGCCCTCTCCTCCAGCTGCTGTCTGAGCGTGGCTGCCTGCAGGGCCTGGGCCTTGGCTGCCTGGAGGGCCTCCACGTCTGCAGCGTGGAGCATCATCTCACGCTCATACTTATCCTGTGCCTCCGACGCCAGCTTGGCCTTGGAAGGGGAGAAGACCAGCATTATAGACAAGCTTTAGCTGACCTTCTAGCTGGAATGCAATACATAATGTAGTTGATATGGATGTATGAACCAGTATCACAGTTTACATGGTTAGCGACAATCAAGCTAGGTAATGCTCTATAGCAAGCATGCGGAAAACAAGGTAGCAAATAGCTTTGTCAGATAAGCCATATGAAAAGTTGGGACACCACTGCAACAAGATAAGGGCCAATTAGCCACAGCCCACTTCTCCCTCTCACCTGCTCCTGGCTGTCCAGCATGGCCTGCTGTTCCTGGGCTGCTACCACTGCCGCCATCTGTAGAGCCTCCTGGTGGTCCGCCTGCACACTGCTCAGATTCCTCCTCAGCACAGCCACCTGACACACACAGGGATAAGGAAAACAGAAATTTTGAAATTAAATGTGTGGAACAATGGGGACCCACGCATTGTGTGAACCCAGCACCTACGTGCGCACTGGATGTGGTTAAATAATACAGAACGCATCAGCTACCATTTGAGCTATACAGTGTGGAAATGTTCCCTTAATAGTCATAATAAAGCACTGTAAGGGAATAGATGTTTAGCAATGGTCCTCTCTGCATCATACCTGCTGCTCCACGGAGGCCAGGGCTTTCATCTTCTCCTCCTGTAGGCCCTGCTTCTCCTTCTCTGCCTCCAGGAGCTTTTTCTCCAACTGACGGTGCTGCTCCTGGGCTTCCTTCACACGCTCCTCAATGGCAGACCGAGCCTGCTCTGTCACCTAGAGAGACGAGGGAGAGAGTGCCAGAGGGATTTAGGACTGTACTGTTTATGATAGCGGTCTGAATAAGGGTATGAGGGATATGGTTTGAGGACTAAAGTTGGAAGGTCATGGTGTTTTTTTTTTAACTTAGTCATTTTTATGTCTCTGCATACATTATGAAGAAGTTAAAAGTTGTTTCGTGAGCCAATACTAACAAGCATTAGCGCAATGACTGGAAGTCTACATACAGTACAATGGTATCCATGAGTATCCTGCTAAGGGCTTAGGGGCCAGGGTAATATCCTACTAAAGACTTATGGGCCAGGGTGGAGTAATGACCTGCATCTCCTTGTCCAGGGACTCCTCTAGGCTCTGGGCCATGGCTCTGTACAGCTCCATGCTGGAGGTGGCTGTCCTCAGCTGCTCTGTCAGCTCCTCTGCCAGTYTCTCTGCCTGCTTCAGGCGGCCACGCAGATCCTCAGAGTCCCCTTCTGAAACCTGGAGACCTTGAGGGGTGGGGAGTTAAGAGGTGAGGGGGAAAGATGAAAAGATGAGGTGAGGAGAGGTAAGTGTCACAGACAGAGCACAGCTAGCATGGGCAGCATAGAACGAGAACCCTAATAAAACCTCGATAACACCGCTAATGGTGCATGCTCCAGAACACACCCTCCAGGACTGTTTCAGGGTTTTATTTAGCCTGTTTCACTACATTTCCTATAAAATGTCATAAGACAAACTAATGAAAGCATAGCTGTAGACACTGACCTATAGCTAAATGGAAAACTAGGACACATCCCACAGCTTTAAGCCTTTTCTCAATAGGGGGGCGCCATTTCCATTTTGTAAAAATTCGTTCCCAAATTAAACTGCCTCATACTCAATTCTTGCTCGTACAATATGCATATTATTATTACTATTGGATAGAAAACACTCTCTAGTTTCTAAAACCGTTTGAATTATATCTGTGAGTAAAACAGAACTCATTTTGCAGCAAACTTCCTGTCAGGAAGTGAGAAATCTGAAATCGGGCACTCTGTTCCAGGGTCAGTTTATTAATTTGCATGTAATCTATGGGTCGACATGCACTGCATACGCCTTCCCCTAGATGTCAGTAAGCAGTGAGAATTGGAATGGGGTGTCTAGGTAGATCTGAGGCCGTACAAAAGCTCTTGGAACCGGGTGTGCAGTCTTTTCAACGTTCGTCATGGCGCAAGACAGACCTCAGGATTGCATTCTGAAAAGCTCTCGTTATAGGCTTTAGATATATCCGGCTCTGATTTTATTCGATATAGGTGTTAAAAACATCATAATGTAGTTATTTTAAACCGAGTTATATCAGTTTATATCAGTATATTGCGATTTTCGGTATTTTATTTGTGCTGCGTTATGGTGAGTTGGACACGTCTTCGCCACATGGCTAATGTTTGTGGCTAATTCCAAAGTTGAAGACGACAATCTACAACAGAGCAACGATTATTCTGGACAAAGGACAACTTGCACAAGATTCTGATGGAAGCTCATCAAATAGTAAGAACTATTTATGAAGTTAATTCGTATTTCTGTTGAAATGTTAAACTATTATTCCGCCATTAATTTCGGTGCGGTCTCGCTTTAACGCACGCTGTATGTCGTAGTAACGTTAATTTTAAAAATCTAACACAGCGGTTGCATTAAGAACTAATGTATCTTTCATTTGCTGTCCAACCTGTATTTTTTAGTCAAGTTTATGATTAGTTATTGATTAGATTAGGTGCCTCTCCCAAGATTTCTCCCGACATTTTGTTTGCATTTTGGCTACTATTCATATTGTATAACCACGATTTGTGCCGCTAAATATGCACATTTTCGAACAAAACATATATGTATTGTGTAATTTGATGTTATAGGACTGTCATCTGAAGAAGTTTGAGAAGGTTAGTGAAAAAAATTAATATATTTTGCTGGTTTATTCGTTATCGCTACTGTTGGCTTGAATCAATGGTGTTGTGTGGTTGGCTATTGTAGTAAGCTAATATAATGCTAAATTGTGTTTTCGCTGTAAAACACTTAAAAAATCTGAAATATTGGCTGGATTCACAAGATGTTTGTCTTGAATTTGCTGTACACCGTGTATTTTTCATAAATGTTTTATGATGAGTATTTGGGTATTTCATGTTGGTTTCTGTAGTTATTCTAGCTGCTTTGGTGAGACTTGTGATGGTGGCTGCAATGTAAAACTATGATTTATACCTGAAATATGCACATTTTTCTAACAAAACATATGCTATACAATAAATCTGTTATAGGACTGTCATCTGATGAAGTTGTTTCTTGGTTAGTGACTATTTATATCTTTATTTGGTCGAATTTGTGATAGKTACCTATGCAGTAAAAAAATCGTGGAAAATCGTGGTTAGCTAATAGAAACACATAGTGTTTTCCCTGTAAAACATTTTAAAAATCAGAAATGATGGCTGGATTCACAAGATGTGTATCTTTCATCTGGTGTCTTGGACTTGTGATTTAATGATATTTAGATGCTAGTATTTACTTGTGGCGCTATGCTAGGCTATGCTAGTCAGCTTTTTTACTGATGAGGGTGCTCCCGGATCTGGGATGAGTACCAAGTAAAAGTTAATAAGGAAACATGCTAACAAACGTTTCTGCTATGAAACTAAATAACTGCACTCTGACCCACAACATATTTGTAGTGATGCACCGAAATTACATCTTTCCTTGCCAAAAAACCCGATAATCGATATTTAATTTTAGCTGCCTTTTAAAATCATTCTAGTACAGTTAAATAGTTTACACAAACAGGCAGCGGTCCAAGGCACTGCATCTCAGTGCAAGAGGCGTCACTACAGTCCCTGGTTCGAATCCAGGCTGTATCACATCCAACCGTGATTGGGAGTCCCATAAGACGGCGCACAATTGGCCCAGCGTCGTCTGGGTTCGGCCGGGGTAGGCCGTCATTGTAAATAAGAATTTGTTCTTAACTGACTTGCCTAGTTAAATAAAAGGCTACACACACACACACACAGACCAAAACGTAATTTTGTTGGCATGTACGCATGTCCCCATTACCAGTAAAACATAATCAAAACCTATTTCTTTCACTTACTTGTTGTTTCGTTGTTCAGTCGTATCATTCTCAATCAGGATTTCTATGGAACGCCGTTTGGGTCTTTGCATGTCAAAAAAAAGCTTGTTGACTAATCAGGACCTAAATATGACTGCACGTCACAATTTAACGCATTCATAAATGTTTTATGTAGTTATTACACAAATCACTCGTATTTCAAAAGTCACAACGATATGTATGCTATGATGCTGGTAAAGTTGTCTCGCGCACCTACAGTGCTGGTCATAAAAAAAAGCTAGCTAGCTCATGGATGCAAACAATGTTCTTCCCCAAAAACGACAATCTGTTTCAATAGCTATCCGTTAGCTAGCTAACTATATAGCTAGGTGTCATCTAAAATAACCCTAATTTATAAGACAGTTCTTATTTGATTAACCTGTTTGGGATAGGGGGCAGCACTTTCARGTTCGGATGAAAAGCGCGCCCAGAGTAAACTGCCTGCTACTCGGGCCCAGAAGCTAATATATGCATATTATTAGTKGATTTGGATAGAAAACACTCTGAAGTTTCTAAAACTGTTTGAATGATATCTGAGTATAACAGAACTCATATGGCAGGCAACAAACCTGAGAAAAATTTCCCACTTCCTGGTTGGATTTGAGGTTTGTAGTTTTTCAAGTCATTGCCTTTCGAATATACAGTGTCTATGGGGTCATATTGCATATTCCTAAGGCATCCACTAGATGTCAACAGTCTTTAGAACCTTGTTTCAGGCTTCTACTGTGAAGGGGGAGAGAATAAGAGCTGTTTGGCTAAGAGGTCTGGCAGAATGCCATGAACTAAGTCATGCGTGCGGCCGTGAGAGTGAGCTGCGTTCCATTTCATTTCTAAAGACAAAGGAATTGTCCGGTTGAAACATTATTGAAGATTTATGATAAAAACATCCTAAAGATTGATTCTATACATCGTTTGACATGTTTCTACGAACTGTAATAGAAAGCTTTTGACTGTCTGGACTTGTCCGCGCCTTGTGAATTTCGATTGGTGAACTAAACGCTCTAACAAAAAGGAGGTATTTGGACATAAAGATTAACTTTATCGAACAAAACAAACATTTATTGTGGAACTGGGATTCTTGGGAGTTCATTCTGATGAAGATCAACGGTAAGTGAATAATTATAAAGCTATTTCTGACTTTTACTGACTCCACAACATGGCGGGTATCTGTATGGCTTGTTTTTGTGGCTTATCGCTGTACTCAGATTATTGCATGGTGTGCTTTTTCCGTAAAGCTTTTTTGAAATCTGACACAGCGGTTGCATTAAGGAGAAGTATATCTTTAATTGTATGCATAAGACTTGTATCTTTTATCAAAGTTTATGAGTATTTCTGTAAATTGATGTGGCTCTCTGCAAATTCGCCGGATGTTTGAGGCACAACATTACTGAACATAACGCGCCAATGTAAACTGAGATTTTTGGATATAAATATGAACTTTATCGAACAAAACATACATGTATTGTGGAACATGAAGTCCTATGAGTGCCATCTGATGAAGATCAAAGGTTAGTGATTCATTTTCTCTATTTCTGCTTTTTGTGACTCCTCTCTTTGGCTGGAAAATGGCTGTATGTTTTTCTGTGACTTGGCGCTGACCTAACATAATCGAATGGTGTGCTTTCGCTGTAAAGCCTTTTTGAAATCGGACARGATGGCTAGATMAACAAGTTAAGCTTTAATTTGGTGTATAGCACTTGTGAATGTATGAAAGTAAAATATTTCTAAAAAATATTTTTGAATTTCGCGCTCTGCCATTTCAGCGGATGTTGGCTAGGGATCTAGCCTTAAGAAGTTTTAATGGTGGTCCGACTCATCTATGTGAAGCTAGCCACAATAGGGATTGGCCACAACAGGGGACTTGCAGTTAGCCTTCAAAATAAAAGTATGTCATTGACAGTGATGCAAATGAATACYAATAGTAGAATTATGCCATTATTGAATAGATCATGCTAAACGAGGTTGGAATGTTATTTAAAAGCAACAAAAGACAATGACAAAAATCTGTTGAAATCACACCGGATGTATTATACTTTAGAATTGCACTGGGGGCGGCAGGTAGCCTAGTGGTTAGAGCGTTGGACTAGTAACCGAAAGGTTGCAAGATCAAATCCCTGAGCTGACAAGCTAAAAATCTGTAGTTCTGCCCCTGAACAAGGCAGTTAACCCACTGTTCCTAGGCCGTCATTGAAAATAAGAATTTGTACTTAACTGACTTGCCTAGTTAAATAAAGGTTAAAAAAAATAAATAATAATATATATATATATATATATATACATACACACTTATTTCACTGTACAGCCTTACCTATGGATTGTGGATCAATGACATGGGGTACCAGTCTACTCAGTGAGACACAGAACATTAGCATCGTAGCTTTTATTGCGGGACTCTGAAACCACTGTGAATTGAGACACATTTATTGTCAACCTGTCTATTGGAACACTATTCGAGGAAAAACAATACTGCAATACTGCGTGGATGTTTGGAGTCTGAGGAGGACGTTGGGGAAAAAATATATTGGGTATTGAGTAGACTGATCCCCAATCCTTAGGTAAAGATGTACAGTGCAATATGAATGACTGGGGAGGTGACTTCAGTCATGCGATAAGAGCTATGAGCTACAATGCTCATATTTGCGTCAACTCTTCACAGTTGTGTTTTTTTGGTGTCACAGAGTAGATTGATATTCCATTGATTCACATTCCAACCTTGTTTAACATTATCAAGTCTAAATATGGCATGATTCCACCAATTCTAACCTTCTGCATCACTTTCAAAAAGGTACTTTTCAATTTGAAGGTAAACAGCAAATTCCACTATTGTGCCTAATCCTTATTGTGGCTAGCTTCACAACACATAACCTGGTATGGTCGAGCCTCACTAGCCAGATGAAGCTAGCTGGCTGCTTATAATGTTAGCTTTGGGCAACAGGGTTAAGTAGCTAGCTAACGTTAGCTTTGGGCAACAGGGTTAAGTAGCTGGCTAGCTATTTATTTACATGAACCGAAGTTAAATTTCAATAGGCGAACAACAATACTTACAAGGATTCCTAAATCATTGCTAAGAATAATGAAAATGACTGCAGTTTCAACTGGTCATTGTTTTTCAGGCTGGTTGTACTGGTGTTAGCTAGGTACAAAGCTAAAGCTAGCCAGCCCAGAAGTTGCGGTCAAACAAATAATGCTTCATTACCAACGCGGTATTCTAAACACATCGTTCGTAGCCGGTGTTTGCAGACTTTTTTGTACAGCTTTGACAGTGCTACTGATAGTAGTGGTGGGGCTTGGCTTGCACGTGCAATTTCAGAACACACATTCTATAATAGAACTGTTATTTGACGTGTCTAACAAAAATCATATTTAAAACGCATCAAAGTGTTATTTGCGTGTATCTTTGACACACAAAGACCCAAACAGCATTCCATAGTATGTTGTGAAGCTAATAGCAGTGAAGCTATTACTGTCGCGAAAGCCAACATTACCCACGACAGAACGGTTGATTGTCAAGGGCAATGAATTCCATTACCTTGGTGTTAAATGGATTTCGCCTTGGAGTTGTCTCGCTGAAATTTTTTTACTCTTTCAAATGACTGCTCGACTCGTTGACTGCTCGATCCACACAGCAGACATTGTGGGCTAGGTTGGGAATGCTGTGTTGCAGGTGTAGCGCAAAATTTTACATGGCGCCATTATGTCATGTACCTACGTTATATAGGTATGCACGTCAGCTTTGACATCGGTTTTTCACATCTGTGTTAAACTAGACATCGGGCCGATACTGATGTTAGCATTTTTAGCTAATATCATCCGATTCCGATATGTTCACCGATATATCGTGCATCCATACTTATTTGATAGATTCATGACAGTGTTAGACAAAGCAAGGAAAGTGAACTTCAAAACATGTTTAATTGGAATGTGCAGCTGTTGTTAATAAGTGAAGAATCTGCTAGCTTCTGACATGACTGCAAGTCTGACATTTAGCTGGGAAATTTGAAAAATATCAGAGGCTATTTRGACAGGACAGCAAACTGGGATTTAAACACTCTTAAAATAGTAATTGTGTAAGTGGCTGTATTGAAGAAAACTGAGTACTATCCAAATTCGAGGGATGCGAGCCATTCCAACATTCAGGCTACAAGAACTTCTATGGGTGGTTCCAGAACATTCTATGATGTCTCAAAAGGCAGTGAACCTGATGTGATTCTGTACATTGTATGTACTCTTACCTCTGATGCCCATGGGAGTGGGCGGGGAGCTCAGGGACAGACGACCACCCTCTCCACTGCCCTGCTGCAGCCTGAGAGAGCTCACCTCCAGCTGGGCAGCACTCAGCTGATCCCTGGTCTTCTGGAGCAGGGCTGTCTGGGTCTCCAGCTGCCTCTTGGTATCCATCAGCTGCAACTGGATGGGGAAAGGCGAGGAAGGGTTGATTTTGTGTATGGTATGTAACAAATGCTTGAGTTCTGCCTTTTTGAAGCAAGTCTCTTGAGGAAAAAAGTATAAGTGTTATATTAAAGGAGAAAGAGGAATAGAACCCAGGTAGATATAAAATCCAAGGAGAGAGGGGGGTTGTAGTTGGACTTGGGATGATTGTTGGTTGGACTTACATCTTGGTTTCTGCTCAGCAGGTGGCGTTGCTCCACCTCATGCTCCAGTCTCTTCTGCAGCTGTCTGATCTCCCTCTCCTGCTTCTCTATCTGGGCGTTCAGACGCTGCCTGGTGTCTGTCTCGGAGCGCTCCAACGTGGCCTGGATGAGCACACAGGGAGAACAGTTAAAACYTGACACGAACGCAGAGAGAACAGTGCCTCAACCATTTTATGAGTGATTAGTGTGAGATGTATTAACTGTTTCGAGATTGGTGTGTGTGTGTGTGTCTGTGTGTACCTCCATGGTCTTGAGGTTGGTGAGCAGCATGTTCTGTCCTCGTTGTTGGGTCTGCATGGTCTCCTTCTCCTGGGTCAGTCTGGACTCCACTAGCTTCAGCATCTCTCTCTCCTTCCTGAGGCTCTCAGCACAACCCTGGAGGAGGAAAACACTCAACTCAACTGTGGCTTAGAAACTAGATGTAATACATGTATAGAAAGATGGCGCAAACCACTAACACACACATTACGAGAGTGAGACTAAGTATTGTATTTTTTTCTAACACAATGAACAAAATACTTGGAACACACAAACATGAGGGACACACACCGTTGCCATGTTTAGTTTCTCCTGGGCAACCCTCAGGTCCTGGGTCATGGTGTGAACAGTCTGCTCACTCTTCTGGGCTGCAGCAGCCATCTTCTGTCCCTTCTCCATCAGAGAGGCAATCTCCTTCCTGTAGCCCTCCACATTATCCTGAAGCATCTCATACCTGGGGGGGAGGGGGGGGGGGTACGTCACCAGACAGGTTCAGTAAGTTATCAAGTGAACTTTGCAAAGAAATCTGAAATAACTTCCATGTTTACACATTCAGAGAAAGACAAAATATCCAAAACACTTTATTCTGAAAGGGTTGCAAATTTCCAGTYACTTTCCACAAATTCCAAGGATTTTTGAAAAACCAGGGAATTTGGGCAAAGTTCACAGAATTGTACAACCCTAATCATGTGCCATTGTGTTGAATAGTGACCTGAAAGTGATGTGCAATTATCTTACCTCTTGGAGGTAAACTCCAGTTGGGTGGATATCTTGGCATTCTGGAATCTCTGGTCAGACACCTGCTCCTGTAGCTTCTCACTCTGCTCCACCAGGGCCTTGTCACTCTCAGACCTCTCCCTCTTATAGGAAGAGAACACTTCCTGCAACTAAAACACACCAAACAAGATGTTCCTTTAGATAAGAGTAATGCAACCATTTTGTATAAAACTAATTGAAGGATATTGTTTGTGATCTATCATAACATGGCAGTTTGGTGAAACAAAAAGGACAGATAATGTTTGATGTATCAAGCAATGCTGTATATACATGTACACTGATATGCATAGTTCCATTCTCAATGTTAAATGGTAGACTGCCATAGAATTCCTGTAGTTAGGTGTATACTGCCCTCTAGTGACTGACTAAGAAAACMTGTAAAACAGCGCAGAGGATTGTGGGGGCTCACCTGTCGGAGGGCTGCCTTGGCCTCTACCACCTCAGTTGACTCTGTTGCCATAGTAATAATTCCAGTGGGTGTGGTGGGGGTGGCAGCTGGGGAGCGGCGGGGGGTGCTAGAGAACTCCTCAGCAGCTGCTGCACCTGAGACAAGAGGTCAGTATGTAATTAATATATACACATCGCAAAGTTTCCCACCGGGCCTGGGACAAAAATTACTTCTTAAAGAACCAAAAGCCTGCACACGGTATATGCTGCTCCAGTACTTTATTCATGCACCCACATATACATTTCTGCTACACTAGCCTCATCAGGCCCTGAAGAAGGAAATGTATGTGAATTAATCTGAACCCGACCTTGCTGAGGGAAGCTGACTCCGGTGGCCTGGGCCAGCAGCACTCGGTACATGTCTCTCTGCCTAACGATGGACTCAGCCAGCTGCATCTGGTGGCCCCGCCGCTCTCGCAGAGCCTCCAGCTCTGCCTGGGCCTTCTCCAGACTGCGCTCCAGCTCACTGCACCTGGGGGGGGGGGGGGGGTTTGGAATTACCTTTATTTATCCACAGACACACATTTTACTGACACAGGGGAACCAAAGGGGAAGGTGGAGCAGGAGCTACTACCATATTGCTTATGCCCATCCAACAATGTCAGATCCACAAAAGTATCTAGTCTAGTGGGTCGTTTCTGGATGGAGAAAAGGACAGTCGGACACTTATCTTGGGGGCTTGGGTTGAAAGCAAAACATAAATGATCTACAAAGAATATGGACAATTAAGTATATCACACTTGGTGCCAGTGGTCTCTTCCTCCTCCCTCTCCTGTGCCTCGCTGAGCTCTCGAAGGGCCACCAGGAGGCGCTGGTTCTGCTGCTGGAGCTCCTCCACCCCACGGAACGTCACCAGGTGCTGCGTGATGACCTCCGACGTGCTGCTGATGTCAGCAGAGCTCACCTCCACGTCGTGGGCTACGTGGTTCCCACGCGCCTCCTCCAGCTCAATGAGTAGGACACGGACCTGGTGGGGGAGGTGGTGAAAAAGTTATTGATTATGTCCCAAACCTGTATTCTTAAAAACCATCACTTTATGATCGACATTGTTATTGATTTTCCCACACCTAATTCTATGACAATAGTGAGGTTTGCGAGGTTATAGACAGGATGTTCTGTTTGGGCCTTACCTGCTGCCCCATGTCTGCAAGCTGCACAGCAGACCTCTGGTTGTCTCTCTCCAGGACAGAAGAGCGCTTGTTGGCCTCGTCAGTCACCTTCTGCAGACGGTGCACCTCCTGAAACACAGTAACTAGTTATAAGTCCACGGAATGGTTTCTGCCACACTATAAGTGCATATCATAGGCAAGTGCAGTTCACGAATACCAACCAAGGCAAGCGGTACCGGAGCATCAAGTCTGACACCAACAGGCTCCTGAACAGCTTCTATCCCCAAGCCAGAAGACTACTAAATAGCTAACAAAATGTCCACACTATCTGCATCGACCATTCCATTTTATTATTGCACTGTCTATGCATATTCTACACCCACTTGATTTGCTCATGCACACACAATCATATATGCTGCTGCTACTCTGTTTATCACATATCCTGATGCCTATTCACCGTACACCTATACATACAGTTGAAGTCGGAAGTTTACATACACCTTAGCCAAATACATTTAAACTCAGTTTCACAATTCCTGACATTTAATCWGAGTAAATATTCCCTGTTTTAGGTCAGTTAGGATCACCACTTTATTTTAAGAATGTGAAATGTCAGAATAATAGAGAGAATGCTTTATTTCAGCTTTTATTTATTTCATCACATTCCCAGTGGGTCAGAAGTTTACATACACTCAATTAGTATTTGGTAGCATTGCCTTTAAAATATTTAACTTGGGTCAAARGTTTCTGGTAGCCTTCCACAAGCTTCCCACCAAAAGTTGGGTGAATTTTGTCCCATTCCTCCTGACAGAGATGGTGTAACGGAGTCAGGTTTGTAGGCCTCCTTGCTCACACAATTTTTCAGTTCTGCCCACACATTTTTTATAGAATCAGGGCTTTGTGATGGCCACTCCAATAATTTGACTTTGTTGTCTAAGCCAGTTTGCCATGACTTTGGAAGTATGCTTGGGGTCGTTGTCCATTTGGAAGACCCATTTGCGACCAAGCTTTAACCTCCTGACTGATGTCTTGAGATGTTGCTTTAATATATCCACATAATTCTCCATCCTCGTGATGCCGTCTCTTTTGTGAAGTGCACCAGTACCTCCTGCACCAAAGCACCCCCACAACATGATGCTGCCAACCCTGCGCTTCACGTTTGGGATGGTGTTTTTTGGCTTGCAAGCCTCCCCCTTTTTCCTCCAAACATAACGATGGTCATTATGGCCAAACAGTTCTATTTTTGTTTCATCAGACCAGACCATTGATTTGCACTTTTCACACCAAAGTACGTTCATCTCTAGGAGACAGAAAGCGTCTCCTTCCTGAGCGGTATGACGGCTGCGTGGTCCCATGGTGTTTACACTTGCGTACTATTGTTTGTACAGATGAACGTGGTACCTCCAGGCATTTGGAAATTGCTCCCAAGGATGAACTAGATTTTCCCATGATGTCAAGCAAAGAGGCACTGAGTTTGAAGGTAGGCCTTGAAATACATCCACAGGTACACCTCCAATTGACTCAAATGATATCAATAAGCCTATCAGAAACTTCTAAAGCCTAAAGAATCTAACACATTTTCCAAGCTGTTTAACTTGTTTGGGATAGGGGGCAGCATTTTCACTTTTGGATGAATAGCATGCCCAGAGTGAACTGGCTCCTACTCAGTCCCAGATGCTAATATATGAATATTATTAGTAGTATTGGAGAGAAAACACTCTGAAGTTTCTAAAACTGTTTGAATGATGTCGGAGTATAACACAACTCATATGGCAGGCAAAAACCTGAGAAAAAATCCAAACAGGAAGTGGGAAATCTGAGGTTTGTAGTTTTTGAACTCACCCCTATCGAATACACAAATGGGATATGGGTTATTTTTCACTTCCTAAGGCTTCCACTAGATGTCAACCGTCTTTAGAACGTGGTTTCAGGCTGCTCATGTGAAGGGGGGGCCGGATGGGAGATGTTTTACTAAAGGGTCTACCTACAGCCTCGTTCTCAGTTACGCGCTTTCACTTGAGAGGTTGCTCTCGTTCCAGTGCTTCTCTACAGACAAAGGAATTCTCCGGTTGGAACATTATTGAACATTTAGGATAAAAACACCCTAAAGATTGATTCTATACTTAGTTTGACAAGTTTCTTCGACCTGTAATATAACTTTTTGAACGTTTCGTCCGCATGGACCAGATCGCGCTTTTGGATTGTTTAAATGGTGGACATTATCGAACAAAACAAGCATTTATTGTGGAACTGSGATTCCTGGGAGTGCATTCTGATGAAGATCATCAAAGGTAAGTGAATATTTATATATGAATAATGTTGACTACCCAACATGGCGGATATTTCTCTGGCTGGTTTGGGCTCTGAGCGCCGTTCTCAGATTATACTTTTTCCGTAAAGTTTAAAAAAAAAATGTGACACAGCGGTTGCATTAAGGAGAAGTGTATCTAAAGTTTCATGTATAATATCTGTATTTTCATCAACATTTATTATGAGTATTTCTGTGAATTCATGTGGCTCTCTGCAATATCACTGCATGTTTTGGAACTACTGAATCTAACACGCCAATGTAAAATAAGATTTTTGGATATAAATATGAACTTTACCGAACAAAACATGTATTGTGTAACATGAAGTCCTATGAGTGTCATCTGATGAAGATCATCAAAGGTTAGTGATTAATTTGATCTCTATTTGTGCTTTTTGTGACTCCTCTCTTTGGCGGGAAAAATGGCTGGGTTTATCTGTGACTTGGTGGTGACCTAACATAATCGTTTGTGGAGCTTTCGCTGTAAAGCATTTTTGAAATCAGACACTGTGGCTGGATTAACGAGAATTATATCTTTAAAATGGTGCCTAATACTTGTATGTTTGAGAAATTAGATTTATGAGATTTCTGTTGATTTGTATTTGGCGCCCTGCAATTTTATTGGCTGTTGGCGAGGAACCCCAGTCCTAGACAGGTTAAAGGCAAAGTCAACTTAGTGTATGTAAACTTCTGACCCACTGGAATTGTGATACATTGAGTTATAAATTAAATAATCTGTCTGTAAACAATTTTTGGAAAAATGACTTGTGTCATGCACAAAGTAGTTGTTCTAACCAACTTGCCAAAACTATAGTTTGTTAACAAGAAATTTGTGGAGTGGTTGAAAAACGAGTTAATGACTCCAACCTAAGTGTATGTAAACTTCCAACTTCAGATGTACAGTACCAGTCAAAAGTTGACACAACTACTCATTCAAGGCTTTATTTTCTACAACTGTATGTACCTCTATCCCTCCAGTTTCCCCGCACATTGTAAAATGTGGTATTGGCAGTGACCCTGGAACTGACCCTTTATATACAGTACCAGTCAAAAGGTTGGACACACCTACTCATTCAAGGCTTTTTCTTAAAATGTTGAATATTTTCTACATTGCAGAATAATAGTGAATACATCAAAACTATGAAATAACATATGGAATTATGTAGTAACCCAAAAAAGTGTATATTCAAAGTAGCCACCCTTTACCTTGTTGACAGCTTTGCACACTTTTGGCAATCTCTCAACCAGCTTCATGAGGTAGTAAGCAACAAAAAAAATGACAGTCCATCAGTACTTTAAGACATTAAGTCAATACGGAAAATGAAGAACTTTGAACGTTTCAAGTGCAGTCCCAAAAACCATCAAGCGCTATGATGAAATTATCTCTCATGAGATCCGCCAGAGGAAAGGAAGATCCAGATTTACCTCTGCTGAAGAGGATAAGTTATTTAGAGTTACCAGCCTCAGATATTGCAGCCCAAATAAATGCTTCAGAGTTCAAGTAACAGACACATCTCAACATCAACTGTTCAGAAGAGACTGTGATTATCAGGCCTTCATGGTCTAAATGCTGCAAAGAAACAACAACTTTTTTTTATTTAACTAGGCAAGTCAGTTAAGAACAAATTCCTATTCACAATGACGGCCTACACTGGCCAAACCAGGATGACGCTGGGCCAATTGTGCGCCGCCCTATGGGACTCCCAATAACGGCCAGTTGTGATACAGCCTGGATTCGAACCAGGGTTCAAACTACTTAAGGACACCAATAAGAAGAAGATAATTAGTGGGTCAAGAAACACGAGCAATGGACTGGTGCAAATCTGTCCTTTGGTCTGATGATTCCAAATTTCTTCGTGAGACGCAGAGTAGGTGAACGGATGATCTCCACATGTATGGTTCCCACCGTGAAGCATGGAGGAAGCGTGATGGTGCTTTGCTGGTGACACTGTCAGTGATTCATTTAGAATTCAAGGCACACAACCAGCATGGCTACCACAGCATTCTGCAGCGATATGTCATCCCATCTGGTTTGCGCTTGGTGGGACTATCATTTGTTTTCAACAGGACAATGACCCAACACACCTCCAGGCTGTGTAAGGAATATTTGACCAAGAAGGAGAGTGATGGAGTACTGCATCAGATGACCTGCCCTCCACAATCACCCGACCTCAACCCAATTGAGATGGTTTGGGATGAGTTGGACCGCATAGTGAAGGAAAAGCAGCCAACAAGTGCTCAGCATGTGTGAAGTCCTTCAAGACTGTTGGAAAAGCATTCCAGGTGAAGCTGGTTGAGAGAATGCCAAGAGTGTGCAAAGCTGTCATCAAGGCAAAGAGTAGCTACTTTGAAGAATCTAAAAAATATTTGTATTTATTTAAACACTTTTTGGGTAGCTACATGATTACATGTGTTATTTCACAGTTTATTTCTTCACTATTATTCTACAATGAGAAAATAATAAAAATAAAGATAAACCCTTGAATGAGTAGGTGTCCAAACTTGACAGGCACTGTACTTTACTTTCTCATGTTCTTATTTTTCGTACTACTTTACTTTTGTTTATTGATTTTGAAAGAGCAAGCAAGAAAAGGCATTTCACTGTACTAGTGCATGTGACAAAAACTAACTAAAATACATTGCAGTGCAGTTCACCAATACCAACTGAAATACATTATTTTCCACTTACCCTAGACATTCTGGATGATACAGTTTAGTGCAGTTCAAAACCATCCCAAGCCATTGCATTTATCATGAGTTCACTGGATTGGTTTCTAATCCTTACATATCCTCAGATGTTTGACTAACAAAGGTCTCTTGTGTTAACTCGAAATGACACAACGACAAGGTTCCAGTTTAACAAAGTTTACTCTACTATATGAACACACTACAAGGTAGCCATTACACTCAAGGCTAGGTCCAACAACGACAACACTTCCTGCGCATGCGCACTCTTGACTGAGTGATAGCCCCGTAATAACAGAAATATAGGGATACTTAAAACATGAACTTAACATCTTGGTCCTCTGTATGGCAATAATAAAATGCACAAACTAAAACCCACACACCTTAACTGCCTGTTCCAGCTTGGATGAAAGGCTGGCCACAGATTTCTGCATGCGCTCATGCTCATCCCTCTGGCGTTTGAGGATGGGACCCTTAGCCTCCACCTCCTGCACTATGTCATCCAAGTACTTATTCACCCGCTTCTTCTCCACACGCTCCAGCTGCAGTGCCTCCTGGGTCTCCACATACGCTGTGTACAACTGGAGAGAAGAGGTCGCTCAAACAGTTATACAGTCCCACCCTCAAACATTGGTACTATGAGCGTAATGTGTTTTAATATAACCGTTTTCTTTGCAAAGTAAATCTCTGCAGATTAATTCTGTAAATGTTAAGTAAATATGTGACATGAAAATGTGTAAATGTGTGACATAGAAGAGTCCTCTGTCACCAAAGCAGTGCAACTGTGGCGTTACCTCAGTCAGCTTCATGCCAGGTTTGACTATCTTGGCCACGGCGACTGCGGTCGGGGACATGGTGGTAATCGTTTCCTCTGACAGCACTGAGGCTGCACCGGCAGAGCCTGGACACACACACAACCATGCACAGGGTCAAAGTTCATCCTCCATTTCAAACTGAGGTCTCCAGAGCGTGACCAAAGAAGCCACATCAACCTAACACAAATCAGTCAGTGGACAGTTTATATTAGCCATCGAATGCTCATTCAAATAACATCAAACTTGCTGGTAAAGGGGTTAATTCTGAGAGACATCGTCCAAAATAAAACAATTTCAACGCCCAGTCAACTGTTCAGTAGAATCAGGCAAAATATTGTGTCTAAGGCCTGACCTCTGAGCTTGGTGTCGGACAGCAGTTCGTTGGCATTCTCCAGTTCTTTTTCCAAACTGATGATCCTCTCCTTCAGCTCAGCAGCCTCCTTGTCCCGACAGTCATCCATCTCCTGCAACCTCACCTCCAGGGCCTTGTTCGCTGTAGAGAGSAAAGGAGAGGATAATGGTAGCCTACTTGTGACAAGCAAACCAAGTGCCCATGTCTGAAGGTTTTGCATTGAGATGGTGTCTGTGGTCTCTCTCTCACCCTCTCCAGCATCTTTCAACAGCTTGTGCAGCTCCTCTACAGCCCCACTCAATTCCTCACTCTTGGACTCAGAGTCTGCAGCAGCTCCCTGGGAAGACAAGGTAAAGGGTTGTTGGCCAGTGTTGGGAAAGGAACAATGCACTTACTTATTCAATGCTTCACATCATCCACCACAAAAATGTTGCATGCACCCGTTAACTAAAATGTTCCCCAAAAGTTTACTTACAAAACAAACATCAAGGTAGCAATGACGACCGCCATTATTAGGGAGCTATGGACTATCCATTGGAATCCAAAACAAATCCAAGACTTGTTCTACATACCTTATACAAGTTGGAGAGCTTTATGTTGGCCTTCAGCTCGTTTCTAAACTTCTCCTCCATGCTAGCCTGCTGCTCCTTATCCTCTTTCAGTTTGTTGATTATGTCTTCAGCCTGCTTCTGAAGGCTTTCATTTGAAGTCTTCAAACTGGTCACTTGGTCCTGGACTCTGTTCAACTACAAAAAAAACAACAGACAACTATAATGTTGACAGAGTACTGGGGGAGAAGCCAGTCAGGTAATAGTTTGTTTTTGATATGTGAATGACTCCATACTCAATAGATGAATAATGATACCCAGAATGTACAGCTATAAAAAATATATATATATACTGCTCAAAAAAATAAAGGGAACACTTAAACAACACAATGTAACTCCAAGTCAATCACACTTCTATGAAATCAAACTGTCCACTTAGGAAGCAACACTGATTGACAATAAATTTCACATGCTGTTGTGCAAATGGAATAGACAAAAGGTCGAAATTATAGGCAATTAGCAAGACACCCCTAAAAAAGGAGTGATTCTGCAGGTGGTGACCACAGACCACTTCTCAGTTCCTATGCTTCCCCTGGCTGATGTTTGGTCACTTTTGAATGCTGGCGGTGCTCTCACTCTAGTGGTAGCATGAGACGGAGGCTACAACCCACACAAGTGGCTCAGGTAGTGCAGTTCATCCCGGATGGCACATCAATGCGAGCTGTGGCAAAAAGGTTTGCTGTGTCTGTCAGCGTAGTGTCCAGAGCATGGAGGCGCTAGCAGGAGACAGGCCAGTACATCAGGAGACGTGGAGGAGACCGTAGGAGGGCAACAACCCAGCAGCAGGACCGCTACCTCCGCCTTTGTGCAAGGAGGAGCACTGCCAGAGCCCTGCAAAATGACCTCCAGCAGGCCACAAATGTGCATGTGTCTGCTCAAACGGCCAGAAACAGACTCCATGAGGGTGGTAATGAGGCCCGACGTCCACAGGGTTGTGCTTACAGCCCAACACCGTGGCAGACGTTTGGCATTTGCCAGAGAACGCCAAGATTGCAAATTCGCCACTGGCGCACTGCTATCTTCACAGATGAAAGCAGGTTCACACTGAGCACATGAGCACAATGTGACAGACGTGACAGAGTCTGGAGACACCGTGGAAGACGTTCTGCTGCCTGCAACATCCTCCAGCATGACCGGTTTGGCGGTGGGTCAGTCATGGTGTGGGGTGGCATTTCTTTGTGGGGCCGCACAGCCCTCCATGTGCTGCCAGAGGTAGCCTGACTGCCATTAGGTACCGATATGAGATCCTCAGAGCCCTTGTGAGACTATATGCTGACACATGCACATTTTGGCCTGCTGGAGGTCATTTTGCAGGGCTCGGCAGTGCTCCTCCTTGCACAAAGGCGGAGGTAGCGGTCCTGCTGCTGGGTTGTTGCCCTCCTACGGCCTCCTCCACGTCTCGTATGTATTGCCTGTCTCCTGGTAGCGCCTCCATGCTCTGGACACTACGCTGACAGACACAGCAAACCTTCTTGCCACAGCTCGCATTGATGTGCCATCCTGGATGAGCTGCACTACCTGAGCCACTTGTGTGGGTTGTAGACTCTGTCTCATGCTACCACTAGAGTGAGAGCACCGCCAGCATTCAAAGTAACCAAAACATCAGCCAGGAAGCATAGGAACTGAGAAGTGGTTCTGGTCACCACCTGCAGAATCACTCCTTTATTGGTGTCTTGCTAATGCCTATAATTTCCACCTTTTGTCTATTCCATTTGCACAACAGCATGTGAAATTTATTGTCAATCAGTGTTGCTTCCTAACTGGACAGTTTGATTTCACAGAAGTGTGATTGACTTGGAGTTACATTGTGTTGTTTAAGTGTTCCCTTTATTTTTGAGCAGTGTATATATATTTTAAACTGTCATGTTCTTACCTCATCCTCTTTGTTCTCCAAGCTGCACTTCAGCTCCAGGATCTGGTTGCCCTTCTGGCGTGAAAGAGCCAGCAGCTCCTCACTTTTAGCCTTGAGCTCTGCGTTCAGCCAGGCCGTCTGGCCTCGCAACAGCTCCTTTTCCTGCTCCATACGCTTCTCACGGTACTGAGGGAACCGGCACAACAGCATGGATTACATATGATATATACATGTATTAGATCATTTCAACACCTTCCTTGAGAGGTGGGTCCTATTCAAGTGGCCACGAGCAACAGAGCGTTCAAATAGGCTCACCTTGATGTTGACCTCTGAGGATTCAAGCTCGTCCAACTTGAGCTGCAGCCCCATCTTTGAGGCATTGACTTCTGCCACTTTGTCATTGAGGCGCTGCAGGTCCTCTAATTTAAAAAATAAATCCAATAGACATTAGATCAAGTGTGTGTCTGTGTGTTTACATCTCTCCACATAGATTTATCCATACCACTCAGATAGTCCACTTCCTGGGATCTCCTCCCCAATGTACGCACAAGCTCCCGCTTTTCTGCCTCCAGTTCATTTTTGGCTTTACAGAGCTGGGCCTAGAATAAAGATGTTTAAGTCAATGTCAAGCCCAAAAAAGGTGTCAACACGAACCTAGGGCTGGTTGCTATGGCCTAAAAATTATAAATTGTTGTAATGTTCTCTAAATAAGCTCTCTAAATAAAGGTCTAACACTGTATTTCAAACAGTCAGCAATAATCTAATGAATCCAGGGCTTTTGAAATTATACATTTTTTTAAACCTTTATTTAACTAGGCAAGTCAGTTAAGAACACATTCTTGTTTACAATGACGGCGTATGAACAGTGGGTTAACTGCCTTGTTCAGGGGCAGAACGACAGATTTTTAGCTTGTCAGCTCGGGGATTCACTCTTGCAACCTTTCGGTTACAGGTCTAACGCTCTAACCACTAGGCTACCTGCCGCCCCATATATGCCTTCCACAACCACAAGACCGACTAATAATGTAATTATTGGAATTAACTTCCGACGCCGACAGAGATGGCCGCCTCGCTTCGCGTTCCTAGGAAACTATGCAGTATTTTGTTTTTTTACGTGTTATTTCTCGCGCTCAGGTCTGTTCAACGCTGGTCCGACCAACCTGATTCCACGCTTCAAGACTGCTTCGATCACGTGGATTGGGATATGTTCCGCATTGCGTCCAACAACAACATTGACGAATACGCTGATTCGGTGAGCGAGTTCATTAGAAAGTGCATCAGCGACGTAATACCCACAGCAAAGATTAAAACATTCCCAAACCAGAAACCGTGGATTGATGGCAGCATTCGCGCAAAACTGAAAGCGCGAACCACTGCTTTTAAACCAGGGCAAGGTGACCGGAAACATGACCGAATACAAACAGTGTAGCTATTCCCTCCGCAAGGCAATCAAACAAGCTAAGTGCCAGTATAGAGACAAAGTAGAGTCGCAATTCAACAGCTCAGACACAAGAAGTATGTGGCAGGGTCTACAGTCAATCACGGATTACAAAAAGAAAACCAGCCCCGTCGCGGACCAGGATGTCTTGCTCCCAGACAGACTAAATAACTTTTTTGCTCGCTTTGAGGACAATACAGTGCCACTGACACGGCCCGCTACCAAGACCTGTGGGCTCCCCTTCACTGCAGCCGAGGTGAGTAAAACATTTAAACCTGTTAACCCTCGCAAGGCTGCAGGCCCAGACGGCATTCCCAGCCGCGTCCTCAGAGCATGCGCAGACCAGCTGGCTGGTGTGTTTACGGATATATTCAATCAATCCTTATCCCAGTATGCTGTTCCCACATGCTTCAAGAGGGCCACCATTGTTCCTGTTCCCAAGAAAGCTACGGTAACTGAGCTAATCGACTACCTCCCCGTAGCACTCACTTCCGTCATCATGAAGTGCTTTGAGAGACTAGTCAAGGACCATATCACCTCCACCCTACCTGAGACCCTAGACCCACTCCAATTTGCTTACCGACCCAATAGGTCCACAGATGACGCAATCGCAACCACACTGCCCTAACCCACCTGGACAAGAGGAATACCTATGTGAGAATGCTGTTCATCGACTACAGCTCAGCATTTAACACCATAGTACCCTCCAAACTCGTCATCAAGCTCGAGACCCTGGGTCTCGACCCCGCCCTGTGCAACTGGGTACTGGACTTCCTGACAGGCCGCCCCCAGGTGGTGAGGGTAGGTAACAACATCTCCACCCCGCTGATCCTCAACACTGGGGCCCCACAAGGGTGCGTTCTGAGCCCTCTCCTGTACTGTACTCCCTGTTCACCCACGACTGCGTGGCCATGCACGCCTCCAACTCAATCATCAAGTTAGCGGACGACACTACAGTGGTAGGCTTGATTACCAACAACGACGAGACGGCCTACAGGGAGGAGGTGAGGGCCCTCGGAGTGTGGTGTCAGGAAAATAACCTCACACTCAACGTCAACAAAACAAAGGAGATGATTGTGGACTTCAGGAAACAGCAGAGGGAGCACCCCCCTATCCACATCGACGGGACAGTAGTGGAGAGGGTAGTAAGTTAAGTTCCTCAGTGTACACATCACGGACAAACTGAATTGGTCCACCCACACAGACAGCGTTGTGAAGAAGGCGCAGCAGCGCTTCTTCAACCTCAGGAGGCTGAAGAAATTCGGCTTGTCACCAAAATCACTCACAAACTTCTACAGATGCACAATTGAGAGCATCCTGTCGGGCTGTATCACCGCCTGGTACGACAACTGCTCCGCCCACAACCGTAAGGCTCTCCAGAGGGTAGTGAGGTCTGCACAACGCATCACCGGGGGCAAACTACCTGCCCTCCAGGACACCTACACCACCCGATGTCACAGGAAGGCCATAAAGATCATCAAGGACAACAACCACCCGAGCCACTGCCTGTTCACCCCGCTATCATCCAGAAGGCGAGGTCAGTACAGGTGCATCAAAGCAGGGACCGAGAGACTGAAAAACAGCTTCTATCTCAAGGCCATCAGACTGTTAAACAGCCACCACTAACATCGAGTGGCTGCTGCCAACATACTGACTCAACTCCAGCCACTTTAATAATGGGAATTGATGGAAATGTATGTAAAAAATATATCACTAGCCACTTTAAACAATGCCACTTAATATAATGTTTACATACCCTACATTACTCATCTCATATGTATATGTATATACTGTACTCTATATCATCTACTGCATCTTGCCATCTTTATGTAATACATGTATCACTAGCCACTTTAAAKTATGCCACTTTATGTTTATATACCCTACATTACTCATCTCATATGTATATACTGTACTCTATACCATCTACTGCATCTTGCCTATGCCGTTCTGTACCATCACTCATTCATATATCTTTATGTACATATTCTTTATCCCTTTACACTTGTGTGTATATGGTAGTAGTTGTGGAATTGTTAGGTTAGATTACTRGTTGGTTATTACTGCATTGTCAGAACTGAAGCACAAGCATTTCGCTACACTCGCATTAACATCTGCTAACCATGTGTATGTGACAACATTTATTTGATTTTGATTTATTTTATGAAAATAGTCCAACCTGCCTTTTCTTTGCAATAGTCCAACCTGCCTTCTTCTTGCTTTCAAGGCTGTCTACGCAAATACCCTTTGTTGCAAATGTAACCAGAACCATGAATAATACACATTCACTAATTTTGACTAACTTCTTGTAGCAAACATAGAAAATGAACACAGGTCTCATAAACAATCCCTTAAGCACAAGACCACGTGCAAGTGAGTAGCCAGCTAATCTTTATAGTTCAAGTTTAACCAACTTGGATTGATTTGCTAGCTAACAAGGCAGAAAAGTTTCATTGTTATGAATACACCCTTCTGTCCGTCTCTAACTGTTTGAACAGCATGTTAGCCTGTCCACTTTGTCTAGATAATGAAATCAAGTGGCCTACCTTATTTCTCAGAGTGAGAACGAGTTGCCAATTCCTTATACAATTATGTTTTATGCTTATTTCACATTTAGAAAAACAGACTAGACAGCTAGTCGTCTTTGGTTGAAAWGCCGCAATTCCAAGGCGTGACAGAAGAATAACATTAATTTCCAACGGGTGTCATTAGAAAGCTTAAATTCTCTATTACAGTAAAATAATGTCTCAATGATTTTTGGTGTCAATGACTAATTCTGTTGTACCAAACCACACATAGCAAGTTGAAACTGCTTGTCAAAGAGGAAGAAGTTATCTCTTATCTTTGTTGTTGTGAGTGGCAGGGTCTTGGTCAGGGTGTGTGCAAACAGTGAGGAAGAGACTAACAGAGGTTTCACTCTCACCAAAATAAGCCCAATGTTATTCTATGGATATAAGCTTGRCGCCTTAACAACGACTCCCATTGTTAGGGCGGAGGCATGCGCATCTCGTCATTACATTCAGATCTCTGGTGTAAATGGAAGGTGCACACAGCACAGAAGGAGCTTAGGAGACTTGACCAAAA
Source organism: Salvelinus sp. IW2-2015 (assembly GCF_002910315.2). Lineage (NCBI taxonomy): Eukaryota > Metazoa > Chordata > Actinopteri > Salmoniformes > Salmonidae > Salvelinus > Salvelinus sp. IW2-2015. The sequence goes on from NC_036856.1 coordinate 26,913,491, forward strand.
ATACATAAGAATGTGTAGATAAACACTTATAAAAACAAAAAATACAAGTTKATTCATGTGATAGAAGTATATGGAATATCGTGCAAAACGAATTTGAATAAATTGAATTAATGTTATATATTGCCTAGCCCTACACAAAGCATTAAAGAGGTGACAAGACCATGAGGCTCTCACCTGTTCAGATGTCAACTTCTCTTGGTTGATTTCATACTCTTTATTCTTTTCTAGTACACTCTTGAGTTCTTCATCTATAGAAAAAAAATCAATTTCATAAAATGGTGGATCATCATCCCCAATGATGGGATGTACTTGACCAAAGGTCAAACTTGGGAAATGGTCAGTAAATTGCAATGAATCACATACTGGGGTTTACATACTGTACATGTACTGCAGTGGTAATMAAAGAGCCTTTGAGTGGATCAAGAAGCTAGTTCCACTTACCGATCTTGGTGAACTCCTCTCGGAGTTTGTGGTGCTGTTCAGTCTGGGTCACAAACTGTTCCTGACTCTGTTCAAGACGTTGCACTTTCTCAAAGAACTGTTGTTCTACAAGAGTGACAACACATGTTAACTTTGCTGCTCTTGTCTCGAAGGCGAAATGATAAATCAAAGTAGTTTAATAAAGTTATCTGGGAGTATAGAGAACTTCTCAACAAACGAACTAGTCATCCACCACGTTGCCAACGTCAGCCAGTAAGCTAGCTAYCTAAACAATTTAGACATGGCTGATTAACAATGTTGGCTAGCTAATGATTATTTAATCCATCATATCACTATGCCTTGTGAGATAAACAGTTGTCGATGCAGCCGGCAAAGGCCATCCACGTTCTGCGCTAACGAACGTACACTGTCAAATATTTGTTTAACTAAACCTCATTGTTCTATCTGTGATACCAAATATATATTTTTATAACTAAACCAAGATATACCACTGCCCGTCGTTTCAAATGGGAACAAATGTGTCATGGTGGGTAGAACAAGCCTGGAGGTGGGCGGAGCCAAGCACGAGCTAGCGAGATCCTATTGGCGCGTGCGCATATTTCCGTTAGGGAACGCCTACTCTATAGTGCAAGTGCGCAATAACTTCACTCTTACTAAACACAATTTAAAAATAACACTTTGGCAAAGAGAAAAGTCTACAAAACTTAGTCCACTCTGTTCGTAACATATTCTAGTTTTGGGAACAGAACATTGTATGGAGATCAAATGTTTAATCAATGAGAAAATTAGCACAATGTCAGCCAAAATCCATCCCGTTCCATCTTCTCCACTGCAGGCAACAGGGCTTCCTCTCACTATCATATTTGGTAGTGAGTGGAAACGCCAAGCGGATGCTTCAAATGTATACATCCGGTYAAAGAACAATGAGACAGATTTATCTGTGATTCTGTCTTTAGCTAGCTACGTAGCCTAGATAACGTTAGCTAGCGAGCTGGAGTTGTACACATCATTACAATGACTTATTCGGATATAACTTACCGCTATCGACTCTAAATTGCTCCTGGTGTGACTTGAGGGAATCTATTTCATATTGGAGATCAGAAAATAACTTTTCTAGTTTATTTTGAACAGCTTTTGGTAGCTTCGCTATCTCAGCGCGCTCCAACGCTTGAAGTAGCACTGTAGCCATATTTCACCCACATCAACTGTGCTCTGAGCAGGCGCATTGATGACTTGTTCGCTCACAGCGTGGTGTATGATGGGAAAAGTAATGTTTACATTTTTTTTTGGAACTAAACAAAGACATGTGACTGGGAATGTAACTTTAAAGTCCTGATTGAAAGTGCACTTCAGTCCAGCAAAAGGTCTTATCTGAGTCTTTGAAACCAGCGCTGAAGGTTTTCATCTCAGAATTTAATGACTTTTATTCTTATTAACAAACAGTTATATTGTATTATATTACCAGTACAATCGCTAAGTCCAATACAATATAACTGTCCTGTTACAATTCCCCCAGTTTACAGTGACTTTAAGCTGCTCTTTTTTTTTWTTTCACCTTTATTTAACCAGGTAGGCTAGTTGAGAACAAGTTCTCATTTACAACTGCGACCTGGCCAAGATAAAGCAAAGCAGTGTGACACAAACAACAACACAGAGTTACACATGGAATAAACAAACATTCTGTCAATAACACAATAGAAAAAAGTATATACAGTGTTTGCAAATGAGGTAAGATATGGGAGTTAAGGCAATAAATAGGCCATAGTGGCTAAATAATTACAATTTAGCAATTATACACTGGAGTGATAGATGTGCAGAATATAAATGTGCAAGTAGAGATACTGGGGTGCAAAGGAGCAAAATAAATAACAGTATGGGGATGAGGTAATTGGATGGGCTATTTACAGATGGGCTATGTACAGGTGCAGCGATCTGTGAGCTGCTATTTACAGATGTGCTATTTTCAGGTGCAGCGATCTGTGAGCTGCTATTTACAGATGGGCTATGTACAGGTGCACCGATCTGTGAGCTGCTCTGACATCTGGTGATTAAAGTTAGTGAGGGAGGCCTCCCGGGTGACGCAGTGGTCTAAGGCACTGCATCGCAGRGCTAGATGTGCCACCAGAGCCTGGGTTCGAGCCCAGGCTCTGTCGTAACCGGCCGCGACCGGGAGGTCCATGGGGCGACGCACAATTGGCCTAGCGTCGTCCGGGTTAGGGAGGGTTTGGCCGGTAAGGATATCCTTGTCTCATCGCGCACTAGCGACTCCTGTGGCGGGCCGGGCGCAGTGCACGCTGACCAGGTCGCTAGGTGTACGGTGTTTCCTCCGACACATTGGTGCGGCTGGCTTCCGGGTTGGATGCCATTCCCCTCCTGTACTCCCTGTTTACCGACGACTGCGTGGCCAAGCACGACTCCAACACCATCATTAAGTTTGCTGACGACACACGACAGTGGTAGTCACCAACAACGATGAGACAGCCTATAGGGAGGAGGTCGGAGACCTGGCAGTGTGGTGCCAGGACAACAACCTCTTCCTCAATGTGAGCAAGACAAAGGAGATTATCATGGAACATCGACAGAGTTGTAGTGGAGCGTGTCGAGAGTTTCAAGTTCCTTGGTGTCCACATCACCAACAAACTATCATGGTCCAAACACACCAAGACAGTCGTGAAGAAGGCACGACAACACCTTTTCCCCCTCAGGAGACTGAAAAGATTTGGCATGGGTCCTCAGATCCTCAAAAAGTTCTACAGATGCACCATCGAGAGCATCCTGCCCGGTTGCATCACCGCCCGGTATGGCAACTGCTCGGCATCCGACCGTAAGGCGCTACAGAGGGTAGTGTGAACGGCCCAATATATCACTGGGGCCAATCTTCCTGCCATCTAGGACCTATATACTAGGAGGTGTCAGAGGAAGGCCCAAAAATTGTCAAAGACACCAGTCACCCAAGTCATWGACCATTCACTCTGCTACCGCACAGCAAGCGGTACCCGGAGTGCCAAGTCTTGGTCCAAAAGGCTCCGTAACAGCTTCTATTCTCAAGCTATAAGACTGCTGAACAATTAATCAAATGGCCACCCGGACTATTTACATTGACACTGCTGATACTCGCTGTTTATTATCTATGCATAGTCACTTTACCTCAACTTGCATGTACAAACTACCTCAACTTGTATGTACAAACTACCTCGACTAACCTGTACCCCCGCACATTGACTCYGTACCCCCTGTACATAGCCTCATTATTGTTATGTAATTTTATTGTGTTACTTTTTATTTGTTACTTTAGTTTATTTAGTAAATCATTTCTTGAACTGCATTGTTGGTTAAGGGCTTGTAAGTAAGTATTTCATGGTAAGGTCTACGTGTTGTATTCGGCGCATGTGACAATTTCTTTRAAATTTGATTTCCAGCCATTATTATGAACCGTCCTACCCTCAGCAGCCTCCACTGCTCTACAATAGTACTGGGATATGCAGGGTCAGACTTAGCATCCTGGATCCTTAGAGAGAGTACAGGTACTTTATAGTTGTGAAGAGAGGAATCATTGTGYAGAAAAAAAAATTGCCTTGACATTTCAACTTTAAGAGAGGTTGGACTTTTAAGTATTTTGGGGTGTCTTTGAATCACAGTTACATTTGGTTATCAACTAAAATCAGCCTGCATTTCAAGTCTACAGTTAATCAGAGAGCAACAATAAGCAAAACACACAAACAACCTGCGGTGAGCAAACAGGCATGTATTCTGAGATAAATAAGAGATAGATATTGGGATCCAGATTAGATGGATAAACGGTTTCAGATACTGTAGTTGTCTCCTATTTAGCTTTCAAGCATGATGTACTATACAGTTTAACAGTGGTTTGTTATGCAAAGGGTTGGCTGGCAACATAACATATACAATGGTTCAAAATTGCTGTCTTCATTAGCAACAGGCACTAGCGTTAGCATAATCACCAACTAATTGACAAATTACTAACAATGTAATTATTGTAGGCCTATGTTAAGTTCAAGATCTTTTGAAGACCTAAATCCAAATACCCAATAAAACATTACTGCAGTAGCAGGATTTGAAAGAGACTATAGCCTCATAATTCAGAATAATAAAATATACCAGAGTTGGGGAAGGTATTTGGCTCTTTACATGATGTGAAAGTGACTTTAGTAAGTGTTGAGGTAGAAACACTTATTTTTGGAGTACATTTATACAGAGCAAAGAGTAAAACCAGAGATGTGAAGCTTATGAGAATGACCAGAAACACAATACAAGCTTTGTCATTGTCTGAAAAGAGAGAATGGTACAAGGACCATATGGTAAAGGGGCATGTAGTTAATTTGATGTCAGAAATGAATGTTTTACTGGAGGTTGGTCTAGTGGTCAACACAGTCGCCTCCAGATTACACATGCCCCCCAACAATGGGTTCACATAATGTTTGTACTTATTCAAAAGCTTATCATTGTGATCATTCTTTAACTTGTTTAAATGAATGAACTGCATCATGTTGATTAAGGGTGTTCTCACATACTGTCCTCTTTAAAGTGAACTATGAGGTAAAAAAGCTAAAGAACTTAGTTTTCCTTGTATTCACACTGCCCTTGCCTTTGAATGAGGACTCAACTCTTTTGCCAATTCACTTCACCTATTTTGTGGTCCGAGTCCTCTTTGCATTCACATTGCTATGTTTAGAAAGGAAACAAAATATTTTGCCAATATTCACTCAATGCACACTGGGTTTTAACAAAGTGCAGGACAAGTCATTCCACCAGAATGTGCTATCGGACAGCTAATAGATTGCTTTTTATTAAGAGGAGACATAATCATTGCAATCAGAACATAATATTAACATGTAAATATTATTGGTAACATAATAAATAGCAGAAGAATAACTTCAGATTAAATAATGCTGTAATTGAAAATTGAAAAGGCTACAGCCCCTTTAAGTGCTAGCATTAATTTTGTTCCCCATGTTGTGATTTTTACCAAATATACTACATATACAAAAGTATATGGACACCCCTTCAAATTAGTGGATTCGGCTATTTCAGCCACTACCATTGCTGACAGGTGAATAAAATCGAGCACACAGCCATGCAATCTCCATAGGACAAGCAATGGCAGTAGAATGGCCTTACTGAAGAGCTCAGTGACTTATAACGTGGCACGTCATAGGATGCCACCTTTCTAAAAAGTCAGTTCGTCAAATTTCTGCCCTGGTCAACTGTAAGTGCTGTTATTGTGAAGTGGAAATGTCTAGGAGCAACAATGGCTCAGCCCGRGTAGTGGTAGGCCACACAAGCTCACAGAATGGGACCGCAGAGTGCTAAAAATCGTCTGTCCTCTGTTGTAACACTCACTACCAAGTTCCAAACTGCCTCTGGAAGCAACGTCAGCACAACAACTGACCTCAACCCCATTGAACACCTTTGGGATTAATTGGAACGCCGACTGCGAGCCAGGCCTAATCGCCCAACATCAATAATGTCCTTGTGGCTGGAAGCAATGTTACAACATCTAGTGGAAAGCCTTCCCAGAAGAGTGGAGGCTGTTGTCGCAGCAAAGGAGGGACCAATGCCCATGATTTTGGAATGAGATATTCGATGAGCAGGTGTCCATATACTCTTGGCCATGTAGTGTATATGCTCATCATTGACAAGTAATTAGAGCTTTCAGGCTTTAACAACAGTACCTTCAACTCATGGCACAGCAGAGAGATCAGATTTATTCATGACCTATACTCAAACAATGTTCTTTATGTCTTTTACACAAATCTAAGCTACATTTGGTATCCCGCAAAAATTACTTTTATTGTTTCTTGCAAGTTGAACTCTTTATTTAGAGAGACATTACCTCCAGATGCGTCAATGAGCGGTCCAGCTGATAAATGTTTCCCCAATTCACAGACTCAAAGGGTTTTATCTACTACTTTTGAGTCAATTCATACTTGGYATAAACACAATATAGATAATGTAGAAAGAATCTTGGAGGGACCTTGACAAGGAGGAATGGGCAGCATGTATCTACTCATGCAACACCACATTCTGCTGTTACAGGCTCAAAGAGTTCCAGTACAACATTTTACACAGACAACATAGAACCCCATACATTCTTAATACGTTTGACCCTCAAAGAACCCCAAAGTGTTTAAAATGCAAAACAGGAAGTGGCACATACAGTTGAAGTTGGAAGTTTACATACACCTTAGCCAAATACATTTAAACTCAGTTTTTCACAATTCCTGACATTTAATCATAGTAACAATTCCGTTTTAGGTCAGTTAGGATCACCACTTTATTTTAAGAATGTGAAATGTCAGAATAATAGTAGAGAGAAATATTTATTTAAGCTTTTATTTCTTTCATCACATTCCCAGTGGGTCAGAAGTTTACACACACTCAATTAGTATTGGGTAGCATTGCCTTTAAATTGTTTAACTTGGGTCAAACGTTTCGGGTAGCCTTCCACAAGCTTCCCACAATAAGTTGGGTGAATTTTGGCCCATTCCTCCTGACAGAGCTGGTGTAACTGAGTCAGGTTTGTAGGCCTCCTTGCTCTCACACGCTTTTTCAGTTCTGCTTACATATTTTCTATAGGATTGAGGTCAGGGCTTTGTGATGGCCACTCCAATACCTTGACTTTGTTGTCCTTAAGCCATTTGCCAAACTTTGGGCAGTATGCTGTCCATTTGAAGAACATTTGGCGACCAGCTTAACTTCTGACTGATGTCTTGAGATGTTGCTTCAATACATCCACATAATTTCCCCTACCTCATGATGCCATCTATTTGTGAAGTGCACCAGTCCCTCCTGCAGCAAAGCACCCCACAACATGATGCTGCCAACCCGTGCTTCACGGTTGGAGTGGTGTTCTTCGGCTTGCAAGCCTCCCCTTTTTCCTCAAACATAACGATGGTCATTATGGCCAAAGAGTTCTATTTTTGTTTCATCAGACCAGAGACATTTCTCCAAAAAGTACAATCTTTGTCCCCATGTGCAGTTGCAAACCGTAGTCTGGCATTTCTATGGCGGTTTTGGACAGTGGCTTCTTCTTTGCTGAGCAGCCTTTCGCTTATGTCAATATAGGACTCGTTTTACTGTGGATATAGATACTTTTGTACCCGTTTTCTCCAGCATCTTCACAAGGTCCTTTGCTCTGTTCTGGGAGTGATTTGCACTGTTTGCACCAAAGTACGTTCATCTCTAGGAGACAGAACGGTCTCCTTCCTGAGTGGTACGACGGCTGCTGGGTCCCATGTGTCTATACTTCATACTATTGTTTGTACAGATGAACGTGGGACCTTCAGGTGGTTGGAAATTGCTCCCAAGGATGAACCAGACTTGTGGAGGTCTACAATTTCATTTTTGAGGTCTTGGCTGATTATTTTGATTTCCCATGATGTCAAGCAAAGAGGCACTGAGGTTTAAAGGTAGCCTTGAAAACATCCAAGGTACACCTCCAATTGACTCAATTATGTCAATTAGCCAATCAGACGCTTCTAAAGCCATTACATTAATTTTCTGGAATTTTCCAAGCTGTTTAAAAGGCACAGTCAACTTAGTGTATGTAAACTTTTGACCCACTGGAATTGTGATACAGTGAATTATACGTATATAATACGTCTGAAACAATTGTTGGAAAAATTACTTGTGTCATGCACCAAAGTAGATGTCCTAACCTACTTGCCAACATAGTTTTTGTAACAAAAAATGTGAGTGGTTGAAAAACGAGTTTTAATGACTCCAACCTAAGTGTATGTAAACTTCCGACTTCAACTGTACAGTACCAGTCAAAAGTTTATTCTTCTTTATTTTTATTATTTTCTACATTGTAAAATAAAAGTGATGACATCATACTATGAACTAACACATATGGAATCATGTAGTAACCAAAACAGGTGTTACATCTAAATATATTTTAGATTTTACATTCTTCAAAGTTGCCACCCTTTGCCTTGATGACAGCTTTGAACATGCTTGGCATTCGCTCAACCAGCTTCATGAGGTAGTCACCTGGAATGCTTTTCCAACAGTCCTGAAGGAGTTCCCACATATGCTGAGCACTTGTTGGCTGCTTTTCCTTCACTCTGCGGTCCAACTCATCCCAAACCATCTCAATTGGGTTGAAGTCGGGTGATTGTGTAGGGCAGGTCATCTGATGCAGCACTCCATCACTCTCCTTCTTGGTCAAATAGCCCTTACACAGCCTGGAGGTGTGTTTTGGGTCATTGCCCTGTTATAAAACAAATGATAGTCCCACCAAGCGCAAACCAGATGGGATGGCGTATCGCTGCAGAATGCTATGGTAGCCATGCTGGTTAAGTGTGCCTTGAATTCTAAATAAATCACAGACAGTGTCACCAGCAAAGCACCCCCACCTCTATGCTACACGGTGGGCAGCACACCAGAATTCGCAAATTTTACTAATCAGACCAAAGGACAGATTTCCACCGGTCTAAATGTCCATTGCTCGTGTTTGTTGACCCAAGCAAGTCTCTTCTTATTGGTGTCCTTTAGTAGTGGTTTCTTTGCAGCAATTCAACCATGAAGGCCTGATTCAAGCAGTCTCCTCTGAACAGTTGATGTTGAGATGTGTCTGTTACTTGAACTCTGTGAAGCATTTATTTGGGCTGCAATCTGAGGTGCCGATTTCCGAGGCTGGTAACTCTAATGAACTTATCCTCTGCAGCAGAGGTAACTGTGGGTCTTCCTTTCCTGTGGCGGTCATCATGAGAGCCAGTTTCATCATAGCGCTTGAGGATTTTTGTGACTGCACTTGAAGAAACTTTCAAAGTTCTTGAAATTTTCCGTATTGACTGCCCTGCATGTCTCAAAGTAATGATGGACTGTTGTTTCTCTTTGCTTATTTGAGCTGTTCTTGCCATAATATGGACTTGGTATTTTACCAAATAGGGCTAATCTTCTGTATACCACCCCTACCTTGTCACAAAATAACTGATTGGCTCAAACGCATTAAGGAAAGAAATTCCACAAATTAATGTTTAACACACCTGTTAATTGAAATGCATTCCAGGTGACTACCTCTGTCCTTTGGTCTGATGAGTCCAATGAATGCTCTTGAGCAGGTTTTCATCAAGGATCTCTCTGTACTTTGCTCCGTTACTCTTTCCCTCCATCCTAACTAGTCTCCCAGTGCCTCCCACAGCATGATGCTGCCACGACCATGCTTCACCGTAGGGATGTTATTGGCCAGTTGATGAGCGGTGTCTGGTTTCCTCCAGACGTGACACTTGGCATTCAGGCCAAATAGTTCAATCTTGGTTTCATCAGGCCAGACAATCTTGTTTCTCAAAGTCTGAGAATCGTTTAGGTGCATTTTGGCAAACTCCACGCAGGCTGTCATGTGCCTTTTACTGAGGAGTGGCTTCCATCTGACCACTCTACCACAAAGGCCTAATTGGTAGAGTGCTGCAGAGATGGTTGTCCTTCTGGAAGATTCTCCCATCTTCACAGAAGATATTCTGGAGCTCTGTCAGTGACCATCTGGTTCTTTGTCAACTTCCAACCAAGGCCCTTCTCCCCCGATTGCTCAGTTTGGCCGGGTGGCCAGCTCTAGGAAAAGTATTGGTGGTTCCAAACTTCTTCCATTTAAGAGTGATGGAGGCCACTGTGTTCTTGGGGACCTTCAATGCTGCAGAAACATTTTGGTACCCTTCCCCAGTTCTGTGCCTCAACATAATCCTGTCTCGGAGCTCTATGGACAATTCCTTAGACCTCATGGCTTGGTTTTTGCTTGGACGTGCACTGTCAATCAATCAAATTTATTTATAAAGCCCTTCTTACATCAGCTGATGGCACAAAGTGCAGTACAGAAACCCAGCCTAAAACCCCAAACAGCAAGCAATGCAGGTGTAGAAGCAAGGTGGCTAGCAAAAACTCACTAGAAAGGCCAGAACCTAGGAAGAAACCTAGAGAGGAACCAGGCTATGAGGGGTGGCCAGTCCTCTTCTGGCTGTGCCGGGTGGTGATTATAACAGAACATGGCCAAGATGTTCAAATGTTCATAGATGACCAGCAGGGTCAAATAATAATAATCACAGTGGTTGTCAAGGGTGCAACAGGTCAGCACCTCAGGAGTAAATGTCAGTCAACTCTGGGACATTATAAAGACAGGTGTGTGCCTTTCCAAATTATGTCCAATCAATTGAATTTACCACAGGTGGACTCCAATCAGGTTGTAGAAACATCTCAAGGATGATCAATGGAAACAGGATGCACCTGAGCTCTATTTCAAATATCATAGTAAAGGGTCTGAATACATCAGCAATAATTTCTAAAAACCGGTTTTCACTTTGTCATTATGGGATATTGTGTGTAGATTCATTTTAGAATAAGGCTGTAATGTAACAAAATGTGGGAAAAGTGAAGGGGTCTGAATACTTTCCGAATGCATTGTACACAGTTTCTAGGGTTGCCCATCTATAACCAGATTCTGGTCATTCATCTGGAAGGAATTTTCAGTCTTTCATTGCAAGATAACAGTGGATCCAGGGCTGTTTCTATTAAACTTACAAGCAAGAAACAAGGTTCCGAACRCTTTTAGACTGATTCCTTTAGAAAATTGAAACTTTTATTAGCAAGAACATGAATGCTATTTAATTGGATTAAGGACAAGCCACTAACAATTACAGTGGTATGAGATTTTGTCAATGGAAAGACAGCACTAATGGATGAAAGGAAATGAAAACATTWATACGGAAGTGTGGCAGCCATAAAAGTAAGGACAGGAAGGGGAAACTACGTTTTGTAAGCTTATTGCATGGTGAAATGTGAGCCGAAAGTTGGGCAACAATGTGGAAACTTTATTTGTATTATTATTTTTCTTCTGTTTTTATTATAGGTTACTTAAAACATTGACTATAGGCCTATGGTATATGATTATCATTGTTTCTTTATATGTTGATGTAAAAAATATATCTATGACGGATTCACCACTTGAACAACGGCTTTTGTCTGATATCTATCAATAATATACATATACAGTGGCGACCCGTCATACAGGGCATTTTGAGCACCCCGTTTAGCTACAAAACTAAAGTTTGGACACCTACTCGTTCCAGGGTTTTTCTAAATGTGTACTATTTTCTACATTGTAGAATAATAGTGAAGACATCAAAATGATGAAATAACATGGAATCATGCAGTAACCAAAAGTGTTAAACAAATCAAAATATATTTTATATTTGAGATTCTTTGCATTATCTCAACCAGCTTAATAATGTAGTCACCTGGAAGGCATTTCAATTAACAGGTGTGCCTTGTTAATCTGTGGAATTTCGTAATGTGTTTGAGCCAGTCAGTTGTGTTGTGACAAGGTAGGGATGGTATTTAGAAGGTAGTCCTATTTGGTAAAAGACCAAGTCCATATTATGGCAAGAACAGCTTAAATAAGCAATTGGTTTCTTCAATGCAATCACAAAACCATCAAGCCCTATGATGAAACTGTCTCTCATGAGGACCGCCACAGGAAAGGAAGACCCAGGTGGTTACCTCTGCTGCAGAGGATAAGTTCATTAGTRATCAGCCTCGGAAAACGGCACCTCAGCCGTTTTTGCAGCCCAAATAAATGCAGCCCAAATAAATGCTTCACAGTTCAAGTAACAGACACATCTCAACATCAACTGTTCAGATGAGACTGCGTGAATCAGGCCTTCGCGGTCGAATTACCGCAAAGAAACCACTACCAAAAGGACACCAATAAGAGACTCGCCTGGGGCAAGAAACACAAGCAATGTACATTAGACCGGTAGAAATCTGTCCTTTGGTCTGATGAGTCCAAATTTGAGATTTTTGATGACCTCCGCAGATGACCTCCGCATGCGTGGTTCCCACCGTGAAGCATGGAGGTGATGGGGTGCTTTACTGGTGACTTTCAGTGATTTAGAATTCAAGGCTCACTTAACCAGCARGGCTACCACAGCGATACGCCATCCCATCTGGTTTGCGCTTAGTGGGACTATCATTTTTTCCCAACAGGACAATGACCCAACACACCTCCAGGCTGTATAAGGACTATTTGACCAGTGAGTGATGAGTGCTCCATCAGATGACCTGGCCTCCACAATCTCCTGACCTCAACCCAAATGATATGGTTCGGGATGAGTTGGACTGCAGAATGAAGGAAAAGCAGCCAACAAGTGCTCAGCATATGTGGGAACTCCTTCCGGGCTATTGGAAAAGCATTCCAGGTGCATTCATYWAGCTGGTTGAGAGAATGCCAAGAGTGTGCAAAAGCTGTCATCAAGGCAAAGGGTGGCTACTGATGAATCTCAAATATATTTACTCTTGAACATTTTGGGTACTAAAATGAATCCATGTGTTATTTTATTGTTGAGGTCTTCAAAATTATTCTAAAATGTAGAAAATAGACCCTTAAATGAGTAGGTGCGACCAAAATTTGACTGGTACTTATTTATGTAACCATTACTTAACTAGGCAAGTCAGTTAATACCATTCCTATTTACAATGACAGCCTAGGAACAGTGGGTTAACTGCCTTGCTCAGGGGCAGAACGACAGAATTTTATCTTGTCAGTTCGGGGATTCGATCTAGCAACCTTTCAGTTACTGGCCCCAACACTCTAACCACTAGGCTACCTGCTGCCCCGGTACTGTAGATGGCGCAGAGAAAGGTCTTAGCTTTCAATTCATAAAGCCAAATTACACGGCCAGGGAGCTAAAACTTCTGCCATCAGAATTAAGTGAATTGGCCCTATGTTTAATTTCTTAATTCCACTATACTCAGGAACCAGTGCACCATTAAACTAATCTGGCTGACACAACCCACATGGTACACAATGAGTCAGTACTTCCAGGTTGGTTTTAGGACTTCATTTTGTATCAGCCAAACTACCATAACACAGCAGTGGGACATACATTTTCAGACTTCACCATGTCAGTGGCAAGCAACCAACTCACAAAATGGCTTCTTCTGTGTGTGATTCTGTATRGATACATGTGTCAGAATTTAAGTCAACAACGCAAAAATGAATCGACCTTCTTTATTTACCGACAGAGGTCTATAATAGCAGGGTTAGAGTTCACACAGATCTGTAGAGCATTTGGCTGATCCACACACACACACAACTGTATTTCTTTCAGAGCAATTACGCAGTAGTGCCGCAGTAGGGAACCAGAGGTAAAAATCAAAATGGAGGATATTCAACCACCACAGGAAATACTGCAGGAGCAGGTTCACAATTGTATCAGTATACTGGGCCCCGTTCAGCAGGGTGCGATGTACAGAGCGTTGCAGATAGAAATGCCAAGAGTAGAGCTGACATGACTTCTTACTCTACATTTCAGAAGAGCACATCTGTTATAATTAGGTATATTTATATTTTAACATTGCGTGACACGGTGCCCTGCTGAACTCTGCCCTGGAGTGGAGTGTTAAAACAGTGCAAGGCCTGAAGGCTTCCAAATGACCGAGGTCACAGCTCAATAGACTAAAATTGGCTTCCTCTTCTTTCCTTGGACCTGAACTAATATGTTAACTGTGTTTCCAGATCAGTATCAACGAAACAAGGAGAGGAAGCCATGGTACACCATTGAGACACAGCCCAAGAGTGTGTACATTGTACCGAAACAGTACAATGTTCACCTTTAMGAGCCACACGATCAAAGATGTCAGTGATACATATTAAATAATTGAAGTATTCCTTCCCCCTGCAAGTGATCTATTGAGTCATTTGGAAACTCTTTTCTATACAAAATACCTTTTAATACATAAGTGAATTAGGCTCTATTCTAACAATTTGTTGGGTGTAGGTACAATCACTAGATCAACGATCAAGGCATGTCCTTATCTGCACCATCAGAAATACAATCACACTCGAAGAGCTCTTACCATGGAAAAAAAAGTATAATTTTACAGGCCTACATCAGAGGTCTAGGCCTTACTTTAAAAAAATTATAATACATAAAACCCTAGAACTAAAGCAGTCCTTAAAATCTCACTGAGTGATGATGCAGAAACTTCTTCAGAAATACCCAGTATGGTAAGAGCTAGTTGGCTTCGGTTCCATCCCTCCACAGCTATGGGACACCACAAGCTAAAAGGATAACTCTTCTCATACCTTATATTTGGAAATGCATATTTTCAAGCAGCAATACAAAAAAAACTATTCATGAAGAACGCATAATCTCTGAAAAAAATACCGTATGAAAACGTCCCTGCTACCTTGTTTCTAAGTACAAAACCTCCGGAAGTAGCAACAAGTCCTTTTCTTTTTTCTTTGTTTTTTTTCTTTTCCGTATTTTTRCCCCCTCTTCTTTTTTCCAAAACGGGTAAAATTCAGTCCTCAGATGCGAGTGTCATGAGCGATGACGGTCATCTCCATCATACCATTTCTGCTGAAGGATCCAGAAACATGCGAGCCTCGTAGAGGGGCCTAGGGGTCTGCTTGGGGGGACTGCTAAGGGCTCCTGGGGGCCTATGGGGCAGCCGCTCCATCTTAGGCCAGGGCCGGGAAGGCCTCTGGATCATCCACATTGGGCACAATCACCCCGCTCGGCTGAGAGGAGGGTTAGAGGGTTGGGAAAACAAGAGGAAATGAGATTGATCAGACATATACAGTGAAATGACCATGTATGTTGTACTTAATCCAAATTCCTTTTAATCTCAAATCCTTTCCACAGTAGCTGTAACAGACTAGTAGTAATTAGTATTCTTTACCTTGTCAGTGCGTCCTCCACGGGTCGGCCTGGTGGGGGCTCCAGTATCACGCTCGCGGGGCTCCCTGGGCTCACGCTCACGAAACTCTCCACGGAACTCTCCTCTGCCCTCTCCGCGCCCTCGGCTCCCCCTGCCACCACGGGGCCCACCACGACCACGGCTGGGGCGTCCAAGGTCCCCAAAGTTTATCTCCAGCTGGGCTGTGATGTCATTGGCCGGCTTCCGGAAGTGGTGATCGTCCTCAGCCTGAGAGACCGGGGGGAAACATCATCAATGACAGAACACACGCCTGAGCCACATTCTGTCTTCTTATGGCACGGACAGATCAGTAGGATTTGTTTAGCGTCTGCTGGTCAAAAGTACTTAGCACCTCTGAACAGAGGGCTGGCTGTAATTTGCAAACCAATTCTACATGTAGAAATAGGCAAAAATGACAGCCGTCAGTTGCCCACCGGTGGGAAGTCCCTAAAACCACCTAGCCGACAGCAAGCGAACAAACGGKCCCTTACTGTGCACACTGACAATCGTTCTGGTGAGTTCTGTGTTAAAGGGATAGTGCAAGATTTTGACAATCAATCCTTTTTATACTTAACCAGACTCGGATGAACTCATGGATACACTTGTAAAGTCACTGCGTGTATAGTCTAAAAATAGAGTGAACAAATGTTAACAATGAAGATGCCAAGGCCCAGCATGATGACTCGATCACCATTTATGATATTGTTTGGATGGCTGACCATCTGTGGGCTATCACAGGGGTCAAGCACATCTTATCTGTGGCTTTCTCCGAGGCGGGATGTTCCCACAGAACCCTGGGAGAACAGACACTGTTGGAGGTGTGCAGACAGATTAAATTAATGTTACGGTGTCAATTAAATCGTCACATTTGGATTGTTTTAAGAGTTCATAAAGAGCTGATGAATTATTTTTAACATGTTTTATTGTGCTGTAAGTGGTATAGATTTATTGTTACCGGGAAACTGTTATTTTGTTGCCGGACAGCAGTCAGTTCAGACGGCGTGAAGCAGATGTGCGCTCATATCATTTAGATAAGAGTTGTGATGATTAGATCCAAGCATGTTCGCTGTTTCTGTGAACTTCAAGTAATTGTGCTAACGCTAGTTAGCAATAGCTTACAAATCAACCTTCAATTTCCTTCCAACTGCTATCCATGAGTTCAAGGGGGTAGACAGAAAAAGAGCCAGAATTCCCAAAATATCACACTCTCCCTTTAATTTTCATGGGGAGAGAGAGAGTGCGCGCGTCTGTCAGATGTGATACTCACCTTAGGGGCAACTGCCTCAGCCTCCACCGCAGCTTCAATAAGAGCATCAGCTTTCTTCTCCTTTATTGGAGAGGGACGAAAACATAGGTCATGTAAAATAAAAAAATGGAGGCTGAGTCAGTATTGTGGTTTTGACAGTCTACTCACGTCCTTGGACTTGTGCAGCACGTATCCTTTCTTCCACTGGCTGTCGGCTCCCTCGTTGGCCTTGCGGATGTTGAACTCCACCTTGGTTTTCTCCTTGTCCTGCTGGGCCTTCCATTCATCCAGAGTCATCTCCTTGGGTTCCACTTCCTTAGGTTCACCAACTTCGTTCTCCCTACAACACACAGCAGAAAAGAGAACACACAACTGGCAGGAGAATATGAGAAATATGGTGGAGAACCCATCCAGACTGTGCTTTTAAATTCCTGAGAGGGAATGAACGAGTGCACACTGGGCAGAAGAGGGAGAAATTGTTTAAGGCTCAGCCCTCAACTCACTTGTTCTCAGAGTCAGCAGGCCGAGGCTCCTCTCCCTCGGGGGTCTCCTCGGTCACGTTCGATTGGTCGTGCTCGCTGTGGAGAGGAAAAAAACAAGTTTAGCTCTTATACATTGAGTATGTTGACAGGTGACCAGGACAGTATAGAGACCAGGGGTCTTGACTCAAAACGTTGACTTAGTTTACACACAACTGAACAAGGTAAATCAAAACACTTTAGGTTTGCAGACAGCCTTTGAGAAAGTCGAGAGAGAAAATGTTGTGCTAGGTCGGCTGTGCTACTCACCCCATCTCATCCTTGACGGTGCCCCAGTTGTGAGATCCACTTCCTCCACGCTTCTCCTCACCTTTCTGGCTGCTGAAACAACATGGGCTTTAGCGCACAGCTTCACATCAATAGTCTCTCCAGCAAAAATATAGTTTATCACAAAAAAAAAAACTAGTTCTTATACTTCAAATAAGTAGTTCTAATGCACCAGTTCTCCAGACAAAGTCCTGGACTACAAAGCAATCTCAATGGATAATGACCCKAAAAAATATTTTTTATCCCCTCATAATCTGGACAAAAAAAATCGAGTTAGAAAAGAGATTCTCCATTGAGCATGCCATTCAGATCCGGAGTAGGAAATCAGCCTAATAATGAGATATGACTTATCCATCCCGGAGTTAATACATAATTCACAACATGGCACAGAAGACGTACGATCGATCACTGCCGCTGTGTCTGTCGAATTCACGCTTTCCTCTGGCGTCGAAGCCGTCGCTCCTGCCCATGCCCCGGCCCCTGCCGCCACGGATACCACCTCGGCCACCTCCACGTCCTCTCATCTGCCTATCACCAATGGGCCTGGACAGACAAGGAAACCAACCAATCAGCAGGCTGCCTCACAGGAAGGTACAGGTGATGTGAAACATTGCACATAGAAATGTAACGAATAGAGCAGACATCTTAATGGAAAATATAACAACATTAAGTGGTACAATGAGGACCCAAAACACAATGTGTGAAAAATCACCAATACTGTGAACTACACTGAAACAGTGTTATGCCATAGCCATACAGATCTTACCTTTACCTAGGCACTGTTTGAATACCTCCAAAATGCACTCTTAATTCCATCCTTCCTTAGAGTAGAGTACTGCAGGGATCCGTTTTTTGGAGCAGCATCCGCCCCGGCCACATAAATTCCGAACCCCACCCAATATCAGGAAAGATTTTTCTCCGCAACCCGACCCACCCAGATAGATAGAATTGTTCTGTGAGCCGATCCGTTACACGCCATATAACATCAATATATTTCATTGTTTTTATGACTTCAGAGTAGTAGGCATAATTACTATTATTCCCCTTCCCTGCATTAATTAATTTGTCTGCATGTCTATTCAACATTTGGATAAACAGAAACCATACCATGAATTAATAAAAAAATATTTTTCTTTTCACAATGCAACAAGTCACTCAAACCACTGAGAGCCTTCTAAATAGCCTTCTTATCTGTAATGAAAGCCAATAGCGGTCCTAAAACAATACCTTTAGATGAAATATTGTTTAGATTATCAAATAGTTTAGGCCTAATTAAACCATTCCCGGAATGGAATATAGGTTGCAAAAATAGGCTACATTTACTTAGTAGGCTTATCAAACTTAACAGCCGCACTGGTTTACATGTTATATAGCCTGCATATGGTCTAATGAACGAACACCTGAATTAATGTAATGACTGAATTATCGCAAACAAATAGGCCTACCTGCTTGCACTTTGCAAGCAGGTACCGCATTGTTATCCATCCTCCAAAATTGGGATTCCACTCGCGCAGCAACTGTTTCCGCGATGGTGTTGTAGCCTATTCCCTTATCATAACCTTTCTTTTGTGTCTCCAATTTGGCCTATGCTAGCCATTTTTGCGTGAGCTAAGCTATCCAGGGGAAGTTAACTTGGTAACGTGTCGTATTCTCACATGAGGAGAAGGAACATGATCTCTGCATGTGGACAAATTAGAATGTTTTGGCACCACACAAGGGACAGTTTCCAGCTCCACACACACTCAAAGCGTGCATGGCTGATAGCCTTATGCCAGCCTCATCGGTCACAGAATGGAATTCGCAACCCAATAAGCTCCTGGGTTTAAAAAAAGTGTATTATCTTGATTTAAAATGTTTTCAGCCCACAATGTAATTGTTCTGAACCACGACCCGACCCACATGTTGAAAGAATGTTCATTTCACCCACCAGTTTATATTTTTTGCGACTCACCGATAGGGAACCATGGGTATCCGACCCGATGCAGGATTCTAACTTAAGACAAATCACTGTTGAATTGTGAGTAAAAAAATAAAACAATCCCCTGGCCTTCATGATAGATCAGCAACTCTTTCCACAACGGAAAGGGCGTTTTTGAAATGCATCATAACAGGGTTTTATATGTTTACTGTCACTCTTTACATACACACCCTGCTGTGTGGTTACAGTTTAATCTAAGTGGCAAGGTGAAAAACCATCAGTGAAGGTGGCATGACTTTGTAACTTAACAGTAGAGTGGTTAATTAAGGTAAGTTTGGGTTACCTCTGACAGCCTGAAGGGGAAAATTCCTGTCAAATAGAGAAGGGGGTCACTTTTGTTTACACAATAAACGACTGGTAAGTTACCATTTTTTAAGCGAGAACAATACTGTCTTACATTAGAAGGCCAGTGTGGGTTCTGTCGTTTGTATCGGGTCTTATCACTAGAACTGCTAAAGCAGTCAATTGGTCTGCTCATGAATTTAAATAAAATTATTACTCTGCCATCATGTCCCCTCCGTACTTGACATTTCCTAAAAAGTTATTACACACTGTCGCTAGAATCTTAATATCACAAACAGAACTGGAGTTATAACCAGTTTTAGGAGGGTATGTCATTTAAGTTCGTGGGTTTTCCCGTTGCCCCTACTTCTCCCGATAGTTGAAGGTGCTGTGCCCAGTTGGGAGAAGAGTGGATGAGCACAGGGAAGCAAACAATGCATAATTATGTAATCACCAATTGTCAATGAAAGACAGGGCAGGCCATTCTACTGTATTTATCTACTAATTATAATCTCTAAATTATATTGTACCCTATATTAGTCCACCAAATCCAAGCAGTTTTATCAGTCCACTCTGGCCTACTTGGAGTACACAGTGAAAGCGTCCATAATGGACCAAGACGAATGGATGCACATGCTGCGTTAGCGTTTCTACAAAATCCCAATGACAACGACTCAGATGGCGGGGAAGAAATTAATCATGACATCTCTGATGATTATTCTTCTGAGCCTCAGCCTGAACCTACACCCTCGAGGCTTAAGCGTAAAAAAGTCAGAACGGTGCACCCTGAGATGGTGACCGAGCCACCACCAAATGAAACTGTGAGACAYGAGAGGAAAGGACGGCACCGTTTAGATAAAATAAGACAGTGACAATGCTAGCACAAAATGTCATCACAGAGAACAGACCCTACATCACAAGCAAAAAACAATATCAGCAACGTCTCGTTGTTTATGTGACACCATGTAAGCGCGAGCTAACAATTTACCATTTTTGACTGCTGTCATACTGAGAAAGTTAATGGGTTACAGATGGGTTACTGCTTGGCTGCAACAAAGGCCTGCACCCACAGGGATCTGAGTCATATTATTGTTGGGGTTAGTATCTCTTCCTTTCACTCCTTTTCAAAACACTCCCGTTTGGTGCCAACTGAATCCAGCCTTGCTCTACCCAGTACTCACTTCTCCACAGAGAACTCTCCTCCCTCGGCTGGCTTATCTTCTCCGCCGGGGGGCCTCTCGAAACGGCGTGGCGGCCGCCTGTCTGTCCGGGGGGGTCTGTCTGTAGGGGGGCGGCCCTCGCCCTGGCCCTCACGGGGTGGACCCCCGGCGGGGCCCTGACCCTCGCGTCTGGGACCCATCCTCCTGGGACCAGGTCCTGGAGTAGGACAGGACAGAGGAGAGTTAGTAATTGATCCCCCAATAAAACAAGTACAATACTAATTTTCTCCAAAGATTCTCTACAAAAAATAACTCAAAACAGGGGTTTAATGGAGACTACAGTTAGAACCTTTCTCAAGACCCAACTCCAAAAGAGAGCAGGATGATGTGCTAAGGGCACACTATTAAAATACAGAGAATTTAAATAAAATGTCAACTTCTTTACAAACATAAACCGAGGTTGAGCTTAATATTATCCACCATGACAGTACACAGCAGATGAAAACATGCTCTGAGACTGGTCTGACAAGTCCCTCCCACTGTTGACCAAAATAGACTCCCACACCATGCACCACCAGCAGCTGAACGCACGTTGGTGCATGCACCTGTCTCTTCTCTTGGGGTTCCATTTTTTTTTTTTTACTTTGCTTCTGACTGGTGTAACTAGGCTGCTAACAAAATACAGGGGCCTCCTATTTTACACTAACCATGACAATGTATAGGCGAGTAACACTAGTTTACTCACGCAAACGACAATGTAATTGTTTGGTCAATATATATCGCCTTTGCTCACCTTGTTCGTTTACCGAGTAGCAGAAGAAAGCATACTCGTAAAGCTTCTTTATTTGAGACTAACACAAAACGCCCATATTCACAACCGCGCTACGCAAGATGACATCATTCCCTGCCTAGTCGAGAACAATGTTGTGCGCCATTTAGCGAGTGACAGTTAGGTGGCTGCCGCTGTTGCACACTCCAAACCTGGGCCACGAGGTTGGTCACGACGCGGGTTAATGCAACCAGGTAACAAAAGACAAGTTAACTACCTAGCCAATTCGTATGTTAACTAGTTAGAAAACAATCCTCAATTTTAACCTAGCACGATTGCTTCACGTGTGAAAGTTGGCTTACACCCCGGTGTGAATTCACCGTTAGCTAGGTAAACAATTTGTTGCAAAAAAATTATTTCACCAATCGTGCATTTAATAAGTATGCACTAATCAAACACTGGTCAACGGGTAGTTGGTAGCAAGCTAGCAAATGACTTTGGTTAGCTAACGTTAGCTAATTAACTTGCGGCTAACAATCCTGGCTAAACAAGGCCAGAGGCGTTTTAATATTGGCAGCAAAACAAGTTCGCCTGCAAGTTCTTTTTCAGGGGGCACAATACTGTACCACACCTAGTTACACTGTCGTGACTTTTTTGTGCAACGACTGTGATACGCGTTTCAACTTTAGTTGACAAAGGGAATCATGTCGACCTCATGGAGGCTTTGAACGCATTGCTAGCTAGCTAACTTAAAGTTAATACTTAACTCTCCAGGGCGAACTACGATTTTGCAGATCAAGAGGAAAACTATTGCGGGAAACYGTCTTACCATCTTTCTTCAGAGTCACCGGTGCCAGAGGCTCATCTTTCTTATCTGCAGGGACGACCTTCCTGTCTTTCTGGGACTCCTTTTTCTGGAGCTTGGCAACTTGCGCCGCGGTCTTGGCGGCACCAGGGACAGGAGCCTCCTTCTTCTTGTTCTCCGCCTCCTTCAACAGCTCGAACGGGTCCGACTCGTCGTCAAATAGTTGGTCGAATCGGTTGGCTATGGCGCAGCCGAAACCTTCTTGCATATGTCCGGGCATGATGGCGCCCCTTAAGCAGGATTTTCCTCCGATTCTACGAGGCTTGGTGCGAACACTTCGCTAGATGTTGCCACAAGATGGCTGAGGAAAGAACCTACTTCTCTTCCGGCGTGATAGACATCCGGGACACAAACTTTGGCGCCGGGTGGGGCGTGTAGTTCTTTGATGAGGGAGAGTGTCGGAAAAACATAAGGGGCGGCTCACTCAAATAAACTACCATACCCACAACGAGGGAAGAGTTAATAATTTAGTTTTTCTCCAGTTGACAAACACGAATGCTCATGCTGTCTGTTGTAGTTTTCAATTTGCATTCAAGCATTTACTTTGTATGAGGCTTGTATGGGAGATCTTTCCCACCCTTTCTATACTCTAAATCCACTGTATATACACACACACACCTAATAGCCATATTCACTGTCAAACATTTTGCAACATTGTTGCTCCATAGAATGCCTCCACAGTTCTTTGCAATGTCAATTAGGCCTAGGCCTGACCAAGTCTGACTTACAAATCTAAAACACTGTTCTGGTAGTGACCTGAGACATCTGTGCATAATTCAGAACAGTCAATCATTTGTGATCTTTTAAGTATCAGTATATGTTGGTTCGCTACACTTGCAATAACATCTGCTAACCATGTGTATATGACCAATACACTTTGATTTGATTTATAGGCCRTAGGGGCTATTGATAATTTCATTGCATATGGGAAGGAATGCTGATCAGCAACTTACAGTGAGTGACACAGAAAGTATGAGGGCCAGCTAGTATGTGMACTCCTTTAGATGGGATGCTGCTAGCTAAAAGAGAACAAGGGGTCATGGTCAAACAGGAAAGGTCTGGAAAGATCATTTAAGGGCAGCAGATGGCAGCCATAGGTTACTTTTCAGTCAGAGGAGAAGAGCCAGGCCCACTGCCTAACAGATTTGTGTCTTATTATGTCTCTATTTTATTACAAAGAGGATTAATCAGGGTTTGAATTACTATTTGTAGCCTATGGAGGGTATAAACATGCTATTTGTGTGGAGTGGCCTCTGAAGTGCTGAGATTTGGGCCTGTATTTATCAAGTGTCTCAGAGTGCTGATCTAGGATCAGGTCATGTCCATAATAATCTGCTTCATTATAAAAGGCAACATTTATCCTAAATCAGCACTCCTACTCTAAGACACTTGGTTAATATGGACGCAGACCTAAATAGGTGTATTTTTCCTGCTAGGAGTGCATAAGGCACCTGATAACTCCTAAAAAATAGAGAGAAATATTTATGTCCAACGTTTCGACAGACAAGCTGTCTTCATCAGGGTATAATGACAAACACTGCGAGATGACTCATTTATATAGTGATAACCTCATAACTGCTACCTGATGTCGGTCAACATTATTATGTACATTGAGAGACATAGTCTAGCCATGTCCATAGTGGAGGAATCAACCAGACTCTGAGGAATGGTACTACTTTGACACCACAGATGAAAGGGGGTTCGTTCCAGAGAGGGAAGCTCCATTTTACATCCAATTGTTTCTGTCTGCCTAGTGCCCACCCTAGCCATGACTGGTTCTGTTAAAGGTTTAGCCCATCCCAGGATGCTGTCCTCTCTGAAATAAGAATATGATGAATCATGTTTTTGAGCCCTGATAGCCATTGCTCATGATCTCCACCGCTCTACAGACGGGACAGTAGTGACTGTCATTGTCATTGAGCTGTCAGGACATCACATCAGACTGCGCAGAGGGAATGCTCCTCCGAGGCTGGATCAAAGCCATTTACTACCTTTCCAAGTCATCTCTGGCGGGATATCAATGTTTGTCTGGATTTCTATAGCTCTCTATATCATTTTATAGCGGCGATTTATCTGCTTGCTTCAGCCTATTGTTGCTGGGGAGAGAGAGAAGTGTTTGGTTGGTGGAAAGTGTATGCACATTAATTACGCACAACATAATTCACATGAACGATGACATCTGCAGTTACGAAGGCGATGATCGAATCTTACGCTCTCATGGTCTTCGTCATGGGGTCGTTTTTCGTGTATTTCTGCGGCATGGTTTGGGCATTCTGCAACCCGAAACTCAGCGGTGTCGAGGAGGAGATGCTGACAGAGGCTCCGGCAGAGGACGACAGCTGCTGGGTGTGCGCCCAGCCACCCCCGGAGCAGATACACTACCACACATGTGCGCACCCCGGCGGGACACCACAGAGGACAGGGGACTGGATCACACAGACCACATATGTGAACTTTATGGGGGATAGTAGACCTACTGCTGACAGCCTCCTAACAATGGACCGCACAGGATTTGCATGTGGAGACAACAGTCAATCGTGGCGCAATTTGGATTGATTGACACTATGCATTTATTTAGACAGTGATGGCACGTCATGTGAATATTTCTGTTTTTGTGTAGCTTATGCTGTGAGTAAGCTATGTGCAGTTTTGCTTTTATTTCAATGTCTGGTGAAACCTTTTTGTTGATTGTTATCACAGCACTAAAAAACAAGCAAGCCAGAGAAACAATTATGTGAAGTGGATCATGCATTTACAGTAGTAGGCCCTATATGCTGGTTAAAATGAACAAAATCATTACAGTTAGCGTAGGTCTACCACTTTGAATCCACAAAGTCATTCAGGGCATCAGTGGGGCAGACATCATTAATAAAAGTCATATGGTTTATTGGAATGTTATTACATTATTTGATACATTAAATAATACACATACTTTAAAATGTGTTTGTGACAATACATGCAATACAAATACAATACATTAGTAGCAGCAGCAATGAGTGACATGGTGGCAATCAAATTGGAACATAATACCAGCACTCATTGTCTTTGAGGCCTGCCAATGTAGAAAAATAAGGCAAACKGTATTCATCACTTCCATCAATGACATAGTGTCAATCAGATTCGTTTTTTATCGCCTCAGTCATCTGCAGGACAGGATAGGAGTGTCTGTCCATTAGATAGGAGTTATCTCTTGTCCAGTGTTCCTTCATTCAGGCTACTGTGGAGTTGCTCTAATACCCTTCTTTTCCTCCTTCAGTTTCCTGTGCACTTTGTCTTCCAGTTCCAGTAGTTTATCATACAGGGCATCTGACATGTCCCGTCAATATCCATCTGAGAAGGGAACAGAGAGGCGATCAGACACAGCAGGGGACTGCTGCTAAACAACCCGCTGACTGATAGTATGGTCTGGCAAATGGCTTTCTGGAGTGGATTTAACAAGAATAGAAACGCAGGTCATGACACCCAACAGATAGAATAATTACTTAATATTTAATCATTTGGACGGATGCAATGTTAATCTACAGTTACAATCCACCACTTCAAAATTATCTAACGAGTAATATAATCAGACAAATGAATATCATTACTTGCCAAGCTGATATGATTGTAATTGAGATCTTGCTTGGTTGGTAGATTGGTACTCAAAAATAGTTAGGCTGGTACTGTATTTATAAAACAGAACAATAGAAATATGTGATGTTCATGTCGCAGATTCAGATAACTTGAGGTTGTTGTGAAAACGGCTTACAACTTTTAATGTGTACAGTATCACACACTTGAATTGACTTGGGTTTGATACAGCTATAGCCTAGCTATTAGCTTGGATTGACTGGATATCTGTGGTTTGTACAGCTATAGCCTAGCCAGTTAGCTTGGATTGACTGGATATCTGTGGTTTGTACAGCTATAGCATAGCCAGTTAGCTTGGATTGACTGGATATCTGTGGTTGTTACAGCTATAGCATAGCCAGTTAGCTTGGATTGACTGGATATCTGTGGTTTGTACAGCTATGCCTAGCCAGTTAGCTTGGATTGACTGGATATCTGTGGTTTGTACAGCTATAGCCTAGCCAGTTAGCTTGGATTGACTGGATATCTGTGGTTTGTATAGCCTACCTTGTGAGGGTGTGTGTAGTTGTTTCACAGGCTTGAGGTTAGACTTTGGTACATTTACATTTACATTTAAGTCATTTAGCAGACGCTCTTATCCAGAGCGACTTACAAGTTGGTGCATTCACCTTATGATGTCCAGTGGAACAACCACTTTACAATAGTGCATCTAACTCTAAGGGGGGGGGGGTTAGAAGGATTACTTTATCCTATCCTAGGTATTCCTTAAGAGGTGGGGTTTCAGGTGTCTCCGAAGGTGGTGATTGATTCCGCTGACCTGGCGTCGTGGGGGAGTTTGTTCCACCATTGGGGTGCCAGAGCAGCGAACAGTTTTGACTGGGCTGAGCGGGAGCTGTACTTCCTCAGAGGTAGGGAGGCGAGCAGGCCAGAGGTGGATGAACGCAGTGCCCTTGTTTGGGTGTAGGGCCTGATCAAAGCCTGAAGGTACGGAGGTGCCGTTCCCCTCACAGCTCCGTAGGCAAGCACCATGGTCTTGTAGCGGATGCGAGCTTCAACTGGAAGCCAGTGGAGAGAGCGGAGGAGCGGGGTGACGTGAGAGAATATTTATTTTGGTATTTAGCACGAGGATCCAGAATCAGGTTTTTGGATAAACAGCCAGAACTGCACAATTAAAAGAGGTATAGATTAATCAAACCCTTAAAATGGAATCCTTAAGTCACAGCATTAAAATACAAACAGAGATGAGCGCTAATATTGTGTGCGATATAAATACAGAAAGGTAATCTGTTTCAATGGTTCACTGTGAGAGGTAGAAGTGCTATTGATGCTTGTACATACCAGTGAGGGCATGTTATCTGTGGTAAATTCCAGAGCCTCTGCTACATTTTGTGTGTGTGTGTGTGTGTGAGTGAGTGAGTCGGTGTGTGTGTGTGTCTGTGTGTGTACATACCAGAGCCTCCGCTCCATTTTACTGAGTCAAGGTGAATATGTTGGTAAAGATTCTAATCTATCCAAATAAGCAAGAGAGATCAGACTCATCATCAWGATGAAAGCAATACAGTGCATTCGGGAGTATTCAGACACCTTCCCATTTTCCACATGTTGTTACCTTACAGCCTTATTCTTACTCTAAAATGGATTACATATTTTTCCCATCATCAATCTACACACAATACCCCATAATGACAAAGAGAAATCAGGCTTTTAGACATTTTTGCAAATGTATAAAAAACAAAAACAGAAATATCTTATTTACATAATTATTCAGACCCTTTGCTATGAGACTCGAAATTAAGCTCAGGTGCATCCTTTTTCCATTGATCATCCTTGAGATGTTTCTACAACTTGATTGGAGTCCACCTGTGGAAAATTCAATTGATTAGATATGATTTGGAAAGGCACTCACCTGTCTATATAAGGTCCCTCAGTTGACAGTGCATGTCAGAGCAAAAACCAAGCCATGAGGTCGAAGGAACTGTCCATCGAGCTCCGAGAAAGGATTGTGTTGAACCACAGATCTGTGGAAGGGTACCAAAAAATGTCTGCAGCATTGAAGGTACCCAAGAACACAGTGGCCTCCATTATTCTTAAATGGAAGAAGTTTGGAACCACCAAGACTGTTCCTAGAGCTGGCCACCTGGCCAAACTGAGCAATCGGGGGAGAAGGGCCTTGGTCAGGGAGGTGACCAAGAACCCAATGGTCACTCTGACAGAGCTCCAGAATATCCTCTGTGGAGATGGGATGGAAAAAGGACAACCATCTCTGCAGCACTCCACCAATCAGGCCTTTATGGTAGTGGCCAGAAGGAAGCCACTCCTTAGTAAAAGACACATGACAGCCCGCTTGGAGTTTGCCAAAAGGCACCTAAAGGACTCTCAGACCATGAGAAACAAGATTGTCTGGTCTGATGAAAKCAAGATTGAACTCTTTGGCCTGAATGCCAAGTGTCACGTCTGGAGGAAACCTGGCACCATCCCTACAGTGAAGCATGGTGGTGGCAGCATCATGCTGTGGGYKTGTTTTAAAGTGGCAGGGACTGGGAGACTAGTCAGGAGCGAGGGAAAGATAAACAGAGCAAAGTACAGAGAGATCCTTGAGCGCCAGAGAGCTCAGGACCTCAGACTGGGGCAAAGGTTCACCTTCCAACAGGACAACGACCCTAAGCACACAGCCAAGACGACACAGCAGTGGCATTGGGACAAGTCTCTGAATGTCCTTGAYTGMCCCAGCCAGAGCCCAGACTTGAACCTGATTGAAAATCTTTGGTGAGACCTGAAAATAGCTGTGTAGCGACTCTCCCCATCCAACCTGACAGAGATTGAGAGGATCTGCAGAGAAGAATTGGAGAAACTCCCCAAATACAGGTGTGCCTGTAATCGCTGCCAACGGTGCTTCAACAAAGTACTGAGTAAAGGGTCTGAATACTTATGTAAATGTGATATTTCAGTTTAAAGGTTTTAAACATTTGCAAAAATGTATAAATAAACTGTTTTTGCTTTGTCATTATGGGGTATTGTGTGTKGATTGATGAAGGAAAAAATATATTTTTAGCAATTTAAGAGTAAGTCTGTAAAGTAACAAAATGTGGAAAAAGTCAAGGTCTGAATACTTTCCAAATGCACTGTATATCTTGGAAACTGAATACATCTTGAAAACTTGAGCGTTGACATGCACAGTTTTGCGGAACAAATTATTTGAGTAAAATTCCCCTTTAAACAAATACTATTATCACGCACGTACACACACACAACACACACACACCAGCCAGAGAATGTGCATGAGCAGGTTCCAGAGGTGGGTGGGGAAAGAGTGCAGGATGCTGTAAGTTAGGTTGGTCATCAATACAGAAGTGATAAGAGACACCACCACAGTCAACTGGGCTCTCCAATACAGAGCCCGGAGGTCAGAAGAACCCTGAGGTAAGCAGAATAGTAGAGGTGACTCTGGAATCAGCAGTGAGCAAAAAAAATCTCCAGGGAAGAGGACAGAACTATTGTCATAGAAACTGTGGTGTTAATTTTTTATGAAGTGTTGCTATGAAAAGGCAGTTGGTGAAGGGCAGATGGATCCAGTGTCCTCAATGTCTTTACAAAAACTACTATCTCAGGTGATGTATAAAAAGTTCATAAAATAAGATTACATGACCCAAACAGATGTCTTTATGATTATCTATCTATACACTACATGACCAAAAGTATGTGAACACCTGCTCGTTGAACATCTCATTACAAAATCATGGGCATTAACATGGAGTTGGTCCCCGTTTGCCTCTACTCTTTTGGGAAGGTGTGCTAGAGGGAAAACCTGCAGGAAGGTTGCGCTCCAGGAAAAGGGTTGGTTTCACTAGTTACCACAGCCACAAAGTCAAAGTTGTATATATAAAATTAGCTTTTTGGTCTTAATTTAAGGTCAGGGTTCGGCATAAGGTTAAGGATACGGTTAGGTTTAAAATRACACTTTAAAGAAAATACATTGTAGAAATAGGCGGGGTGGCTGTGGTAACTAGTGACGACGCTAATCTATTTGCAGTTACAGCGCTGTCCACTAGTCTAGCGGAGAAAGAGAAAGTTGCAAAATACTTGTTTCCTTCACCGATACAGTAATAAAACCAAGACGTGTATKTTTACGTGTTCGCTCCGGTGACTAACACGCCCTTGGTTTAAATCAATATAATTATATATAAATACAGCAACAAATTGTCCACAAACTGTAGAGTACGACGTTGAAATCAGACTACTGCCCCTTGCTAACACCGCATCCTTTGGTATGATTGGGCGACATCCTAGCCCTAGCCCCAGCCCCAGCCAATAGCGTTTAGACTACTGTCAGCCCAGATATGGGAAAATAAGAAATGGTTGAGTAGAAAATCCTGTCGAAGTGTCACATATTCATATCCTGAACTCTGTGATTCACATAAACCTATATCCATTGGTCACATGAATGTAGACTTTATTGTAAATCAAAACAATAGACAATGCATCATTTAGGTGATTTGTTTTATTTCGTCTGTAACAAATTATCACCATGACAAATCAGACAAAATTCAATGTTTTTATTGATAAAAAAAKCCCATTTGAGTACAAAGATCTTATAAAACTCAACCACTATTTAATTTTCTTGTGCACTGACACACTAATAACCTCTATACAACTTCATTACTATACAATAAGTATGCCCTCATTTGCTTTATAGATGCAAAATCTGTAATAATACAATAAAGCATTCAAACAAGCTGAAACAMTGAGATGCTGTGAATGGGTCCCATTTTGGTCTTACGGATATATATCAATGCATGCCTCATCCATACTACTGACTATCAAACCATTACTATGGACTACAATATATGTACAAATATACTTCCCACAGGGCAATATAAAGTCAGTTCATGGTCAGGAGAGAATCAGAAAATGATAAATGAAATACAGAAATAAAACAACTGACTTAAAAAAAAAAAATMGTATATAGTACGCTTACTTACTTGATCGTGTAGTTCATAATTCCTATTCTTATTTCTTGTGTTTTTTTTCTATTCATACATTGTTATTGAAAGCCCATAGTTGGGTTTTGAGTTGGCAAGAAAAGCATTTCACTGTGCTTGTGCATGTGACATTAAAACTTGAATAGTGTTTGATTTGTGTCTCAGCCTATAACTGAACACAACCTATAAAGATGGCCCATAATGACACCAGAATGTGAATAATAAGGTCCAGGGGCGAAGGTTGCTGATAAGAAGGAGAAGGCCCCTGAGTAAAGTTGCATCTGTGTGTGATTGTAGGAAGCAGGACATCAAAACTAAGCCTGTAGACCATGAAGACTGGAGACAGGTTGATAACATATTGAAGTCATTTAGGGTTCAAACCTAAAGCTAATGGTGAAAGAATTGCATAATCATAATAGCTACTATAGTAACGGTCTTGTTGTACAACAACTGTCCTTGTGTGCAGTTGAGATTGTCTGAAATCATTCTGACTGATTATCATCCTCACTGTAACTGTATTCAGAAACCCTTTAATCACCGTTCAGCTCTCACTCTCTTTCAACAGAGATACATCATAAACAGTTGTTGTCCTGTTCAGAACAACTGTGCATTTTAACACGTTCAATACAACACAATGATAGCATAGAACATTTGTTGTACAAAGGTACCAAACACACTAACCATTTAAAAAATCTTTCTCTCTAGAAGCATCGTTTCCTACAAAGACCCATCAGAACTTAGTTAGCACATCCTCTCCCCTCCAGTCTGGATCCTGATTAGCACCATAATCTGATCAGTATGGACCAGCACTAATGCAYCTTATTTATAATCTGCTCAGTATGGACTGAACATGGACCATCAGTAATGCAGCTTATTTATAATCTGCTCAGTATGGACTGAACATGGACCAAGCACTAAGGCATTTTATTTATAATCTGCTCAGTATGGACTGAACATGGACCAGCACTAAATGCAGTTATTTATAATCTGCTCAGTATGGACTGAACATGGACCAGCACTAAGGCATTTTATTTATAATCTGCTCAGTATGGACTGAACATGGACCAGCAGTACTGCAGCTGATCTACGATCTGATTTGGACAGTGATTTGGTCACAAATATGAATGAGAACCAACATTTGTCCACCCCACATTCCACAAAGCCTACTGTCATTTTCTGAAACTACTCTCGACTGAGATGTTCAACGAAATACAAAACTACAAAACTGAATCTTGAAAATTGCACAACGTACAACTTTGTACAAATTTTCCCATGCAAAAAGAAGCTGATCAGTACCCAAATATATAAACAGAAAGCAAACTGAAATATAAACAATACATATAAATATCAATACAAAATATTACTATTTGAGATTTAACAAGATCTATTGAAGTACATACACACCAATGTCTTTGAGCACTCTTGGTCAAATATCACTGGCAGACACTGTGGCAAAGTGTACTGCCAGAGAGTACTATAGCTGAGATATGGTCGAATAATGGTTATTGCCTGTTATAAATTTGTTCATCACTTGTAACTCTTTACTCAAAGCCAACAGATTAGATATGTTATATCTATATGACACATTGTCAACAGATTCAAAATGGGTGATAGTAAGTCAGGATCATGTAAAGAGTCATARAATGCATTGACTACATTACCATTATCCCTGTTAGCTCTAAGCAAAGTGTACAAAGAAACGGTCAGAGTGACTGAGATGAATAACCTTGCAAACGAAAAAGAAAACTTTTAATGTATCAAAATTCTCCAAACTGAACACTGATGGTTTGCTTAATGAAGACATCTGATTTACATTCAAGCAGTCTTCTTAAAGAAAACACAATTGAATTCATAGACGTGGCATTACATTACACTGCATTAAACAAGGTGGAAACTTTATACTTATTTCTAGCACCATTTGGAATAAATTATACATTTTAAAAAGTGCAGAACTTTCATTGCTAGATTTCACTTTTACTTCTCTAGCTGAGACAACAGACAGCCATTCGTAATTTTTCTGTGCATCAAAGTTGAACTGAGTTGACCCTTTGACTTATAAACCGATGCTTAATGTGTTGTTGATGCGTTTCATCTGTCTGTCTGTCTGTCTGTCTGTCTGTCTGTCTGTGTGTGTGTGTGTGTGTGTGTGCTGGCCCAGGGGTTCGGGCCCTAAGCTGGGCTTTCCAGCAGCACTCGGTGAATCTCCTGGAAGGAAGGCCTCTCCTTGGTGTTCCTTCTCCAACAACACAGCATGATCTTATACAAAGAGTCAGGACACAGCACTGGCTGGGGCAGGTAGATCTACAACATATAGAGAAGACAATCAGGTACAATACAGTAGAACATAGGCAGGTAGATCTGCAGCAAAAGAGAGTGAGTCCGTTTGAGTGTGTCTCTCACCTGTTGTTTCTGGTCCCTGAAGAACTCCCCAGTGTTCTCTATGACCTGTTCATCAGTCAGCTGGGAGTAAGGCTGCTCCTTACAGAAGGTCAGGGTCTCCCACAGCGTCACCCCAAACGCCCACACGTCACTGGCTGTGGTGAACTTACCCTGGGAGTGAAGAGGCAGAACAACAGACATTAGGCTACATAAGTTATTGAGTTTAGATGATTTGTAGGGGCTTAAAAAAGGGGATAGTTCAACTGATAACCAAAGCCCTCATTCACAGGCCCATTACAGTAAACATACACTGAGTATACCAAACATTAGGAACATGCCCCCCCCCCCTTTGCCCTCAGAACAGCCTCAATTTGTCAGAGCATGGACTCTACAAGGTGTCAAAAGCATTCTACAGGGATGCTGGCCTATGTTGACTCCAATGCTTCCCACAGTTGTGTCACAGACGCTTGGACCTTCTTTTTTGATATTTTCAGCAGTATTATTAACAAAGAGGCCCCCATAAAGAAAATGAGAATTAAAAACAGGTTCAGCCCCTGGTTCGACCGGGATCTTGCAGAGTTACTCCACCTCAAGAATTGCATTTGGCGAAAGGCTCGGCACACGCATACTCAGGCTGACTGGCTATCGTTCAGGCAAATGAGAAATACGTGCACTCAGGCTATCCGGAAGMCCAAAGTTAGTTACTTTAAGGAGCAGTTCTCTCTCTGTGGGTCTAACCCCAAGAAGTTCTAGAAAACGGTTAAAGACCTGGAGAATAAACCCTCCTCCTCACAGCTGCCCATGTACCTTAAAGTTGATGATGTGGTTGTTACTGACAATAAGCACATGGCTGAGCTCTTTAATCACCACTGACCACATTAAGTCAGGATTACTATTTGACTCAGCCATGCCTCCTTGCAGGTCCAACATTTCCTCATCTCCCACCCCTTCTAATGCAACTAGCCCCGATGCTGCTCCCTCTTTTCCCCCTGCCCCGCTACAAAACCTTTCCCCACAGGCGGTCACTGAGTCCGAGGTGCTAAAGGAGCTCCTTAAACTTGACCCCAAAAAACAGGGTCAGATGGTTTAGACCCTTTCTTCTTTAAGGTTGCTGKRCCTYTCKTRGCCAAGCCTATCTCTGACCTTTTTAACCTGTCTCTCCTCTCTGGGGAGGTTCCCATTGCTTGGAAGGCAGCCACGTTTCGTCCTTTATTTAAGTGGGGAGACCAAGCTGATCCTAACTGTTATAGGCCTATTTCTATTTTGCCCTGTTTATRAAGTTGTAGCTCCCTCCAGTAACCACGAGCACAACCGTTCCTTGATTTTAACTGGCGGCTTTATTCTGTAGATTTAGTCAGAATTATCACCTTCCGTGAGAACTATAAAGTAAATGAAAAATACAGTTAAGCACACTCTTACAACCTTATCTTACGAGTGACTTATTAGCTTGGTATAACTCTMAAGTGCTTACATACATAAACAGTTTAGCCGGCGCTATAACAGTATTAGATTAAACACATGAATAAAGGAAAAATACCTCATTGGCTGCTTATTACAGAAGGGAGGAAATCAAACTTCACACTTATTATTCCTGGCATGAATTCACGCTTCATCCTTAATTATTATAACGTTACCATTGTAAGAAATGCTGTCTTCATTGACCTTAACACATAGCTATAATACTGTTATAATGCCTTCCTTATTAAAGCAGACTTTGTTGCAAATATCTTGCTACACCCCACATTTAAACACCATCTGCCCGTAACAGATACAAACCTGACTCCTCCACGCAGGGGAGGATGGCTGACTCAGACCTTTTATTACCACTGATAAGGGAGGCATGCCATTATACGAGCACGCACACACACACACACACACACACCCTTG
Organism: Salvelinus sp. IW2-2015; assembly: GCF_002910315.2. Lineage (NCBI taxonomy): Eukaryota > Metazoa > Chordata > Actinopteri > Salmoniformes > Salmonidae > Salvelinus > Salvelinus sp. IW2-2015. Next base: position 26,948,568 of record NC_036856.1, read on the forward strand.
CTTTAGGCTGGGTTTCCAGGAACATAGAACAGTGCCAGGAACCAATGAGGCATGGGCACCAGCGTGGAGGGAACGGGCCTCCACTTACAGCGACCAGTCAGGAGCACGAACTACAAGAATCTACCTACGTCATTTACTGTATAACTTGAACTGCGCAATATGTTTCGGGTCTCTTCTTCCGATAGTTCCCTAAGAACTAGACGAACGGGGCCGTGCAGCACGCTTTGCTCAGATATCTTTACATCCGAATAAACTGTCTTACTATATACCGATCCACCCTGTCCAGCGTTTTGACTTGGTCTCATTTCTCTAGTAACGAATCATCAACACCATCCTAACATATACGCTTCAAACTTTATGAACTACACCCGATGACATGAAAACTTAGCTAACACAGCGCGGGATTGCCTTCCCTCCAAAAGTGTGTTGCTACAATAAGGATCCCCGTTACAACAGTATTAGCTACGTAGTTCCGCTTCTCTTATCATTTCCCCGCACAGCGGACACGTAAACAATTCAAACACAAAACAACGACATAACCTGTAAGTCTAACTGTCAGTTACACAATTCAAACACAAAACAACGACATAACCTGTAAGTCTAACTGTCAGTTACACAAGTGTTGGAAAAACTTGTCAATAATCAACTGACTCGCTTTCTTGATGTCTATAGTATTCTCTCTGGTATGCAATCTGGTTTCTGCTCAGGTGATGGATGTGTCACTGCAACCTTAAAGGTCCTCAATGATGTCACCATTGCCCTTGAATCTAAGCAATGTTGTGCTGCTATTTTTATTGACTTGGCCAAAGATTTTGATATGGTAGACCATTCCATTCTTATGGGCCGGCTAAGGAGTATTGGTGTCTCCGAGGGGTCTTTGGCCTGGTTTGCTAACTACCTCTCTCAAAGAGTGCAGTGTATAAAGTCAGAACATTTGCTGTCTCAGCCAGTGCCTGTCACCAAGGGAGTACCACAAGGCTCGATCCTAGGCCCTACGCTCTTCTCAATTTACATCAACAACATAACTCAGGGGCTCTCTCATCCATTTATATGCAGATGATACAGTCTTATACTCAGCTGACCCCTCCCCGGAATTTGTGTTAAACGCACTACAACAAAGCTTTCTTAGTGTCCAACAAACTTTCTCTGCCCTTAACCTTGTTCTGAACACCTCCAAAACAAAGGTCATGTGGTTTGGTAAGAAGAATGCTCCTCTCCCCACTGGTGTGATTATTACCTCTGAGGGTTTAGAGCTTGAGGTAGTCACTTCATACAAGTACTTGGGAGTATGGCTAGACAGTGCACTGTCCTTCTCTCAGCACATATCAAAGATGCAGGCTAAAGTTACATCTAGACTTAGTTTCCTCTATCGTACTCGCTCCTCTTTCACCCCAGCTCCCAAACTAATCCTGATTCAGATGACCATCCTAACCATGCTAGATTAGGGAGATGTAATTTATAAATCGGCAGGTAAGGGTGCTCTCGTGAGGCTAGATGTTCTTTACAATTCGGCCATCAGATTTGCCACCAATGCTACTTATAGGACACGTCACTGCACTCTATACTCCTCTGTAAACTGGTCATCTCTGTATACCCGTCTCTGTAGACTCACTGGTCGATGCTTATTTATAAAACCCTCTTAGATAGGGGGAGGCCTGAGATATTTACTGCAGCCCTCATCCTTCACATACAACACCCGTTCTGCCAGTCGCATCCCTGGGTCGCTCCTCTTTTCAGTTCGCTGCAGCTAGCGACTGGAACGAGCTGCAACAAACACTCAAACTGGACAGTTTTATCTCAATCTCTTCATTCAAAGACTCAATCATGGACACTCTTACTGACAGTTGTGTCTGCTTTGCGTGATGTATTGTTGTCTCTACCTTCTTGCCCTTGTGCTGTTGTCTGTGCCAAATAATGCTTGTACCATGTTTTGTGCTGCTACCATGTTGTGCTGCTGCCATGTTGTGTTGCTACCATGTTGTTGTCATGTTGTGTTGTTACCATACTGTGTTGTCATGTGTTGCTGCCATGCTATGTTCCTGTATTAGGTCTCTTTTATGTAGTATTGTGTTGTCTCTCTTGTCGTGATGTGTGTTTTGTCCTATATATCTTTTAAATGTTTAATCCCAGCCCCCGTCCCAGCAGGAATCTTTTTGCCTTTTGGTAGGCAGTCATTGTAAATAAGAATTTGTTCTTAACTGACTTTCCTAGTTAAATAAAGGTAAAAAAAAGAAAAAAAAAGAAAAGTGAACTAAGGTATCTATTCCATATAAGACCACCAGGGGGCCACCACGTCTCACCAGCTTCTCCCTCCCTCTCTCCCTCCGTCCCTCAGTCCTCACCAGCAGTATGCTCTCCCAGGACATCCATCGTATGGGCAGCACGGCCCGACCCTGGATGCGGTAGTAGTCTCCACTGTACAGGTTCCTGCTCATGCCAAAGTCAGCAATCTTGATGGTGTAGTTCTTCCCCACCAGACAGTTCCTCGTGGCCAGGTCTCTGTGGACAAAGTTAAGCGAGGAGAGGTACCTCATCCCTGAGGCAATCTGAGTGGCCATGTAGCGCAGGTCACTGTAGCTGGAGCAGAGGAGAGGCAGAGATGTAGAGAGAGAGAGTCAGCACCAGGAGAGGTGAAGAGATATACAGGATTACACACACACCCCTGCCCCAGCCTCCATCCCCTTATCCCTACCCGACAGTGGTTACGTTGCTGATGAGTGCTATCTGTCCCTCAGGTTCATGGCGGGACAGGAACTGGTTGAGGTCACCGTTCTCCATGTACTCTGTGATCATGCAGAGGGGGTCGCTGCAGATACACACGGCCAGCAGACGGATGATGTTGGGGTCCTTCAGACGTGACATGATCTTAATCTCCTTCAGAAAGTCATTCCTGATTATAACACAGAGGTCAGCGGTTAGAGGTCAGTAGGGAGACTGTGAGAGCTTTGAATGATAAATAGGAATTAATCCCAAAACACACACATAAAACATGTGCTGGAGGAATCACTCAAAACATGTCTACGTGGTCAATACATTTGGGAGCAGCATAGGCAGACATTCACTGTGTTCTCTAATCAGGAGTGTGCTTCCCCTCACCTGGCGTTTTTGTTAGCATCTGCTCTGAGCATCTTAACAGCAACCAGTACTGGCTGGTTGTCACTGATGTTGAAGGAGAAATCCTCATCTATAAACTCCTTCATGCCCTCTGCCTCACACAAGTGGACCTGTAGGGAGACGGAACATGAAGACTCTGATCAATGCACTACATCTAGTGGTCACTAACGATGGTTCTGAAGAGCCTGGAGACTCTGATCAACACACAACATCTAGTGGTCACTAACGATGGTTCTGAAAGAGCCTGAGACTCTGATCACACACGACATCTAGTGGTCACGAACGATGTCTAACGATGGTTCTGAAGAGCCTGGAGACTCTGATCAACACACGACATCTAGTGGTCACTAACGATGGTTCTAACGATGTTCTGAAGAGCCTGGAGACTCTGATCAACACACAACATCTAGTGGTCACTAATGAGGTTTCTAACGATGTTTCTGAAGAGCCTGGAGACTCTGATCAACACACAACATCTAGTGGTCACTAACGATGGTTCTAACGATGGTTCTGAAGAGCCTGGAGACTCTGATCAACACACGACATCTAGTGGTCACTAACGATGGTTCTAAAGAGCCACAAAGGTTGTGCAAGCTTTTTCTTCAGCCTAAATCACCAGATTAATCTAATTAATGACCCTGATCAATATTGTTAATCTCAGAAGTGCATAAGAAATTAGTTGAAATAATGTAAATCAAACATGGCATTGATTACTATGTAATGTCCAGAGATCACAAACCTCTCCAAACTGTCCCTCGCCCAGCTTCTCTTTGAAGGTGAGCAGTTTCCTGGGGAACTCTTCCACTGCCACGTCCTTCCCTGACAGCAGGTCCATGGTTAAAGCAGGGACCGCGTACGTGTTGCCCCCGGTTACGCCCTGCAGGTTGACAATGTCTGCCTCGGCATAGTGAGGGACTCCGTCCAGAGCAACTGTTGCAGTGGGAGCCTTGGAGGCTGTCACTGCTGTGCTGATCAAAGCTGATACCAGAGAAAAGAGTTSAAGGTAGATTCAGCAATATGACATCATCATACACAATGGGGTGACTTCATGCTTACAGAATGAGCAGACATGATAACTTAATTCAACTCTCTCATGTCTTTTCTGGTCATTTAAACTCTGCCTTGTGTGTCTGGTCTACTCACCGGCATCCTCGGAGGTGTGGGAGAACTCAGGTAGCATGCGTATGAGTCGTGAGGGTTCCTGGTAGTCAGGGCCCAGGGGGAAGATACGCTCGTAGGTGGAGCTAGACTCCTGCTCGCTGGGTGCTGACGATGATGTCGGGTTGTTGTGGCTGTAGGCGAACGTCTCGCTCTGTAGTGACAGACTAGCAGTTAGTTCATCGTCCAGCATCCGCCGCGAGGCCTAGAATAAAGGATGCTGGGGTAAAGAGACACATCTGACCAGCCTTGATTGATCAACACATGGTAGGATTTATTTACCCAACTTTTAATAATATTTTACATTTCCGGATAGTAACAAACAGTCACAATAACTAACGTTCACAATTCAGAGATATGGAGCATCAAAATGCTTTTTAACTCAGGCAAAACTAATTTGTATGTATGTGTGACCAGGTGGCATCTCTCACCTTCTCCAGCATCTTCTGCCAGACCTGCCTCCAGAGGATGATGACAATGATGGCGACAAGGATAAGAATGATGGCCACCAGGCAGACAATCAGAATTCTGGTGTTGCTGTCATCTATTTTGTGGGTGGGGTCATCCCCTGGGGAGGGGATAGAGGAAGACATAATTTGATTGGATTACATAATTAAAGCAGGAAATTCTTTGCACGAAATGCATTGCTCACGGGTGGGAGTGTGTGTTAAAAAAGGTAAAAACTGTTACAGCTTGTGTTTGTGTGATGCATGTGGAGTGGGCACTGACCTGGTTGAGTGCTAGTGGGGGGGCTGCTGCCAGTCTTGGGGGGAGCCAGGGTAGTGTTGTACATGGCTGTGTCTGGAAGAGCAGAGACAGACATGAATCACAACAAAGAACAGATAATAGTTTACAGATTCATATTGAAAGGGGTGTTCTCTATACATGAGTTGGAGGTGATCTGAGGTGTGTGTACCGGTACACATGTTTACCTGACTGGAAGGTGATTTCGCTAAACATCATCCAGGCTTCAGCGAAGTAGAACTGGCACTTGATTGCGCTGGCCATATGATTGGCCAGAGAGATGGTGACGAAGCGGGCGCTGAGATTGACGTCATCCACCACTGGACTAAAGGAAAGGGGCGTGGCCTCCCAGTCAGCCTCAGAACGGAAGTAACACACCACCTGGCGGAATGCCTTGACATGCTTCATGAACATGTTGTTACAGTGCACCTAGAAACAGAAAAAGAGAGAGACAGAAAGAGAGAGGGGAGAGCAAGAGGGGTATATGTTGTTACAGTGAAACAGGTTATTACAGTCAACCTGCAGGAAAAACATTTTAGGGTGATGGAAATAGGGTCAAGAAGCTGAAAGATTTAGAAATGCAATGCCTGTTATTTGGGAGGTGGTGAACACTTGAAATGCCAGCTGGAGTAGCAAGAAATGGGGCTCCCGAGTGGCGCAGCGGTCTAAGGCACTGCATCTCAATGCTAGAGGCGRCACTACAGACCCTGGTTTGATTCCATTGTAAATAAGAATTTGTTCTTAACTGACTTGCCTAGTTAAATAAATAAAGGTTAAATTAAAAAAAGAGGTTGTCTGCCTCCCCCCAATCCTTTCACACACACCTTCATGGTGGTGAAATTGCGAGTGCGGTCAAACTCGAACATGATCTCCACGTATCCATTGGGAAAGCTCTCATTGGTCCATCCCACGTAATCGTAACCAGGCCACACATTGTAGACGTGGCTGTGGCTGAAGTCATCTAATCCACACATTCCATCAGTCAGCTGGCCTAGCCCCTCCGTCATACTGGGGATGGAGAAGGAAAAGGGGAGAGGAGATGAAGATAGAGCTCAGTGTTGGAGTATTTTGAGGTAGTCAAAATACAAAGTAAAAATGTCTAGAAAACTTTGTTTCTGTGGTGAACAAGAGAGTCTGTGGCTGAACTATCCTTTTAAGGAGACCTGGCGACATGTAAACAACTACTTGACAACCTTGCTTGGCACACAATAATGACTAGTTTCATGTTTAATTACAAATTTTATTTACAATGCTAAATATTTATTTTGTGAGGAGGAAGGTGGAGAGAAACTATTTCACTATGTGTTTGTTCAACCTCCCTCCACCCACCACTAGGTGGTAGCATCATATTATCCACCACCCTCAATATCTCATCTTGGCTGTGGTGTCAAAACAGCCATTTTCTCTTCTTGGACTACTTTAACAGACTCAAACTCAGAGAGTGAGAGGAGAAAGAAAGAGAGCGAGGGAGAGAGACTTCCTGACTACTATAGCAGAGACAAACTGATGGCAGTGTAATGGAGGATATTGTTCAGCACACAGTGACTCAAACACTAACACAGAAAGGAAGGATACCCAAATAGTAATTTATGCTCCCAAGACGTCAGGTTTAATTCCAAAGACACTTAATCAAACTCTCCCACGCGTTCATGGATCAGAAGCCATCCGTGGGTGTAATTGTTTGTGTGTGTGTGTGTTCCTAACACTCCATTGCATAACTGCACAGAGAAAAATGACGTGTGTGTGTGTGTGTGGCATAACCACAGTGACCCATGCCACGGTCTACATCCTGCCAGAACTATGGCAACCAGGCAACAACAGGGCCAGTGTAGAACCAAGGCTCAGAGGTTGGTGAAGGAAAGACAAAAGGAGGAGYAGGAAGAACAGAGAATGAGTTTGGATGAACCGAGAGAGGAGGGATATATTGAGAGGCGGAATGAGAAGGAGGAAAAAATAAGGACAAGGATGAAGGAAAAGAGAAAAGAGGAGGAGCAAGATGACGAGGGAGGACGAGAAGGAAAAGGAGTTATGCACACCCACCTGTAGATGACGGCTCCATCATACACCGAGTCATTGAGGTGGACAGGCTGGCCCTCCAGACTCATCTGTTCTCCTGCTGGGGCGTTGTAGGACACCATACCATCTGAAATAGAGAGAGAGAGAGAGACTGCATTAGCCCACTGAGCTAAAGCCTAGGCAGTGAGTTTGCCCAACTCTGTCTACCTATGGCTCAGAGTAGGGAGCTKCTCCTCCTATCCCTTTCTCCTCTCCATCTGTCTTACCAAGCCACTCACAGCCGTAGAGCTCTACCCTCATGCAGACGTTCATGGAGTGGTCTGAGACGGGCATGAACCTCACGAAGCGGGCGATGATCGGAGGCTCCAGGTCCTTCAGCACAATGTCATATGCATTCCTGTTTCCCTCTATCACCTACAGCCATGTCACACACAGATATTAATCAATCAACCAATTAGCCTAATTAATAAGAAATAAATCACACATTCCAGTTCCCCTTAACCACCGAGAGTGACGTCACAAATCACCAATATTACCATTATCAATGTATTAACATTTTTATATTCCTGTCCTCCTTGTCAATCATTAATCTTGTAAATCAATATACAATAACTGACTGACTGACTGATTACCTGTTTGCCATGCCTGTTCCTCCAGGAAATCCAGCGGCTGCCGTCACGGCTATATTTAATCTTGTACATCTGGGCGAACTCGTTGCCGATGCCCCCTGCGTGGCGGCCCTGGGTGCCCACCAGGGTGATGAAGTGGAGGGAACGCAGGTCTATCTGGAGGAACTCCTTCAGACTGTCTGGTTCCACCGTTATCTCTGGACACCACGCACCATCACCCTCCTCAAAGTCTAACCTGAGGGTGGGAGATAAAGGGGTGGAGAGGATGGGACAGAGAGGAAGGGGTGAAGAGGGTGGGAGAGAGAGGAGGGGGTGGAGAGGGTGGGAGAGAGAGGGGGGGTGGGAGAGAGGAAGGGGTGGAAAGGGGTGGAAAGAGGGCAGGAGAGGGAGAGAACAGGAGTAAAAAGGAGAGTAGAGAGAAAGGGAGGCGGTGAACACAGATAGAGAAAGGGAGGAGGGTACAGAGAGAGAGATGGAGGGAAAGGGAAGAGAAAAGGGAGAGAGAGGTCAGTGGAAAGTGAGTGTGGTGGGTGGATGTCAGTTCATACAGTCTGTTAAACAAACACATTTGTCGTAAATTAATGTGAAAGTGTTAATGTAGGGTTGAGCTGGCAGGGGAGAGGGGAGGCTAGGCCAGAATAAAACTATGCTGTCCAGAACAGAACCTAGATTACATCATTATTCTAAAAATGAGAGCAGGCCACCCATTCTCCAACAAGCACACATGCACACGCACACACAATCACTCTCTGTTTCTTATTTTRTTCTCTCGCTCTTTCCAGGCTTAACCATGTGTTTTTTTACACACAGAGAGCAGAAACTGATACAAAGTTAACTGAAAACACACACAATCTTGAAAACTGTATGCGAGTGTATATGAATGTGCATGAGTGTTTGTGTGTGTAGTTGTGGGGGAGCCTGCATGTGTCCAGTCCACAATCGAAATTGAGAGGTATTTATGGATGTATGTGTGTGTGTTTGTGTGTGTCACTGGCGGCCGGTGCAACTTAAGATGAGGGAGGATGATTATTGTTGTTATGAGCATGGCTTTATTTCTATTACAGCATAATGGATGACTGTAATTCATATTCTATTCACCCAGATAAATGTAACATCAATAGGTTTAGGCTACTACATGATACTCTAATTTCCCCTATACCCATTGTCGTGTCTTTGGCATCATTAAAGTGAAGACTGTTATTTTATCAAATCAATTCTCTGTAATTATTATTACGTGATTAAACTAATCATGTAAATGTAATTAACTACGAAGTTGGGGTACCAAGGAAAATCTTCAGATTACAAAGTTATAATTTTCCTAATATAACTCTTCAGATATTTTAATATCTGATCAATTAGTCTTCTAATTAATGAATTATTCTTTACCTCACGTTAGTCTCATTCCAAACATCGTAAATGGTTGGTTATCTGCACAAACCCAGCCTTTACTATGAATCATCCATACACCAATTATCTTAATCATTTATTTACTAACTAACTAAATAATCACAGAAATGCATAAACAAACAACACAGTAGATATGGTTACAAGGAAATGATAGGGGAGGTTCCCTAGTGGGCTAAGCATGACGGCTTGGTGGACAAACGGAAGTGGGTGTAGACTGAGAAGGGCGGGAAAGCCAAAAATTAGTCACTACACAGTTGATAATTATATTAATTGAAATGCTAATCCTCTGCACATGAACGCTCACTCATTCGGGAATAATTGCAATCAATATATATTTACGCTCAGTGTGTCGTRGTGATCTCTGTTGGAATTGTCCGTCTTTCTGTCGGAGAGTTCGTCCGAGCGTCTCTCTACTTCCCTGAAGTCTTTCGTGGTTAGAATGGATACTTCAGAGTACCATTCAGAAATGTTCTCATAGGTATAGATGTTTCGGCAGTTGTCAGTCTTCGCATCCCAGGTTGACATAATTTCTAGCTGCAGACTAGTAATTAGTATCTAAGATTTGCTCTTATTCTGTAGGGATCGATAGTCTCAGAGTTTAACCATTTCCCGAGTGTAGCCAATGCTTCACGTGGTATGGTTAGGAATTCAACAACCATTACAACCTTAGCTTAAACTGAGATTTTTGCYGTCTCTACTCAAACCTTTGCCCCCTCAGCTGACCGAGATATGCATGGTCTGAAGAGGATTTCTTCAAGAGGGGTTATTATTCGTAACAGTAGAAAAGGGCTGTTCGTGTAGGAGAGAGAGGGGGAAGCCACTAGCTAAACCCAAAAAGGGACACGTCATGACACCATCATGAGGTTGCTACAACCTAGCCTATGAATGAACGTTTACAATGTAGCTGGGTGCACAGGTAGAGAGTAGTCAAGGTGACAGAGTGACACATTCAATACCGCCTTGCACACCCTTGCCTGCATCTAGACGATTTTGGGAGTAATCATTAGTCCAACAGTTGAAAATGTGAATTTCTATTGGACAAATTCAGGTATTTTTTTTTATCCCTGCTTCTTTCCGTTAGCTTCCGTTTAAGAAACGTTTTTCAACAGAATCGGCGTAGAGTTCACTTTCATAGCAGCCACATAAAAACAGCACAATCACTTTGCTTGTTATATATATATAATTCCTTCTCACAACCATCTATGTGCTCTCCTCCTCTCACCTTGTCTGTGGACTTGTGCACAACACATCAGCTGTCTGTAACCAGGCAAAAAATACCTTTCCAACCAAACCCGCATATCATGACCGCTACACACATCCTACATCGTTGTCACATCATAGTAAGCATAGCTACTAGAACTAACTCATTAGTAAACCAGCTACAATCATGCAGTACAGTGTACTGTCAGAAAGCAGATTAGCAGTTACACCGGTGGGCCGGTGGCAATGAATTAATAAAACCAAAAGCTTACCTTGACTTGGAAGAGTTCCAGTGTTGGATAGCCATTGCCTGCTAGCTAACATAGCATACCTCTCTTTTTGAGCCAGGTGTTTGAGTAGGCTAAACTAGCTAGCTGCATATGCTATCTAAATGAAAGTTTAAAAAATACAACCAAATATAGTTAGCGCTCTCTCTCTCTCTTGCTTCTCCTTAATTTAGGAAGAAATTAATTTGTTCAAAACTGTTCAACTATTGTCTTTCTCTCTCTTTGAGTCAACTACTCACCACATTTTATGCACTGCACTGCAGTGCTAGCTAGCTTTAGTTTATGCTTTCAGTAATAGATTAATTATCTGATCTTTTGATTGGGTGGACAGCATGTCAGTTCATGCTGCAAGAACTATGATAGGTTGGAGGACGTCCTCCGGAAGTTGACATAATGACTGTGCAAGTCTATAGAAAGGGGTGAGAACCATGAGCCTCGTAGGTTTTATATTGAGGTCAATGTACCWAGAGGAAGACAGAAGCTAGCTGTCCTCTGGCTACACCATGGTGTTACCCTACAGAGAGCTGTTGAGGATACTGTAGACCTTCAATGCAAAACAGTGTGTTTTAATCAGTTATTTGGTGATGTGAATATATTTAGCATAGTCTTAACTAAAAAGGTTAACTTCAATGTTTCACTATTTTATTTGTATGAAATTCACTGAGGAGAATGGTACTCCCCTTCCTCCTCTGAGGAGCCTCCACTGTGGGTGTGTGTGTGTTTCCGCACACGTGTGTGTATACAGTACCTGCCGTATCTAGCAGCTGTAGACTCAGACCACTGACTGGAGGCTGAGATGTCTTCATCCTGAATCTGTCCTCCGGACATCCCCAGAGGGTACCGACACACACCTACAACACAACTCAGCTTTTAGTACAAGCATGTATGTGCACACCCATGCAAATGCACACATATATGCAAAGCATATACAGTTGAAGTCGGAAGTTTACATACACCTTAGCCAAATACATTTAAACTCAGTTTTTCACAAATCCTGACATTTAATCAMAGTAAAAATCCCTGTCTTAGGTCAGCTAGGATCACCACTTTATTTTAAGAATGTGAAATGTCAGAATAATAGTAGAGAATTATTTATTTCAGCTTTTATTTCTTTCATCACATTCCCAGTGGGTTCAGAAGTTTACATACACTCAATTAGTATTTGGTAGCATTGCCTTTAAATTGTTTAACTTGGGTCAAACATTTAGGGTAGCCTTCCACAAGCTTCTCACAATAAGTTGGGTGAATTTTGGCCCATTCCTCCTGACAGAGCTGGTGTAACTGAGTCAGCTTAGTAGGCCTCCTTGATCGCACACACTTTTTCAGTTCTGCCCACAAATTTTCTATAGGATTGAGGTCAGGGCTTTGTGATGGCCACTCCAATACCTTGACTTTGTTGTCCTTTAGCCATTTTGCCACAACTTTGGAAGTATGCTTGGGGTCATTGTCCATTTGAAAGATCCATTTGCGACCAAGATTTAACTTCCAGACTGATGTCTTGAGATGTTGCTTCAATATATCCACATAATTTTCCTCCTCTTGATGCCATCTATTTTGTGAAGAGCGCTAGTCCCTCCTGCAGCAAAGCACCCCCACAACATGATGCTGCCACCCCCGTCCTTCACGGTTGGGATGGTGTTCTTCGGCTTGCAAGAATCCCCCTTTTTCCTCCAAACATAACGATGGTCATTATGGCCAAACAGTTCTATTTTTGTTTCATCAGACCAGAGGACATTTCTCCAAAAAGTACGATCTTTGTCCCCATGTGCAGTTGCAAACCATAGTCTGGCTTTTTTATGGCGGTTTTGGAGCAGTGGCTTCTTCCTTGCTGAGCGGCCTTTCAGGTATGGTCGATAATAGGACTCATTTTACTATGGATATAGATACTTTTGTACCTGTTTCCTCTAGCATCTTCACAAGGTCCTTTGCTGTTGTTCTGGGATTGATTGGCACTTTTTGCACCAAAGTACGTTCATCTCTAGGAGACAGAACGCGTCTCCTTCCTGAGCGGTATGACAGCTGCGTGGTCCCATGGTGTTTATACTTGCGTACTATTGTTTATACAGATGAACGTGGTACTTCAGGCGCTTGAAAATTGCTCCCAAAATTGCAAAAAAAAAAATCTGAGGTCTTGGCTGATTTCTTTTGATTTTCCCATGATGTCAAGCAAGAATGCAATGAGTGAGGTAGGCTTTGAAATACACTGCTCAAAAAAATAAAGGGAACACTAAAATAACACATCCTAGATCTGAATGAATGAAATATTCTTATTAAATACTTTTTTCTTTACATAGTTGAATGTACTGACAACAAAATCACACAAAAATTATCAATGGAAATCAAATTTATCAACCCATGGAGCTCTGGATTTGGAGTCACACTCAAAATTAAAGTGGAAAACCACACTACAGGCTGATCCAACTTTGATGTAATGTCCTTAAAACAAGTCAAAATGAGGCTCAGTAGTGTGTGTGGCCTCCACGTGCCTGTATGACCTCCCTACAACGCCGTGGGCATGCTCCTGATGAGGTGGCGGATGGTCTCCTGAGGGATCTCCTCCCAGACCTGGACTAAAGCATCCGCCAACTCCTGGACAGTCTGTGGTGCAACGTGGCGTGGTGGATGGAGCGAGACATGATGTCCCAGATGTGCCAATTGGATTCAGGTCTGGGGAACGGGGGGCCAGTCCATAGCATCAATGCCTTCCTCTTGCAGAACTGCTGACACACTCCAGCCACATGAGGTCTAGCATTGTCTTGCATTAGGAGGAACCCAGGGCCAACCGCACCAGCATATGGTCTCACAAGGGGTCTTGAGGATCTCATCTCGGTACCTAATGGCAGTCAGGCTACCTCTGGCGAGCACATGGAGGGCTGTGCGGCCCCCAAAGAAATGCCACCCCCACACCATGACTGACCACCGCCAAACGGTCATGCTGGAGGATGTTGCAGCAGCAGAACGTTCTCCACGGCGTCTCCAGACTCTGTCACGTCATCACATGTGCTCAGTGTGACCTGCTTTCATCTGTGAAGAGCACAGGGCGCCAGTGGCGAATTTGCCAATCTTGGTGTTCTCTGGCAAATGCCAAACGTCCTGCACGGTGTTGGGCTGTAAGCACAGGACGTCGGGCCCTCATACCACCCTCATGGATCTGTTTCTGACCGTTTGAGCAGACACATGCACATTTGTGGCCTGCTGGAGGTCATTTTGCAGGGCTCTGGCAGGTAGCGGTCCTGCTGCTGGGTTGTTGCCCTCCTACGGCCTCCTCCACGTCTCCTGATGTACTGGCCTGTCTCCTGGTAGCGCCTCCATGCTCTGGACACTACGCTGACAGACACAGCAAACCTTCTTGCCACAGCTCGCATTGATGTGTCATCCTGGATGAGCTGCACTCCTGAGCCACTTGTGTGGGTTGTAGACTCCATCTCATGCTACCACTAGAGTGAAAGCACCGCCAGCATTCAAAAGTGACCAAAACATCAGCCAGGAAGCATAGGAACTGAAGAAGTGGTCTGTGGTCACCACCTGCAGAACCACTCCTTTATTGGGGGTGTCTTGCTAATTGCCTATAATTTCCACCTTTTGTCTATTCCATTTGCACAACAGCATGTGAAATTTATTGTCAATCAGTGTAGCTTCCTAAGTGGACAGTTTGATTTCACAGAAGTGTGATTGACTTGGAGTTACATTGTGTTGTTTAAGTGTTCCCTTTATTTTTTTGAGCAGTGTACATCCACAGGTACACACCTCCAAWTGACTCAAATTATGTCAATTAGCCTATCAGAAGCTTCTAAAGCCATGTCATCATTTTCTGGAATTTTTCAAGCTGTTTAAAGGCACAGTCAACTTTGTGTATGTAAACTTCTGACCCACTGGAATTGTGATCAAGTGAATTATACGTGAAATAATTTGTTTGTAAACAATTGTTGGAAAAATGACTTAAGTGTCATGCACAAAGTAGATGTCCTAACCGACTTGCCAAAACTATAGATTGTTAACAAGAAACTTGTGGAGTGGTTGAAAAACGAGTTTCAATGACTCCAACCTAAGTGTATGTAAACTTCCGACTTCATCTGTAAGCCAGGAATCATATACTAGATTCAGCTGCGGGGCGATTTCTTTGGTCGGGGTGCCAGAACATATTACAAATAATTTGTTGACTGCAAATTGACCGCAAGAAGCCCAAACAGATATGATATTTGACTAAAACATTKATTTCAAACCTTGCTTACATTTGTAAATGATCACGTCTCTCTACTATGCATGGAAATACTTGGGAACAGATTCCCCAAATGAAAATCACTTGGAGCTGATTTCCTGGTGTTTTTACAGTTTATGACCAACAATGAAAATGTAACCTCCCAAAAAAACGTTCTTTGGGAAGCCAAATAAAACCACACACGGCCAAATCCGGCCCGCGGGTCGCAGGTTGGGATACCTTAATATAGGCAATAGCTCAAGAAATATTCAGGTCTGGACCACCTCCGCTACACAAAGGTGTATGGTATTAACTTTTACAGGCTGACTACACTGCTCGCATCGCGTGCGCGAGCATTGCAAATTAAATGTAGAAATGTATATTATTAAATTATTGCACCCACACTGCTCGGGCGCGCCAACGAGCGTCTGCGTTGCCAAGGGCTAAAATAGAAGTCAGTTCTATTTGTGACGCAGATTGCGCTGCAAGTCCTGCCTCTCCCATCTCCTCATTGGTTTATAGAAGCAGGTTATATTGCGATTGGCAACTTTCATAAATTAGGTGCATTACCCCCACGACCTCGTTCGTCTTTCAGTCACCCACGTGGGTATAACCAATGAGGAGATGGCACGTGGGTGACTGAAAGACGAACGAGGTCGTGGCGATAATGCACCTAATTTATGAAAGTTGCCAATCGCAATATAAAGTCAAAAGAAGAAAAAGCCTAGAAGGAGGAGAGATGACTAGAAACGATTCGGGTTGACCGTTTTATGTGTGGATTAATTGTCGGAGTAGAGGACCTTGTGCATTTCAGGTAAAATAACAACTCAATGTTTATATCCCAAGACAAATTATCTAGCGATAGCAAGCTAGCTAAATTGGACAAATTAGCTAGCAACTGCAAGCTAGCTAGCTAAATTMCCATAAATGTTTAATGCTTTTCGACCTGTCCCCAAATTAATGTAATTGGTTCAGAGTTTGTTTTGATATTTTAACCTGCGTGTTGTGATCGCGTTTGGTGTGGGTGAACAAAATACATACATGCACGATGGCGCACACGCGCAGCCGGTTTGGGTTCCGTGTTACTGGTGGGAGTGCTGAGCTCTCAGACAAACACATAGTCTGTATTGACCAGGCTTATCTGTCTAATCACAAAAGACATACACCCGCCTACTACTTTCTTCTACAATAAAAAAAACTTTTATGTTTTGTCTTGCCCATTCACTGTCTGAATGGCACACATACACAGTCTGTGTCTCAATTGTCTGAAGGTTTTATAATCATTTTTTAACCTGTCTCCTCCCCTTCATATAGACTGATTGAAGTGGATTTAACAAGTGACATCAATAAGGGATCATAGCTTTCACCTGGTCAGTCTGTCATGAAAAGATCAGGTGTTCTTAATGTTTTGTATKCTCAATGTAGATGGTATCTATTCACTTTTACAAGCCTGAAATAGAATATCATTTACTTTTGTTGCTGTTTCTAAGAGTAAAAATAAAAGGTGATTTTCCATCAATATTATCCCAGCAGGGCTGGGTGTATATGGAATATTTATTGAGGTTTATGGTTTATAATCACTGCTTCAACTGTCTTCTCTACTCAGTAGAAAACTGATGTTAACAATTAACTTGAATACAACCCAACCAATGTCTTAGATGATTATGCAGAACATTTCATCAAACTGTATAGATGTCCTGTGTGAGTGTGTGGGTGTACAGTGTGTGTGTGTGGGTGTACAGTGAGTGTGCACAAGTTTGACTGGTCAGTAGGAGAGGCAGAGGAAATGCAAGGGGACACTTGGTGAGAGAGATAGAGATAGAGAGAGTGTTTCTGCGTATACTGTAGTGTACAGTATGATGGATGGTCACAGGGAGTAGAGGAGGTGGTGCAGGCCAGGGGGACTCTCCCTTCAGCATGGCCCCTCAGCTCAGCTCTGTCTGAGACACAGGAAAGTCTTTGTGAAACTGCCAGAAACAGCACACAGAACACACAACGCTCAAGGCCCTTTCTGTCCTCCCTCGCTTTTTATCCTTCCTTTCTGTCCTCCCTCTCTCTTCCAAATATTTGCTTAAAAAGTCAAGATGGGGAAACATTGCAGAGTTCATCCTGGCAGTGACGGTGAGATTCAATTCAGAAAGAGATCAGTCCCAAAACAAACAATTATTTCTGATGTGAGACTGCCGTCTCCTCTGCAGATCCCCGATCTTCCCTTCCCCTTTCTTTATTTTCCCCTGACCTCCTCCATCCCTCCCCTCCCTCATGCCCCGACAGACGTAAGCCACAATCATCACACACTTCTCATATTTCCAGTCTATTAGTGGTCATCTTGGTAATATAATTGCAATCAAATGTGATAACATCTGCAATTCCTCCAATAATAATGTCCGTTTTGATTCATGTGTTGTATTTGGAAACATTTAATTGGCTCTCCAGGCAGTTCAGATACTCGATCCTGGCCCCCCAGGTTTGGGAAACCCTTCCATAAGTGAGAAAAACATCCATAACAATTTTACTGCAGTTTACTCACCTCTGGTAAAATAATAATGTTTCAAATGAAATCACGCTGCAGATTATAGTACATTTGATCATTTTTCACAGATCTGTGCTCTTTTGCGTGATGTAAATATTTCCCTAATGAGTGGTGGAGGTTGGGCTAGTTGACCATGGTATTTCACCACTGGTCTGATGAACGAAGAGAAACATGAGTCCATTCACATACAGGTGTCCACTGCAAACAGAGGCAGGGAGAAAGAGAACCAGAGAGAGAAAGAGAGAAATAGGGGAAGACGAGGCCTGAATTTGCATGCATTGATAGTTTATTGATTTCAGACTAGAGTAACTGAAAAATCACATTATTTACGTGTCTTATTACTTAATATTGTGTGAATGAAGCTCATGATGTTATTGTCACAGCAGGACACAAATACAACAGAATGAAACTCTGAACAACAACATTATCTGGGATTCACTTGGTGAAAATAAGCAAACTGATGCATAATAATGTAATGTTCCATCAACTACAGCCAGACAGATCCAATGGCTCAGCCCACAGACAATAGAGGAGAAGGCAGAGAAAGTGTTTGATATTTCCTGGGATGTAGTTGGTGAAAATAAGAGTCATTACCAGTGGCTAAGTCAGACTCCATCCTAAACTAAAGCATGGAACAGAGGTGGAGGGGGAGAGCGAGAGAGAGAGAGAGAGCTAGACGAACCCTGTAACGTCACTATTGGCTAATACACTCTTACAGGTCACATGCACGCACACAGCATACACACACCGATCCAGCTCCATGTGGCTTCTTTCCCTCTCTCACCACTTATTGTTTTCTATGTGCCCTGGCCAGTGAAAGGCAGGCTTGTTTCATAGTGTTTGCTGTCTAACCACAAGATCCAAGCACATGCACGCACCCCCCCAGTCATCAATTCTGATATTATAGTCAATTTAGTTTGTGACCGTCTCGTGTAACCTCTCATAAGCTTTCTATTGTATTACTATGAGAGCAATATCGCAGAGGCTCAAGATAATCTAAAACAACTGGACGACCTGACCTTGGTGGGAGTTGATGACATATTGTGTGTGTGTGTGTGTGTGTGTGTGTGTGTGTGTGTGCATGCAGAGGATCCAGCTATCCCACTGGAGTCTGTGGTTAATGCATTCCAGACATTCTGTGTGAGAATGTACATTGAAAGGGGCTTGCCATGTGTATTTGCTGGGATTGTTGTTGACCACTTAGAAGTGGTGGAGTGCAGAGTACTAATGGATCGAAACATGGCCAAAGTTCATTTAAATTCATTCAACAAAATGTTCTAAATCCAAAATATGCCCCATTGTGGGACAATCATTTTGAAGACAAGTGAGGGAGAAATCATAATTCTTTCCATATTTCAAATCCTCTAGACTAGACAAAGACTTCCTAAATGCAAGAATGGATGAGGGAATTGTGTGTCTGTCCAATAAGCTATATCTTTATGTCCTTTGTCACTCAACAGATTTGCTATGAGTCTTGTTGACTCCATCACACGTCTTACTGTGTCTAACTACCATTCTGTTGCATGGATGAAGAAAAATAAATATCAGAATGCAGGAAATTTGCATGGCTGCATTTAGTAGCACTGAGAGGCAAGGTGATGCCAACTTTCCCCTTTTTAAAATCCTTGAACAGTGCTGTTATACCATCTCTGTCTTTCCTATTTCCACTCTGAGTGGGTGACAAGCTTTTCGCTGTAGACTGGGAGCCATATAGAGACTCTGGAATAAGGCTTTAGTAGAGATAGATGGAGGAGAAATAGAGAGGGACTATAAGGCTGGAGTAGAGATGGAGCAAGAGAGAAAAACTGTATAACGCTGGACTATAAATCGAGTAATAGAGATAGGTGAAAGCTGGATACTGTCAAGATGATCCACTCTGCTGTATATCTCTTTTACCAGATCAGAGACTTCTATCAACAGTCATAACGAGATGTAGAGGCCTGAAAACAACCACAGCACCCACCACTGCCCTGTCCCTTTGGAGAGAACACCCTCTTCTTAAAACCTACTCTCTCGCTCAGCCTGCCATTATAGCAACATGCTAGTCTTAAAGATCAGCCACATTGTAGGCTGTAAAATACACATAAGAAAGAGAGAAGGGCGTGTCAAGTGTGTGTGTCACTCCACTGAAAAATATGTTAAAGTTGTTATGTATGATCATGAAAGTCCACAAAAACGAATTGTCATTTCTCTGCACCATGCTAAAGATAAATACAAGTTTACAGCATATGAAACATAGCCTTTGTTTACTTTGAGGCGCCCCAGACGAGTTAGTGAAAAATGTTCTGGTGTGTTTGTAGTTTGCCTTGAGCAGGATGTAATTAAACAGCTATGTTAATGTGGAGGACTGACTGTCCAATTATCTCCCTCAGAGTATAGACTGCCACGCCACAGCTGTAAAAGACCTCAAAGCACACATGCACGTGCAGACGCGCAAGCGCTCATGCACACACACACACACACACACACACACACACACACACACACACGATCTTATAGGTGTCACAACATTATGAGTAGTGTAGTTCACAACGTTATGGACTGTAGTATGTGTCACAATCTATGACTTAGTAGTGTTCACAACGTTATGGACTTTATCACAACGTTATGGACTGTAGTATGTGTCACAACGTGTATGGACTTAGTATGTGTTCACAACGTTATGGACTGTAGTACGTGTCAGAACATTATGGACTGTAGTACGTGTCAGAACATTATGGACTGTAGTACGTGTGCATCAACATGTATCGTATAGTGTCAGAACATATGGACTGTAGTACGTGTCACAACAGTATGGACTGTGTATACGTGTCACAACATTATGGACTGTAGTACGTGTCAGAACATTATGGACTGTAGTATGTGTCAGAACATTATGGACTGTAGTATGTGTCACAACATATGACTGTTATGACAACTATATGACTGTAGTATGTGTCACAACATTATAGAGCTGCTTTCATTAAATAGAAGTTTAGAATTGTATAAAAGAGCAGGGCACAGGGCCAACAATAGACCTTAGGAGTGTTGTG